>NC_041390.1:512180055-512311065 GCF_002162155.2 Triticum dicoccoides
CACGTCCGGCGGTGGCAGGGTTGATCTGTTTTTTTTTTTGCTAGGGTTTGAGACGAGGGGATCCGGGATTCGGAGGAGGGGGGTCTATATATAGGCATAGAGGGGGCTAGGAGAGTCCAAATGAGGTGCGGTTTTCGCCCACACGATCGTGATCGAACGACCGAGACGATGGAGCAGAGTTTGGTGGGTTTTGGGCCAAATTAGAGGGGTGTTGGGCTGCAACACACCCAAGGCCTTTTCGGTCCCTCGGTTAACCGTTGGAGTATCAAACGAAGTCCAAATGATACGAAACTTGACAGGCGGTCTACCGGTAGTAAGCCAAGGCCGCATGGCAAGTCTCGGTACAATCCGGAAATGTTTAATCCCCACTCACGAAAGAAAGCTAGAAAAGGCCACCGGAGGAGAACGAAGCACCGGAATGCAAAACGGACAACGGGGAAAATGCTCGAATGCATGAGATGACCATGTATGCAAATGCAATGCACATGATGGCATGATAAGAGATGCATGAGAAAGAAAAACAACACACGGAGACAAAGACCCGAAACCTGAGAAATAAATATAACTCAGCGCCGGAGACGGCAAGAGTTGGATACAAATATGGAAAGTATATCTGGGGCGTTACATCCACCCATTGGTAGATGCATTTCGACGGCTCCAAGATGCGCACTGGCTTGGGAGCCAATGTCGTCCTCACCTCTCCCAAAGGCGACAAGCTCAAATACGCGCTGCAAATCCACTTTGCCACCTCCAATAACGTCGCTGAGTACGAGGCGCTCATTCACGGGCTCCGGCTTGCCAAAGAACTTGGCATCCGCCGGATCTTGTGTTATGGCGACTCAGACTTTGTGGTCCAGCAATCATCTGGCGACTGGGACGTGAAAGATGCAAACATGGCGAGTTACCGTTTCCTCGTGCAGCAACTCAGCGGGTATTTCGAAGGGTGCGAGTTTCTCCATGTGCCAAGAAACGACAACGACCAAGCAGATGCCTTGGCACGAATCGGCTCTACCCGCCAAGCAATACCATCTGGCGTCGCCCTTCAACGCCTCCTCAAGCCGTCTGTTAAGCCTTCACTAGAATCAGACTCCATTTTTGTGTCGGCTCCTCCCGAAGATGTCGGATCCGACTCCAAAGCTCCGGCAGTCGGTACGAGGATTTTGGCGAAAGACTCCAAAGCTGCCACAGTCGAACCCGGCCCGGGGACTGCGGCAACGGACTTGAAGACTCCATAACTCGACCCAAGGACCGCGCCAGTCGGCCTGGGGACTTCATTAACCCAGCAAGCGGTTGTTGACTCCAACCCGCCGCCTTCCAGCCCAACCGCCCTCGTCCAAGTCACAGTTCTGACAGTCAAAGAAATAGCAGCACCCTCATGGCCCAGCCCATCCTCAAATTCCTGGTGAACAAAGAGCTGCCGACTGATGAGACCTCAGCTTGGCAAATACAACGCCGGGCAGCAGCCTACACCGTAGTCAACACAGAGCTGGTCAGGCGCAGCGTCACTGGTGTCTACCAACGCTGCGTAGAGCCAGAGCAAGGCCAAGCGATTCTCAAAGACATCCATCAAGGCGAGTGCGGCCACCATGCGGCTTCAAGAGCACTCGTCGCCAAAGCCTTTCGGCACGGTTTCTTCTGGCCAACTGCCTTGGAAGAGGCCAAGGAGTTGGTCCAAAAATGCAAAGGGTGCCAGAAGTTCAACTCCAAGCCGCACCAGCCAGCTTCTGCACTCAAGACCATCCCCATTGCCTGGCCTTTCGCAGTTTGGGGTCTAGACATGGTGGGACCATTCAAGACAGCACGAGGTGGCTTAACTCACTTACTTGTCGCATTGGACAAGTTCACCAAGTGGATAGAAGCAAAGCCAATCAAGAAGCTGAACGGTCCGACTGCCGTAACTTTCATCTCTGATATCACAATTCGGTATGGCATACCACACAGCATCATCACCGACAACGGCACAAATTTCGCCAAAGGCGCCTTGGCCCGTTTCTGTGCAACACAGGGCATCCGACTAGACCTAGCATCCGTCGCCCATCCACAGTCAAACGGCCAAGTGGAGCGAGCAAACGGCCTCATCCTGTCCGGCATCAAGCCTCGGCTGATCGACCCTCTGGAGCGCTCGGCTGGCTGCTGGCTCGACGAGCTGCCAGCCATCCTCTGGAGACTGCGCACGACTCCAAACAAGTCAATCGGCTTCACGCCCTTCTTCCTCGTCTACGGTGCCGAAGCCGCCATCCCAACGGACATAGAGTTTGACTCCCCACGAGTCACTATGTACACCGAGGAGGAAGCAGAAGAAGCACGACAAGACGGCGTTGATCTGCTGGAAGAGGGCCGGCTGTTGGCACTCAGCCGGTCCAGCATCTACCAGCAGAGCCTGCGCCGATACCACAACAGGAAGGTCAGGCCAAGATCTTTCCAAGAAGGCGACCTTGTGCTCCGGCTGATCCAGCAAACAGCTGGCCAGCACAAGCTGTCGGCACCTTGGGAAGGCCCTTTCATCATCAGCAAAGTACTGGGCAACGACTCCTACTACCTGATTGACGCTCAGAAGCCCTGAGCACGCAAGAGGGACGACTCCGGCAAGGAGACAGAGCGGCGATGGAATGCAAATCTCCTTCGAAGATTTTACAGTTGATGCAGTATGTACCACGCTACCTTTTGTATTAAAGTACCAAGACTTCGGGCCCCCTGAGAGGAACTCGGGGACTGCCCTCTTTTGTCTGTATGATAAAAATTATGCCTACAAGTATGTTACTCTTTGTCATGCCGCTTGGCACCGGGCTCGACAAGTCGGCCCGAGGACTTGCCGCCTTGCAGTATGAAATGTTTCCTACAGCCGGACAAGTAGTGTGTAACACCTAAACCGTCTTCTGTCAGAAGCCGTAGCTCACAGAGCAACTGTACGGTGGGCAGAGGTAAGGTAGAATGGGCGTTCGCATGAAAAATGGTTAAGGACTCAAAGCATAAAACATAGCTCAAGACGGCTTCTAGCCTTTTTTCACAAACCGACTCTCGAATAGTCGGATTGCCGCCTTCTATTCAACTTGCTCAGAAACTCTTAAAAACAGTTAAGTACTTGCTTTCCCAAAATAGCCAAGCAATTGATCCAGCGATAGTCCGCAGAGCGGCTGTCCGATTGGCAAGGCAGGCAACTAAGAGAAAGCGGCAAAGGAAAAAAAGCCAAAAGAGCAATGAGCAATGAGCAAGAAAAAATAGAACTCGGATAAACATATTTACATAACATAGGCCCTTGGCCGAATTTTCGAGCAGAGGTTCAAAATACACCCCGCGGGTGGAATTGTGCGAATTAACAAGTTCTTCAAAGACTACTGAAGCAGACAAAACAAAGATACAGCGGCAGCTTAGGAAGCAGCAGACGGATTCGAAGGGTCGGAGGAGGCGCCAGCGTCAGGCGTTGGGGCGGCCGGCTGGCTAGTCTCAGCTTGATCGCCTCCGGCGGCAGTCGGGTCGGTCGCACGCGGCTCGTTGCTGGAGGCACGGTCGAGCTGAGGCTGGCCGTCTGCTCTGTCTTCTGGTGCCTTCGCCTCACCTCCATCCTTCGCCTCGCCCTCTTCCTCGACGTTGGAGCCAATCACCTCCGCCGAGTCCTCGCCGTAGTCTGGGTTCATCCCAAACCACTCCAGAGGTTCCTCCTCGCCGTCTTCAGACCGCTCGAGGACGAAGATGCTGGTGTCGGTGTACTCGGCGATCGCCGCAGCACGCTTGACGAGGGCGTCTTCCGCGGCTGCCAGCTCCGGCTGGGCCTCCGACCGAAGCGTGGTCAGCCGGTCTAGATCTAGCCCCGGATACCATGCCTTGACGAACTCCAAGGCCCGGCGCGCTCTAGCTCGGGCCGAAGAGCCCTTCCAGGCCTCAAGATGACCAGCCGCGACCTCCAGCCAGTCGGCCGTCAGGCTGGGGGTGCGCGGAGCCTGCATATCCGGCCATAGGGCGGCAATCGCCTGGGCACCGACACGCTGAAGCCGGCGCAGCATTCGGTGAGCCGGCCGAAGGCGAGCCTCGATGCTCAGGATGTGCTCGTCAAGAGTTCGGGGGCGTCAGCGGCAATCTCTGCGCCCTCCGCCCTCCGACCTTCACGGTCAGCCTCGATGGCTTGGATGGCGACCTGCGACTGCCCAGGAAAGAAGTCTGCAAAGATAGGAAGAAACAAAGAAGCAAGTCAAAAACCGGGAGTCGGCACGACTTAAATCGGCAGCTCGAAGAAAGAAAGTAAAGAAACTCACCATCAATGATGTCTTCAATCTCGTGGAAGCCGGAGGCCAGCAGCGCCTCCTTGTCAGACCAGGAGGAGCGCTCGCTCGCGAATTCGGCCAGGAGGGCAGTCTCCGTGTCCTCCGCCTCCCTCTGCGTCTTCACAAGCAGCTCCTTCTGCTCTGCCAATTGAGTGGCCAGCAGATCGCGCTCCGTGGCGAGCTTGCTGCACTCCTCCTCTTTGGCGCGCAAAGCGGAGTTGGCGTCGCTCAGCTACTGTTGAAGAGCAGCGTTGGCCCCTGAGAAGAAGAAAGAAAGAAGGCGTTAAGTCATCAAAAGAAGGTCGCCAGGGAGATCCGGCCTGACTGCTCAGCAGTCGGCCCAAATCTCGGGGATTACAGCCCGTGGGTGCGCCAGCGCGCCCCCGCGAAGAAGGAAAAAGAATTATTCCGGCTCTCCAACAAATCGGCGGTCCCCTTGCCCAGCTCTTCAACGTTACGGTTGAAGGCAGTGACGCGGAGGTTGTGGTAATCCTGTGACAAGCATTTCAGACAAAAAGTCAATACCGAGAGTTCATCAATTGGAGTTCCGGGCCGCCTGCTCAGCAGCCAGCCCGAAACTCGGGGACTACGCCCAGTGGGTGCGCTGGCGCACCCCCACAGAGAGGAACAAGAAAACAAAGGCCAAAGGAAAAACATACCCGGACGGCTGCCCGTGACGCCAGGTACGCCTTGGTGCAATTCTGGAGAGCATCGCCCTCGGCACGAAGCTTCGCCTGGACGTCCAGAAGCGCCTGGTTCAGCGGCCCTGTGCCGCCTCCTCGCACCCACCCAATGGGCGCGGTGCTCGTCGCTTCGGCATCTGGGATCGCCGAGCTGGCGGTGCCGGCTTCCAGGGGGCGGGGTGCTGAAGTCGCCTTCTCCAGACGGTGGCGCGTTGGTGAGCCGACTTGGAGGAGTAGCCTCGCCACGGCCTCGTCTTCGGTCGGCGGCACGGGAGGGTCTGCTGGCTGCCTGCCTTGCGCACCTTCAGACGGCGGCGGAACGTTCACGTCCGGCGTAGAGGGGTCGCCGCCTTCCTTCTCCATGACGGGGTTCTCCTCGCCGGCTTCCCCAGTCTGCCCCGTGAACTCCGGAGGCGGCGGCGCAGAGTTCAACGGGGTGACGAACACCGTCGACTGGCGGCGTGCGGCTTCCTCAGCCTGCCGCTTCGTCGCGACGTCGGCTTCGGCCTCCGCCAGTTTTTTCTTGGCGGAGGCCTCCGCCCTGTCAGCCTCCGCCTTCTCCAAGCGAAGGGCCTCTTCTTCGTTGCGCTTCTCCTGCGCATTCCGCTTCGTCGCCTCCTGGAGGTCAGCAGCGGGGTCAATCCGCCGAGTGGTGGCGGACGTCTCTGCTGACCCCATGACGGAGGCGGCGGTGACCCTCTCAAGAGTGAGGGTAGCCCTAAAGCAAGAGGAGAAAGCGAAGACTCAGACAAAGTCAGAAAGAAAGAATAAAGCTTTGAAGACAGCATACTCACACGGAGACCAATGGCGGCTTCTTCACTTCCTTACGGAAGCGGGTGGCCTTCGCAGCCGTCTCGTCCCGCCGGGTCGCCGCAGCCAAGCCCTTGGGCTTCTTCGGCCGACTGTCGAACAAGGTCGGCACGGCCCTGCGCTTCTTCCCACCGCCTAGAGCGCCCGACGTGGCAGAAGAGCCCATGCCAGGCTGGCTGGCTCCTGGCCGATGGCGAGGGGCGACTTCTCCCTCGGCTTGTCGTCAGGCCAGTCGGCGAAAGTGGTCGAAGGCCTGAAGTCGCCTGCTGTTCCTCCTCCTCCCTCGGTGTCGTCTTCCAGAGCCGCCGCCCCCAGATCGGGGTCGTCGGCGTCGCTCTTCGCCCGGGCGGCGAGGAACTCGCGGGCCGGCCCCGAGGTGCCGGCTGGCGGGTGGAGGTGGGGATTCTGACCAAAGCTGACTGGTCAAAACAAACTCAACAAGAAAGAAGACAATCCAAAGAAAGAAAGGAGAGGTAACTCACCACGGGCGGGGGGTTGGCGCGGGAGTATGGCTCCTTGTCGAACCGCCAATCCTCCAGGAGCTTGCTGTCCGAGAGGTAGTTCACCATGAAGGCCACCTCATCATGAGGCATGTCCTTGGTGCACATCCGACTCGGGTCATGGTGCCCGCTCATCTGGCATATCATGTGGGGGCGGCCTTGGAGTGGGAGAACTCGGCGCGCCACGAAGGCGGCCAGCAGGTCTGGACCAGTCAAACCCTCCGACTGTGTCAGCACTCGGAGTCGCGTGATGGCGCTGGCTCCCGCATGCGTCGGCGACTTGGCCCGGTATGACCAGTTGGGCAGTCGCCCAGCCGGCGGGCCGGCTTCGAAAGCCGGTAGGTTGACCCAGTCCCCCCTCGCGGAGGCGTTCTTGACGTAGAAGTAGGATCTCTGCCACATCTTCACTGACTTGATCAACGAGATGGAGGGGAAGGGATTGTCGGCCCCGACCTTCGCACGACGATGAAAGCGCCGCACTGAGCCGGCACGCCCGCAGCCTGGGTGCCGAGCTTGGAGAAGAAGAACTCCCCCCAGAGCTCGAGGGTGGGGAGGACTCCGAGGAAGCCTTCGCACAAGGCCACAAAGGCGGACAGCAGCACCACTGCGTTGTGGGTGAGGTGGTGCGGCTGGAGGTTGTAGAACTCCATGAAGGATCGGAAGAAACTGCTCGCCGGCAGCCCCAACCCGCGCAGGCAGTGCGAGCGGAAGATAACCCACTCGCCCTCCTGCGGCATGGGGGAAATCTCCCCCTTCGGCGCAAGATGCACCTGCACGCAATCCTCGCTGGGGAGCCGACGAGTCCGGCGGAGGAACTCGATGTGGTCTTCATGAACTTTGGAGCCATCCCAGGTGCCGGAGCGCACCGAGGGAGGCGCGGCGGCGGAGGAAGAACTCATCGTGAGCTGATCACCGCGGCGTTCGCCGGAGCTTGGGCACGCGGCGGAGCAAAGAAGAAGAAGAGGGAGGAGAGCGAGGAGCAGTGAGAAGGAAGAGAGCGAGGAGTAGTGGGAAGGAGGGGCGCGCGTGCCCCCCTCTTCCCCCTACTTATTGCCTCGTGGGCTGCGAAGCCGAGGGGGTGGACGTGGGGATTTACTGCGCCCACGGCCCCACGTCCCCCACGTTCCACGATAAAGTTACTGCGCGCAGTAACTCCACGGGAATCCCAACCGTCCACCGGGGCCGCAGCGGATCCGCTCGGGCGCCGAGGCGCGGTAGTGGCGGGCCCCGCCTATGGGCCTGTCCCGTCACACGCGTAGGCTGGCAGGACGGCCCAGCCACGTGCCATCGCGTGACAGGCCTAGAATGGGCGGCAGCCTAGAGGCTTAGCTAGCACGCCACTTAAATCCCACCGCGACGTTCGAAATACTGTGCGAGTCGGAATTGAGTAAGTCCGAATCGAGCGAGTCCGACTCCTTCTAGTCGGCCCGGCAGAAGTCCATCAAAGACCATGTGTTGAGCACCCGGAAAGAGAAACTGCTGAGGCTTCTCGGCCGATCGGTCGCGGCGCCTCACCAGCTTCGGGGACTACTGTCGGAGTAATGGGCCGCGGGTAGGCCAACCCGAGCCCCAGAATCTTTCAAGACATCGGGGCATGATGCGCCCCTCAATACCCCAGGACGAAGAGCCGCCTTCTGAGGAGTCGACGGCAAGACGGCTGACTGACCACCCACGGCCGAGTCCCAGGGACGACTTCAGGGAAAGCCGACTCCTGACTAGCGACTTCCAAAGAAGCCGGCTTTGGGGAGTCGGCCTGCGACTCCAACAAACCCCATGACCTCATCAAAGGGGACGAGGCAGGGGCATGGCTACAGCGAAGCCCACCCCCTCCCCTTACCAAGGGCAGGCATGGCCACAGCATGCCGTACCCCGGAAGATCTCCGTGCGGCGTGGCACTATTGTCATGCCGGCCCTGACATCAGCACCGCAGGGCCGAATCCTGCACCCACGATGGCTTGTCTGTACGGCCTAGAGACAGCAGGCCCCACCAGTCAGTGAGACCTCAGGAGACGACAAAAGAACCACCAGTCGGACCCGTCGGGAGTCGGCCCGGGGGAGTCGGCCGAGCCCTCCCCTGGGGCCCACGCGCCATTAATCAAGAAGTGATGGGGAGTGGCGACAGTGATCGCCCGCCGGGCGGCGGGGCTGTTGCCACGACCTCATGATCAAGCCTGTGTCATCAGAAGCACGGCTACAGTAATCAGCAGCCGGCAAGACCCGCCCGCGGCGGACGCGGCCTGTCAGCTCCGTACCAGGCCAGTCAGTGGGGCCCGCCAGTCGGCGGGCCCCAGCGGTCGGCAGAGAAGACGGAGGCTAGAGGCACTGATGGCTGGGCCCGCGTCCAGCCGGATTACCATTGTACCCCTGGGGGTAGGCCTATATAAACCCCCCAGGGCACCCATGCAAAGGTTGGAACCCAGTAGCTCTAGAGCATAACAAATAAAAGGGAGAGTGCTAGCCTTGCCCTCTCCTGCCACCAAGAAACAACTCAAGGAGCAACCGTGTAAGCACTTTGCCATAGTGATCATGCGGAGACCCCGCAGAGCAGCAGTAGGGGTATTATCTCCCCGGAGAGCCCTGAAGCTGGGTAAGATTCGCCGGCGTGCATGTCTTCGCCTCATCCCGTTTCCAGGCACCGGCAACGTTCTACTCGCCCCCACCATGATAAGCCATCCTTTGGCATATGTCCCACCAAACCCCCGACATGAACCGACCTACACAGCGTGCCCGGGCCGGACTCCTCCCACCCGAGGCCTTTATAAGCCGCCCCCGGGCGCTAGTTTTGGACCTCGCCCCACCCTTGCCCTGTAGCAGCGCTGCCGCCTCTCGCCAGCGCCGCCGCCGCCAGCGGCGGTGATCGCCAGAATAGTGAAGGTAAAAAAAATATTTACTTTTATTTTTTTTGACAGGGACCTATCTGCGATTATTTTTGTCGCGGATTAGTCCCTGATCTTAAAACCTTCGTACCTTTTTGCTCGTTTGTCCAAACGCAGTGAAACCAACGCCTAAATCTTCGTCTCGAGCCCCTCTACAAATTAAACCAACTTGAAAAAGGTTTTGAAAACTTTTTTAATCTGTTTCAAACAGATTTGATTCGAATCTTCTTTTGATCATATCTTTTTATCCGTAACTCCGTTTGAGTTGATTCTTTTTGCAGATTAAAGCTCTTGACCTAAACTTTCTGATAAGGCCAAATTCACATAGTTTTGGTACTGTTAGAAATTGTTTTATGTTGCAAGAGATATTTGCTTGGTTTTGATGTTTTTCGAATCGACTTCTTCGATCTTTCTGGTCTTCTAAGTGATTGCTTATGTGTGGTTACTATTGCTTGATTACGAAAGATTGACCGGAGTGTGATGAGCAGAGCTATCAAGATTTTTGAGTGCGAATCATCTTCATCAACATTGCAGGCAAGTTCACACTTTGATCATACCTCTTTAATACCCAGTTTTTATTGCATTAGATCAAACCTCCAACATTGCATGATTAGGATCTAATTAAATTGTGGGATGGGAAGTAGTTAAGGTAGTACCTATTACCTGTTTATTATCAAACCCTTGGGAGTACTATTACGTTATGCTTAGATTGCCATGCTATGCTTGTAGACGTGGATTGGGTTTTGAGAGTATTCATGACAGATGTGAGATTGTTAATTAATGGTTTACTTAAGGTGGCAACTTAAACACACATCTGGGTGGATTGAGGCACCTGGGTATTCCAGGATTGCCTGTCTAGGCACCTGGGTAGACCAGGATTGCCTGTTTTTTTGGACCGCCACCCAGGCTCAAAGGGATCATGAGATTATTCATACTAGAAACTTCCGTGTGCAGCCACAAGCTACTATGGGCTCTAGCATAGTTGACTAAGTCGTGCGAACTATTACAGTGGTAGACTAGCAGATGTAGGGGATGTAGGTGGTACGGTCTACCCAATCGTAAGGTGCTAGCGCTTCTGAAAGACTGTCTCGGTCATCTGTTTCTCAAACACCATGTAGTGCGAGAAATCCAACGGAGGCGATCGAGTCTTGTGGGGAAAAGTGCACAACCTCTATAGAGTGTATAAACTAATCATGATTAGCCGTGTCCCCGGTTATGGACGTCTTGAGTATCTAGTACCTGGATTATCATGTGAATCTCATCATGTTATTTTAAATGAATATTGTTGGGTTTTAATGATGATGCTTAATTGGGATTGAGAATGCTGTCAACCATTCTCAATGTTTAACAACCACCATGATAGTTAAATAAAATTTATTCCTTTGCAGTAGGGAAAAATTGGCTTTTCACAAAAACCTTATAACCGTAGAGCTTTTCCACCAGCCATATATGCATGTAGTGATAGCCATTATTCATCATTGCTCTATAGTGTGAATTTGCCAGTACATTCAATGTACTGACCCTTTGTGGCTGCAACGTCTCATGTTGCAGGATTATGTTACGACGAGTAAGTGATACGTTAGGGTTATGATTTCTACACTCAACTTTGCCGTTGGTGTTGATGGGAATCCACAACCTTGTTACTTCCGCTATTTGGATCGTGGTAATAGTATTTACGTTATTTTATACATGTGATTTACCTCTGTTATAAATCCTCGAGTACTGTGTGTGTCAGCATACCGATCCAGGGATGACACTTAAGCACAGAGACTTGATCCATTCGGGTCGGGTCGCTACAAGATGGTATCAGAGCACATGTTGACTATAGGACGTGACCCTAGAAACTGGCAAGCCCATAGAAAGGATTTTCTCTAAAACTTTCTTTTTCAAAAGGATCTTTTACCTCTCTTGTCTTCTGAGCTTATTTGAATAGTCCCTTTAGTGAGACTATACCCTTTCCCCCTTTTTGACCACACGAAGATTCGACGGATGAGACCACTTCAAGAAGTACAAGATATCGGACAACTAAGACCATTTGGAATGAAGAGGATTTTACCATACATTATGATAATGGAAACTAGAGTGGTTGAAGACTCCGAAGACTAGGAGATTTGAAGGCTCTGAAGAATTCCCAGATTTTTATGACCTAGGAAGGCTACCCTTATGGAACTTGGCAGACTATGGAAGTTTTCAATACCCAAGATCAAGGTGTATCAGAGAAAGACCGGAGCATGTAGAGTTAAGAACTCAAGGATTTGTCAAGAAAACCCTAAGGCAGGAGATATCAACTATGGAATGATAGCTCATGGAAATGACAAGAGCAGAAACACAGCTATCCATGAAGTTATCTCCCGCTTATGCTATTGTCACCGTGCTGAGTTAAGCATGTATATGCATGGAAGGATTGGATGGTAGAAGGCTGATGGAGCACCCGTCAGCAATATGAAGTTTTAACCTTAGCCGGTGTATCACCAGGATCTGGAGTATTACATCAAGAAGTTAAGATGGAGCCACAAGAAGTCGTACTTGAAAGGAAGCATTTCGTAAAGAACTCGGGACCTAGAAGCTGAAAGTAGCCAAGCTGGAGGAGCAAAACCTCGAGATACAGGAGATTAGTCAGGAATGGAAGGACCGTAGTGCCATGGTTCATGTCAAGGATGTTGAAACCCGGAAGTTTGGAACGCAACTCCAAAAATATTGAAGGAGGTCACGAGAAACTTCGCGTCAACAGAGATGATCTAGCAAAAAGGACTTGAGAAAGACAAGCATGATCGGAACAAGCCATTGGAGGCATGAACAAGACTTGAAGAGTTTGGCGGTTTTGAAGATTTATTGACTTTAGAAGACCAAACCCCTGTTATACCTGCGTTAGATGCGACGTTTGTGAGTTGTCATTTGTTTGTTGTTTTCCGACAGCCACAATAAAATCTGCCTTTTCAAAACTGTTGTTTGTATTGTGTGTATCCCTCTCGACCTCTCTTATCCCACCCCAAAACCCATGGACCCAATAGAGGATGAATAGACATGAGCCCATATGTTTCTGGACCAATGACTCAATTGGAGACGGGCCGATGGATTCAGAACATGGAGGATCACATGGAGAATAACACTATAGCCAGAAAGGACGTGGCCCAGCATGCTATTCAGTGCTTTGTAAGAGTTGTTGCTAGTTGGTGGAGGATGTACCAAACCATCAATGGATGGCAAAGAGTAACCACTTGGGAAGAATTTAAGTTGACTCTGCAAATATCTCGTCTTGTGTCCTAGAAGTTGAGGCCTTATGGAAAGGATATGGAGAAACCTTGTGCAGACAAGCTTTGAGGAGAAATAGGACACAACCATAAAAAAACAAGGACGAATACCCTCATAATCATAGGATTACCAAAGGAGTTAGCCGAGGATCTCAGGGAACTTTGGTTGGAGATTGTTCCCAAAGGTTTTGTTGCAGCAATGGAAGTTCAGTCTACATTGTTGGGAAAGATCCGTGAAGCTCAGAAGGATGACAAAGAGATTGCTGATGTAAAAGAGAGGATGAGCAAAGGAAAGGCCAAAGGTTTTCGTAAGGATGAGCACGACACCTTATGGTTCGAGGACCATGTATATGTGCCCAACAATGCAAAGATCAGGAAGTTAATACTTCAGGAGGCTCATGACTCACCATACTCGATACACCCCGGAAACACCAAGATATATTTGGATTTGAAGGAATGTTTCTGGTGGACGGGGATGAAGAAGGATATTGCCGAGTATGTAGCCGTATGTGATGTATGTCAGAGAGTGAAGGCAGAGCATCAGAAGCCAGCTGGATTGTTACAGCCTATGCCGATACCCGAATGGAAGAGGGATAAACTTGGCATGGATTTTTTTACCAGAATTCCCAGAACCCGAACGGTACATGATTCTATCTGGGTAGTAGTTGATTAGCTTGACCAAAGTGGCTCACTTTATCCCAGTAAAAACCACCTATACAAATGATAAGTTGGCCAAGATATATTTGACCAGGATCGTATGTCTGCATGGAGTTCCAAGGACCATCGTATCAGATAGAGGAACACAGTTTACCTCAAAATTTTGGAATTAGAAGCACCAGACCTTGGGTACTAGGCTAGAGTTCAGTACACCCTTTCATCCACAGACAGAAGGATAAATCGAGAGAGTCAAACAGATTATGGAGGACATGTTGGGAGCTTGTGCATTAGATTATGGATCCAGTTGGGATAATAATTTTCCTTACACGGAGTTCTCATACAACAGCAGTTACCAAGCCAGTTTGAAGATGGCCCCTTTTGAAGCTTTGTATGGGAGAAGGAGCCAGACACCGTTGATGTGGGATGAAGTTGGAGACTGTCAGTTGTTTGGACCAAATGTGATCAAGGAGTCAGAAGAACATGATAAGTTGATTCGAGATAGACTGAAGGTAGCTTAGTCCAGACAGAAGAGTTATGCAGACTCAAAAACGCAAGGGGGTAGTTTATGAAATTGGAGACAGAGCATGTCTTTGTGTGTCCCCTCTACGAGGAGTTAATAGATTTGGAGTTAAGGGAAAGTTAGCCCCGAGATTTGTAGGACCATACCGAGTTTTGGAGAGTATGGGAGAAGTGGCCAACAAGTTGGAGTCACCCAAAGGACTGTCAAGAGTTCATGATGTGTTTCACGTTTCCCAGTTGAAGAAGTGCTATGCAGGAGATTTTAGTAATTAGAGGACCAATAAAGTTAGCATCCTTAGTACTGATTGGATCTTATCAGTTGTTACTCTGTGAAGGAAGATTTTGACCGTTTTCGAGGATATGAGAAATATGGTCTATGGATGAGTTTGTGTCATTTTAAGGGTGGTAGTACCCTGTGAGGACACTTGACCCATGGAAAGGAGAATGATATACCACGAAGTGGATTTTTGACAAAATAAGAATGAGTCTTGTTTCGGTATGTGGGATATTCCACGAGAAGGAAGAGATGAATTACTATTGGATATAAAGGAGGTATGATGTTGGAAATATGGATCAATGGAAATTCCATGATGAGTCTGAGTAATCACGTCTTAGTTTGGTACCAACAGAAGGAAGGAAGACAGTACAACTGGATGGATTTTAGTATACTAGGAAGCTGGAAGTTGGATGTTGGATTAGAGATCCATTGCCCTGATGATGAGTTCAAGGTTTGCAAGTGATGAGATGGGCCATAACCCACAGGCCCCAGAACCTGCCAAGAAGCAAGCACACTCTTGCTGAAGGAAAAACCCTGGAAGGAGTTACGTTTTATCGATAGACAATCTTATAGGAATTACGCAAAACCTGAGAGTTGTGAAGGAATGATAGATGGTTGTTTGGCTTGCAGAATCTATGGATTTATCCAAACTTGGTTCGTCGACAAGAGAAATTCTGAAATGCTTATGAGGATGACCGAGTGTTAGAATGCGAGATTCGCTAAACCGTATACAAGGTAATGATTTGGGTGCGGGATGGATTGATCACCATACCGACTTACTCTTATTATTCACCTTGCTATGTGGGATGGTAAATCTGAGTGACTTACCTATAGTAAAGAGACGGCGATCAAAACCTTGTTTAAACTTAGAATGGTATAAGTATTTTTCCCTTGTACACGGCAGTTGTTGCCAACCGTAGGTTATACGGTGAGATTCAACCCAGACCCATTTCCTGCAGGAGAAACCATAAATTGTTGACCACCATGAGATATCGATAGTTGTTTAGTTTTGGCGCCAGACCCGTCAGCTAAGAAGACCCAATCTCGGAATAACCTTACCAAGAGGAAAGGACAGAAGAATTGAGGAAAAGGTTATGCCACTATCGGAAGAGCCCAGAGAAGGAATTTGCCGAGAATCTGAGAAGACCGGCCCCGTCAAGAATAAGGATGGAGTATATGAGTATTGATGGGACCATAACAATGTTTTTAAAGGTGGTAGCACCCCAAACCCCCTGTGATGATCGATGGATTTTGAGAAGACCCCAAACCCAACCTATTTCTTTCTAGCCTCTACGAATCTCGAGGATGAGATTCATTTTGAGGGTGGTAGGTTTGTAACAACCCAAAATTCTAAATTTTGGAATGTTATGATAAATAGATAGATTTGATTGTTTGTTTGATTGATTGACTGAAAGTGAGTGAAATTCGAAGATTTTTGAAAGTTAAATGAGAAGGAATAAAAGGACTTTCCCAAACTTTCACATTTGCATTTTATGATCTCCTAAATTCAAATTATTTTCAACTACAAAACCCTAGAGAGAACATGATATGACTTCTTCCATTTAATTAAATGAAAAGGGTTTTTGAAAATATTTGAATTCCATTTGGAAACATTTCCAAATCAAAAACTTTATGCAAATCAATGATTTTCATGAGAGAAGATAAAATGACTTCTTCAAATTATATGAAATATGAGTTGGAAGTTTCAAAGAAATCCAATTTAACGTCATTTTGAAAATAAATTTCAATTTGGATGTTACCATATGGATTATTCATTTGCATTCTTTATTTTTATGCATTTTGTTTTATTTGATTTGGTGATCCAGAAAACCTAAACAACTCAAGGACCAACATGAGAGAGTTGGGGTTTTATTTAAAATTCATTTTGAACTTAATTCAAATATGAAACTAGATCTATTTTGACCGTATTAAATTCTTTCCGATTATTTCTCAAAATAAAATAAAGAGAGAGGATAATAGGACTTCCTCAAAAATACCTGAGAAATATTGGAAAAGTAATTTAGAGTCAAAATAATTTTTTTGGATTTTTATTCGGATTTTATTCACAGTTTATTTTATTAATTTAGGAAAAAAAATGCATTTTTCAAAGTATTTATTTTGGTCCGGAAAAATGTTCACTTAGTCGTAAATATTTCTAGAAGACCACAGAAATTTATTTCATAATTTTTGGACTTCGGTTGATATTTCTTTTCTCTGTTAAAAAAAAGTGAACCGACCTACACAGCGTGCCCGGGCCGGACTCCTCCCACCCGAGGCCTTCATAAGCCGCCCCCGGGCGCTAGTTTTGCACCTCGCCCCGCCCTTGCCCTGTAGTAGCGCCGCCGCCTCTCGCCAGCGCCGCCGCCGCCGGCGGTGATCGCCGGAATAGTGAAGGTAAAAAAAAACTTATTTTTTTATTTTTTTTGACAGGGACCTATCCGCGATTATTTTTGTCGCAGATTAGTCCCTCATCTTAAAACCTTCGTACCTTTTTGCTCGTTTCTCCAAACGCAGTGAAATCAACGCCTAAATCTTTGTCTCGAGCCCCTCTACAAATTAAACCAACTTGAACAAGATTTTGAAAACTTATTGAATCTGTTTCAAACAGATTTGATTCGAATCTTCTTTTGATCATATCTTTTTATCCGTAACTCCGTTTGAGTTGATTCTTTTTGCGGATTAAAGTTCTTGACCTAAACTTTCTGATAAGGCCAAATTCACATAGTTTGGTACTGTTAGAAATTGTTTTATGTTGCAAGAGCTATTTGCTTGGTTTTGATGTTTTCCGAATCGACTTCTTCGCTCTTTCTGGTCTTTTGAGTGATTACTTATGTGTGGTTACTATTGCTTGATTACGATAGATTGACCAGAGTGTGACGAGTAGAGCTATCAAGATTTTTGAGTGCGAATCATCTTCATCAACATTGCAGGCAAGTTCACACTTTGATCATACCTCTTTCATACCCAGTTTTTATTGCATTAGATCAAACCTCCAACATTGCATGATTAGGATCTAATTAAATTGTGGGATGGGAAGTAGTTGAGGTAGTACCTATTACCTGTTTATTATCAAACCCTTGGGAGTACTATTACGTTATGCTTAGATTGCCATGCTATGCTCGTAGACGTGGATTGAGTTTTGAGAGTATTCATGATAGATGTGAGATTGTTAATTGATGGTTTACTTAAGGTGGCAACTTAAACACACATCTGGGTGGATTGAGGCACCTGGGTATTTCAGCATTGCCTGTCTAGGCACCTGGGTAGACCAGGATTGTCTGTTTTTTTGGACCGCCACCCAGGCTCAAAGGGATCATGAGATTATTCATACTAGAAACTTCCGTGTGCAGCCACAAGATACTATGGGCTCTAGCATAGTTGACTAAGTCGTGCGAACTATTACAGTGGTAGACTAGCAGATGTAGGGGATGTAGGTGGTACGGTCTACCCGGTCGTAAGGTGCTAGCGCTTCTGAAAGACTATGTCTCGGTCATCCGTTTCTCAAACACCATGTAGTGCGAGAAATCCAACGGAGGCGATCGAGTCTTGTGGGGAAAAGTGCACAACCTCTATAGAGTGTATAAACTAATCATGATTAGCCGTGTCCCCGGTTATGGACGTCTTGAGTATCTAGTACCTGGATTATCATGTGAATCTCATCATGTTATTTTAAATGAATATTGTTGGGTTTTAATGATGATGCTTAATTGGGATTGAGAATGCTGTCAACCATTCTCAATGTTTAACAACCACCATGATAGTTAAATAAAATTTATTCCTTTGCAGTAGGGAAAAATTGGCTTTTCACAAAAACCTTATAACCGTAGAGCTTTTCCACCAGCCATATATGCATGTAGTGATAGCCATTATTCATCATTGCTCTACAGTGTGAATTTGCCAGTACATTCAATGTACTGACCCTTTGTGGCTGCAATGTCTCATGTTGCAGGATTATCTTACGACGAGTAAGTGATACGTTAGGGTTATGATTTCTACACTCAACTTTGCCGTTGGTGTTGATGGGAATCCACAACCTTGTTACTTCCGCTATTTGGATCGAGGTAATAGTATTTACGTTATTTTATACATGTGATTACCTCTGTTATAAATCCTCAAGTACTGTGTGTGTCAGCATACCGATCTAGGGATGACACTTAAGCATAGAGACTTGATCCATTCGGGTCGGGTCGCTACAATATCAATCAAAGTATCCCAAATTTCCTTTGCATTCTCAAGACGGCTGATTCTGTTGAATTTTTCGGGGCATAATCCGTTGAAGAAAATATCACAAGCTTGAGCATTATATTGCAGCATCTTTAACTTTTTCGCGGTAGCTTCACGGTCCGGTTCTCTCCCATCAAAAAATTCACCTTGCAAGTCAATGCACACAATAGCCCAAACGGCGGGGTTATGTCCAAGAATATGCATTTTCATCTTATGCTTCCAACTAGCAAAATTAGTATCATCAAAGTAAGGACCTCTACGGTGGTAATTTCCCTTGATAGATGCCATACTCTCCTAGGTTGTGAAACCAAGGCTATGACCACCAAAAGCTATGTAAATCAAAGCAAATGGAGACTAAAGCTCCGATACCACTTGTAGGATCGAAAGTATGTCTAGAGGGGGGTGATTAGACTACTTGACCAAATAAAAATCTAGCCTTTTCTCAATTTTAATTCTTGGCAGATTTTAGCAACTTAGCACAAGTCAAGCAGTCAACCTACACATGCAATTCTAAGAGTATAGCAGCGGAAAGTAAAACAATTGCATATGAAGGTAAAGGGAGGAGTTTGGAGGGAGCAAACACAATGTAGACACGGAGATTTTTGGCGTGGTTCCGATAGGTGGTGCTATCGTACATCCACGTTGATGGAGACTTCAACCCACAAAGGGTAACGGTTGCGCGAGTCCATGGAGGGCTCCACCCACGAAGGGTCCACGAAGAAGCAACCTTGTCTATCCCACCATGGCTGTCGCCCACGAAGGACTTGCTCACTAGGGTAGATCTTCACGAAGTAGGTGATCTCATTGCACGTACAAACTCCTTGGTTCAACTCCACAATCTTGACAGAGGCTCCCAAGTGATACCTAACCAATCTAGGAGACACCACTCTCCAAGAGGTAACGAATGGTGTGTTGGTGATGAACTCCTTACTCTTGTGCTTCAAATGATAGTCTCTCCAACACTCAGCTCTCTCTCATAGGATTGGATTTGGTAGAAAAATGATTTGAGTGGAAAGCAACTTGGGGAAGGCTAGAGATCAAGATTTATGTGGTTGGAATGGAATATCTTGACCTCAACACAAGTGTAGGTGGTTCTCTCTCAAAAAATGTATGTTGGAAGTGTAGGCATGTTCTGATGGCTATCTCTCTAATGAAGAGTGGGTGGAGGGGTATATATAGCCTCCACACAAAATCTAACCGTTACACACAAATCACCAAACTCGGTGAGACCGAATCATACAACTCGGTCAGACCGATTTAGTTCATATTGTGGCCGTTAGGGTTTTCGGCGGGACCGACATGTCAACTCGGTGAGACCGATTTCGTTAGGGTTAGGGCATAACGTAATCTCGATGAGACCGATTACACAAACTCGGTGGGACCGATTTTGGTAATAGACAAACAGAGAGTTGGTCAGGCAAACTCGGTGGGACCGATTCGCTCATCTCGATTGTACCGAAACGTTACGAAAGGGAAACAGAGAGTTTGCATTGCAATCTCGGTGGGACCGATCGCTCATCTCGGTTTGACCGAAACGTTACGAAGGGAAACAAAGAGATTACAATCCCATCTCGGTGATACCGAGATCCCTATCGGTAAGGCCGAAAAGATTAGGGATTCTGGCAGTGGCTATGTCAACTGAACTCGGTGGCTCCGGATAGACAGTTTCGGTGGGGCCGAATTTGACTTTTGGTTTGGGACATATGTGGATGTGAGAAAGTAGTTGAGGGTTTTTGGAGCATATCACTAAGCACTTTGAGCAAGAAACTCATTAAGCAACACCTCACCCCCTCTTGATAGTATTGGCTTTTTCTATGGACTCAATGTGATCTTGGATCACTTAAAATAAAAAATATAGAGTCCTGAGCTTTGAGCTTGAGCCAATCCTTTGTCCTTTGCATTTTGAGGGGTCCACATTTCTCATCCATGCCATGCCAATCATTGAGCTTTCCTGAAATGTTTATCTTGAAATAGCATTAGCTCAATGAGCTATATGTTGTTAGGAATTACCAAAACCACCCAGAGATAGTTCCACTTTCAGTCTGGCAGGATAATTGTTACTAGGAATAGGACAAAGGATTGTGTGATCTCTACAACTACTACTTCAAAGCCCCCGATATATCATGAGGGCTTCTTTTGATGTCGCTACCAAATGCGCAAGCATTTGTTCTTGCGCATAATGAAGGTTTGTTAAGGATTATGACAGTTCACACTGATGAAGGATTGCACCGGAGCACCGTCATTCTTTCCTTATATAGAAATGTATGTTTGGAATGCAAGAGAGCGCATGCATTGACACAATGATAAGATTTGTCATTACCATGAGGAAGGTGTTTAGACCGGAGTACTGGACAGAACGAAATGTCAAAAACACATACAAACTTTTGGCAATTAGAATAGCAAGAGGCTTTCACATTATGTTGTGCCGACTGCATGCATTGACAATAGAAGAATTATCTGGTAGGTTTGTCAGGGCAATACCAAGGTCACACCAAAGAGCTATCTGCTATCAACATAGCTGAAGCAGTTACATCAAAGACTTGTGTTACTCTTTTTTTGACATAGCAAGGTCGACATTAATGTGCTTCAACAATCTTCGGTGTTTAAAAGACAGTGTGCAACTACACGATTAGACAAATAGAAATGAGGCTCGACACCTGCTGTCCACGAACATACAGAGTGCCAAATTTGACCATTGCCATGTCCACAGACATATGTGACGTCAAATTCGACCATTGCCCTTGAAGATGCTATAGCAAACGACTCCACATATACTCAAACTTCAAACACCTGTGAAGACCTATTCCTTCACATTCCAAATCCGCCGATGTGAAAATGCATAATAGACTCGTCGAGTACAGACACTGACCAAATGCACAAAAACACATGTACTGTACATAGCATAGGCTTACTGCACAACGGACTGGTTTCAGTCCCCGTTTCGTTTCATCTCGTTTCCCCACTCCAAAATACTACTACTATGAACGCCGGCAGGCTCCATGACCGGTGAACCAAATACATATTGGCTGCAGGGTTCAGCTGAACTGCGTGCAGGCATGCCAAATTTTCTCGGCTGATCTAGTGAAGTCTTCATGAATCGGCTGCCAAGCTCTTCCGGTGGATGCTCATGAACTTGGCGATAAATTCTGCACAAGCAAAGCCAACAATTAACTTTCATGGTTTCAGGATGTTTTTAGTTTACATGATAACATGAGTGCCAAATTACCTTCCAGTTTCAGCAGTGCACTGGCACCAGCCGGCAACCTCTTATCCTGAAATTCAGCATTTTCGTGCATGGCTATCATAGCTCCCCTGGGAAGTGCATTTAAACAGAAATATGCCGAGGAAACTTACGTAGTAGGCGTGCCAGTAATAAACATCCCTCTTTATGTTAGCATGTATTCCCTTCAGGAACAGCTCTACGAGTTTCTGCAGGCAAAATAATAATCAAGAATGATGTTTAATCACGTGATTGTGTCTGTGGAGTTATATAGTAGTAGCATCCTTGAGGTTAAATCTGAATAACTCGTACCTGGAGAACAAGTTTAGGAGGCACGGATTCAACCAAAAGTTTTTGGAGCTTGCCTCGTACCAAAAATAACCTGCGTAATACGTTGACGCGTTAGCAAATAAGTCTGAAGTAATCGCACAGCTCAATAAAATTTTCCTGTGTTAGTAAAATAAATCAACCAATGGTGACTGATCAAAGCTGCGGCAATTCATAAAGTGAGATATTGGTGGTACTTGAAGCATAATGATAACATGTTCACAACCAAGGAGAAGGACAATGAAAACATTCATGGCTAAATTTTGTTTTACTCCAGCAGACCTTTTGGGAGAAGGATCTTCTAAAATTTCTGCTGCGAGTTCCTCAAGAACACCATCCCATCCTAGCGGTATAGCTTGTCCATCCACGAAGGGGTAGCTGATAGATCAAAGGGAAAAATGGAAGTGAAGAGCACATGCTAGGATCATCATCATAATACAAAACCGAAGGAAATAAGAAGACTTGAGAAGGGACAACGAATACTACAAAGCATACCTGTTAGCTCTGCATGCCTCCAGAGCCAATATCGCCTCCCTCATGTTGTGCGCGGATCGAGTCGCAATGGTGTAAGCCAAACTTGCGGGGAGATCGAAACTCTCCCTTTTTGATATGTGAGTGAGAACCTCCACAACCTGTTTTTTTTTTTCAATTTGCAAGTCAGCTACTGCAAGCATATTTGTGAGTCAACCGTGTTTCATTTCATCCAGATAAAACGGAACCTCAATCCCGGTGGATACAGGGCACTCTCAGAGCCCCTCCGCCCGCCAGCTGTGTAGCTGCCAGGTAGGTCCCATTAACAGAAGTCGATTTGTTTTCATGTGTTGCTTCCACCAAACCCCACAGAGGCAGGGCACACTGGCACAGCACGCCCGTCGCGAGCCCTCCGCGCTAGGGTTTCTGGCGGCCGTCTGCCCATCTTCTCGCAGTCGAGGCTCCAGGCCCATGACGGAGGCCCGGGACGAAGCCCAGGAAGGGGTCCAGCCCACAAAGAGGATTAGACAGCCAGCCGAGCGCTACGCGTCTGACGACTGGGTCAAGTGAGGTTTCTCTCCTCAGAAAAAAGGGTGTAAATCCATCGGTTGAAAAATAGCCGTTGCCTTCTAATCCATCACTCGGGATCGGAAAGGCGGCCTTCATCTCGGAGCAATCCCCCATCCAATTCGCCCAAATCCGCATCAGGCTGCTCTGAGAGAGAGAGAGAGAGAGAGAGAGAGAGAGAGAGAGGGATGGGCAGGGCAAGAAGGGGAACGGCGGCCAAGGGCAAGAGGAGGCCGCGTACTGCGGCGAAGGCGGCAGCCGTGGCGGGCGACGGACACGAGGAAACCAAAGATGGACCTGAGAAAGCCGCCGGCGGCGGGGGTGGCTTCTTCTGCTGCTACCTCCTCCGGTCGCTCTGCCCGCGCAGCAAGAGCCGCACCTACATCGGGTACCCCCACCCCCCGCCTCGTCTCGCATCAATCAAAAATCTCATCTTTGCTTCTTGCACCTGATTGATTGACGGTCGTGTGGCAGGTTCACGGTGAACCCGCGGCGGCGGATCCGGCAGCACAACGGCGAGCTCCGATGTGGCGCCTGGCGGACCAAGCGCGGCCGCCCCTGGGAGATGATGCTCTGCATCTACGGCTTCCCCACCAACGTCGCCGCCCTCCAGGTAATTAACCAACCCTTCTTCCCCTTGAAAGATTCGCTTCGTTGGATGGTGGGTTACGGTGGCTCCTCGGTTTTTTTTTCTTACTAAACGTGGCCGCCTCCGTTTCTTGGCCTGCAGTTCGAGTGGGCGTGGCAGCACCCTACCGAGTCGCTGGCCGTTCGCAAGGCCGCCGCCGAATTCAAGTCGCTCGGCGGCATCGGCAACAAGGTCAAGCTCGCCTACACCATGCTCAACCTCCCTTCATGGGAGAAGTAAGGCCCCTCTCTCTTTCTCCTATCTCTAGCTGCTCCATCCATGGATTCTTCTTTTCTTGGGGCCGGCCAGACTAGTAACAGTATACTGATGTGAACGGCTGTTCTGATGCCTGTGTGTGTGTGTTGCCAGCTTGAATCTCACGGTGAACTTCTTCTCCACCAAGAATACCAAGTTCACCGCGGGCTGCCCGCCCCTCCCCTGCCACATGAAGACTGTCGTTAGCCCGATGGAGGATCTCCCGTGCTACGTCGAGGGCCTTTCGTCCGAGGATGATATTATGGAGCCTAGAGAGGATGAAGAAGAACGAGATGCGGCTGTTGGCGGTGACACTTCTGATCATGGTTTGCAGACAATGGATTTGGGAACCCGAATTGTAGGTGGTGAATCAGACACTGATGAGTTTTTTGCTCCAATGGATCGGAGTGAGGTCTTTGCATCAAGAATTTCAGAATCCTCTGCAGCCCGGCCAGAGGAAGAAGAAACCAGAAGTGCTGACTGTGATGTTGAATATACCATTGATGACTTCGGTGAATCAGACACTGATGAGTTTTTTGCTCCGATGGAAGGGAGTGAGGTCTGTGGATCAAGAATTTCAGAATCCTCTGGGGCCCAACCAGTGGAAGAAGAAACCAGAATTGCTGACTCTGATGTTGAATATTATCCCACTGATGACTTCAGTTACATGGAATGGGGCGGAATTCACGAGACATCGGAATTGCACGTGTCTAGAACACCACCTCGATGTTCCTCGAGCTCGTGCAGCGATGATGTTGCCGGAAGATCAGTAAACTGTGTGACAGGGGAAGCATCTCCAGTGTTGAAGGCAGGTTCAGACGATGGTAATCTTTTCTTCCATGAAATTGATGTGGTAGACTTGGTTACACCAGTCGCCCGGTATGCTAGAGATTGCAGCAAAGTGGCCAGCATTTGCCCCAAGATTATTGATCTGACAAATTCCCCTATTGTCATTGAGTTGTAATGCTTTGCTGGACTGATCCAGTACCAAATCTTGTTGTAGTAAAATGTTATCATAGAATAACAGCCCAGAGATGAGACAGGTGTATACAATAGACGGATTTGTACAAGACTGAGTGTTGAGACTCGCAGTACTCTTTTCTTGAGACAGAATTGTTCACACAAAAAAAAGTATTCTTGTCGTTTCATCAGAAATAATGTATTGGGGTTCTACTAATATCTATTGAAATATGTCATCGTTTAACTGCTCATTATCTTGGTTGGATTGCAATGCAATCATTATTTTTCTTTAACTGAGTTGAGGTTATGAGACTGAGACTGGGCTGTAATTCTTTTGACATCAAATTATGCTTTCTGTGAGCCGTTTGAAGTGCCAACAAGGATGGTAGTTTGCCCAGTCTTACAAGAGTGGCTATTGGAGGCACTTTAGAGCATCTCTAGCAGACTGGCAATAACCTCTTAATAGAGAAAAAAGTCATCAACTCCAGCAGTGACCCATTTTGCTATGACATATGGGACCCAGCAGTCATCAATCTTTTTTATTGAAATGGTTTTCCCTATCTTCCAAATTGGACTTTAATGGTTCTCGGAACAAACTGCTGTGTTAGTGTTCAATCTCATTTCTGTGTTTTTAAATTGGGGACTTAGCTACTAGGTAAGAAGTTAATGTATTTTGTAATCACTGAAATTATGTAAAATCACATGCACTTGTTCTGCAATCTGCGTACACACCCAATCCCTTGAGTGAAAGGACAACAAAAAATCGAGAAAACTCACCTCACGTGTATTTGGCACACTAATGCTAATAAGCTTGCAACGGCTTGTAATAGAATCAAGAAGATTGGGCCCATCTTGGCAAGTCATTATTATTTTGCATGCATCAGAGGAGGAATCAATTATCCATTTTATCAACCGCTGATTGTTCTCACTAACTTTGTCAACATCATAGAGAACAATAACTGGAATCAACAAATAAGCGTGTTAGGAAGATTTCAAAAGAAATGAGATTACAGAAAACAGCACTGCAGATGATGTAAGTATACCTTTGAAGTTCTTGGTTGCAGCTATCTCAGTAATTTTATGCTTATTTGACATTTCATTTGCCAGAGCTGTCAAAGCATATCTAGCATGCTTGGATTGAGTCCTCATATTGAGTTCAACGTGGTGATCACTTGATGATAATGGGACAAAAATGGGCGCAGATGCAGGTCCCTGCCAAAATCAGGGTAACCCATCCTCACTTAAGATTCCTATAACATAATTACCTCATGTGGTGTTCTTTTAATATACATAATATTATGGATTTCTTGCCAAGTGAGGGATACATCGATGTGTAGAATAATTAGATGGTAGTGCCACATGGTAAGCACTAAGCAGTATGCACATGTTTAAATGTTGACTGTCGAGCAATGAAGAATTTATGTTTTTATTCCACACCAAAAGTTGTTGGGATGAAATGATGGTTGAAATTTCAGTTCTCTCAGAGAAAACAAATATGCTAACCTGGCATGGAGATGAGTTAGAAAAGAGACTGCAAACATCAACATTACAGAAATTACCTAATTTCTTTTAAAATGCTGAACAACACAAGACATGAACCACAAACTAGTCCTCTATGGACTTACAGATGCATTTTGACACGAAACTACATATATAGTTGGTAACATTTTACAAAGTTCATTTGAGAAGTAATATGATGGCTCAATGCTTGCAGTGGTCCTTGTAAATTGTTTCTCTATCCTTTAGCTAAAATGATGAGGGAGCAAGCAAGACCGCATGAAACTAAGTAAAGCAATTTCGTCTTCCTTCAATGATACAAGTAACCTTTTACATTGTCTTCAAACCACAAAGCCATGATTACTTTGTGCAAACTACTGAGAACAATGATTGCAAATGGCAGGAATGTTGCATCGGCATCAAAATGAATTCAAGCTGTGGGATGTCCAAAAGTGCATAAAACAAGTATATAAATTCTACTCGTCTGTGACAGAACTAACCTGGGCATTGCAACTCTTCAAATAGTGAGATACCTGGAAAAGCAACAACAAATACTTAATGCGGTCTATAATGTGTAATTTATTAACATGGCTTACCATATTCAGTGTTTAAAGTTGTACATTCAGAGAGGAATCACCAAAGATCTCAGTGAGTACTGCTCTGCATAATGATCTCTTTCCTGATCCTGGAGGCCCTTTGAGAATGATATGAGGACAAAACTCAGGGGAAACCTGTCAGGAAAGGGAACTGGCATTTAGAAACCTAGATAGCTAACATTGAGCTACTGGAACAATTATCTGCAGATTTTAGCGTGCCCATGCAATTGCCAAGCAAATTTGTACAGATTAGCTATTTTTGGATTTAATTTAACTGGACAGTAGAATGAATTAAGATTAACTGGGGTCTTTCGGCTGAATTTTTTTGAACCATAACGTAAATACTCCGGTTGAGAAGTTAACCAAGACAGTTCTTGTTTAATGACAGAGTTACAGCGAGAATTAGAAATTTATGTTTTAAAACTTGTGTAGTTAGGAAAGAGTTTGAAGTTGTTACCAATTGTTTAAGCTGTTGAACTTGCTCCCTGTGACAAGTAAATCCACTCAAAGTCCGTGGACGATATTTATCAGCCCAGAAAAGTCTAATCTTCTCCACAACAAGTGCCTTCCGAATAAAAGTTGATTCAGAATCATCATTTTTTTTGTGGCTCGCTGGTTCTGGTTTACGGCACGACTTTCCAATCGCACATGGAAACCAAGCATCATTTTGGGTCTTCTGCCTGCTAGAGGTGAATTTCATGACGCCTCCAACTAGTTTCTCAGTGAAATCACTGAACTTTCCACTATCCCCACTAAACCGATCACTGTTTAACCGCCTACTCAAAGTGGTGCCACTGCTAACTTGTGAGTGCCGACCATTAGCATGGCTGGTGTTTGTAGTTCGTGAAAAACCAGTCCTAACTGAAACAAACTGTGATGTCCGGCCCAAATTATTGCTATTTGCTTGAGTAACATCAGCATCATCGACGTTTGAATCAGAGGTGAAGGATTTGTCAATACTGTTATTCTTTACTAATGTTTTCGCAAGCGGGGCCCTACAGTCACGGGAGAAGAAGATGTCACCTGCAGACTCTGTGCTTGTACATGTATACTCATTATGTTTGGAACTAGGCCCCTTGCTATTTGCACCCAACTCATTGATCTCTGGGGAACAATTTTCTGCATGTGAACCACCTTTCATAACATCAATTGAGTCTCTTTCTACCTGTGTTGAGACAGGAGTGCCACGGAATGCAGGAACTCTAGAAGGATGCTCCTTCTCATGAGGTCGTAGTTTCGGTGTAGAAATTGACCGGCTACGGGATATCCTCTCCTTGATCGACGATCGACTAAATTTTTCCATAGAAGGCCGAAATCTGGGAGGTGTCCGGCTGCTCTTCTTGCGTGATTCATTGTTTCCACCAGCATATGGGGAAGTATGGCTCCTCTGTTCGGTGACCATGGGAGGAGTACGATTATTCCTCAAGCTTGAAGTTTTCTCGTCAGGATAATCTCTTACACGGTTCGGAGATGTGTTTTGCCTTCTAGCACCAACTTGGGGGTCCCTAGCAGGATCTTTAGGCAACCGAGTCCGCTGTGATTTCAATATTGCATCATTCCAAGGGCTATCATGCCACTCAGTTTCTGTATCCGAAGGTTCATAGCCACTTTTGGGGCGTGTCGATTGCCTATTGTGCCCTGTATTGCTATCTGCAGCTAGCATACTTGATCACACAATCTTAAGTTCCTGCGGTTCAGAAAAATTGCATTACTGTGAGATCAACAAAAAATTACTAGACCCTTTCTTAAATTGCTAATGACCAAGATTAATGATGGCCTAGCTTGAACTTCAAACAAATCCAAAGTAACTTTTGGCCTGTCTTCTACTGCATGATAATACCATAGCAGCAATTAGTTCACAATGCAAACATGCAACTACAATGGTGATAAGGCACTCTGCTAAATAATTTAGCTTGACAGCAATCCATCATAACTTGTATTCCCTCCGTTCCGAATTACTTGTCGCAAGTATGGATGTATCTAGATGTATTTTAGTTCTAGATACATCCATTTCTGCAACGAGTAATTTGGAACGGAGGGAGTAGAAGACAAAAACATTAGAATGATGAGTAAAACAAAAACTTACTGTGTGGCACAAAATGTAAACTCCGCTAACATAGTAACATGGACCCACTGTTATGTTAATTCAGACTCAAGAGACTAGTCAACTTTAGCAGTATTAGTTTGGTGTCCGCAGGTTTTACTCTCCCGTTGCTCTATCATGGAATTCTTCATATATGGCAGTACTAAATTGCAATAGTTCACTTTTTTCATATGACACATCAAAGAAATTATATATTCTAGTGAATATCTGGATAGAAAACTATTTTAAAAAAAAAGGTAAGTCATCATGGCCTTTATGTGAACAAGCTGAAAACCCTGGCTCCTAGATATGGAAAATACTTTTCCATACGACCCCGTAGCCAGTTCACTATCTTGTGATAAGAGAACAATTCAAGCATCCGGTGCAACAAAGCCAAACTAAAACTAGATCAGCAAGTTCAGGTCGCAGCTGACATATGAAAAGTACTGCCCTGGAGAAACCTTTCCAGACACATCAACTCCTTGGAACACAGTTGGCGGGATTTGAAATATGGTATTGACCAGGGTAGCAACGAAGTGTACTGCCAACAGTTGAAAGTAGGCTAACACAAGAAGGTTTAGGTTGGCACTGTCAGGCTACGGATGCAACTATATTATCACCAAAAATTCATGCCATACATGGTAATGTATATGCATAAGTAAGATCATTGATGGATTGGATTAGCACATCTTAAGTCCATCTGTTCATGCCATCTGATTGAAGTATCAGAACTCAGGTATCTCAAATGAAATATCTGGTTGATACCTTCTGCACTAACCTCATGTTATCTTGTTCTTTAAGAAGTTGCAATTTTCAAATAAACAAAATGTATAGTGCAAATTGACTCAAATGAATCGAAGATGAATCAGGGAAGTTGTTACCTGAAGGACCAAGCGCGATATGACTTTCTTTCATATACACAGTTTAAGGCCCAAAGGGAGGGCAACAGCAGGAGTTATAGAGACAGATCAGAGGAGAAAGACAAGAAACACAGCTTTTTCTTGCTGTGTTGGAAATTCTTGTCCTTTTCTTCCACTCCACCTAGGAGAGAAGAAACCAAAGCACAAGAGAGGAAACAGACACTCTGCCCCATTCCCTAGGCTGTTTATACGAGAAACAATCATGTATTCCTATGAACACCAAACATATACCTAACTGGATCCAGAATGTGTAGGACCCAACCACTATAGACTATTGTCATGATTCTTTGCTCACATTGTGCTGCTGAACTAACTATATTACTAAATACATAATGCGAAATACTTATAAATAATCCGTAGGATTCTAGAACAAACATGGCCACATGCCAAAAACTAATGGTGGTGCTTCACAAGATTAGCTGGAATGAACAGGATAGAAAAAGCTAAGAGACAGTTAATTAACAGACCGGACAGGAAAATAATAAGAACATCTGACAGCTTCATATATTTATTGAGCACACAGAACTCGATGCACATTCATCACTCCCCACTTCTTTCAGAGAACGGAAAAGGGACCGGAACACATTAAAATGTGAGCACAAGAACTTGGAACACATTCATCACTCCCATCATCATTCAAAATGTCAATTGAAACAAAAGGTTGGTACTTATGACCAACATACAGATCACCAACATTCTAAACTAGTGTATCCAAGTACTCGCTAACTGTGGTATACTTTACATCAGGATACAGTTGAGTTCCTTCACTTCTCGAGTCAATTTCAAAATACGTGTGATCACCCTTAACAAAAGCTGAATATATAAATATCAAATCCATTTTCAGAGGAAACGGTGCATCTGCAAATAAAAAAAGAGAGAATAAGACACATGACAAAAATAAATATAGAAAAACATTCACGTGTTGTTCACAAACTACTTATAAACATAGGAGCAGAGTTATAATTCGCGGTGAGTCTGTATTCGCAATTATTCATGCCAAGGTTCAGAAAAACGAGAGGTCAGTGCTGGAACTTGTAGAGTAAGGCGAAAGATAAAAAAAAAAGTATTAGCATCTAAACTTCTACTATCTCTGTTACTGCTAAAATGTCTTATACTTAGAAACAGAGGGTGTATTAGATTGCAAGGGGTAACCACGGCTTATGTTTTTCTAACTGAAAGAACGAAACCACATCCTTCCATTTACAGACAACTGTACCAGAAAAGAGCATCAGAACCTTTCTCAAAGTTGGATTTGATTAAACCTGGTATTTGAAAGGAATAACCCTGACAGCAGCGGACATACAAAAGCAACAGAAATAATTCTACTAATATATCATGGAAACCTTTCACCAAGAGTACTGTTAGCTTACTCTGAATGTTTTTAAGGAGTTGCTCTTCAGTTATATGTATCTTCTTTAGGCATTTGTTGATTTTTGTCTCCCAGAGGCTAACCAATTCATTCAGTGAGTAGATATTTCCCGGAGGTCTCAAATACAATGTCATGTTTAATGTTCTGGGGTCCTCTATGGTACACACTGTAAATTTAGCCACATCACCCTCTTCAACGAAGATACCTGCAGAGACAAAATCTTCCTTGAGGGAAAAAAACAGAACATGGAAGAACATTTTACATTCCAGGTATCAGACAGCAGATTTGAGAGAAGTAATATCACCAGACCTTTAGTATCTCCTCCACCAAATATCGTAACTTCATCTCTTGGAGGGGCATCTAGACCCGGCTGCACTAGCGAAGGAAGCAAATAGCGCATCAGGAAGTTGCAATAGATGTACGTGTGAGGAATATCCTCGCTCTCTATTAAACGGCGGATTTCAGCTTTCTTCTCATAGAAGCCATGGTCCATGTCACAAATCTGCACCTTTGTGTGATCAACTCCAAATTCCGCCGGAATAAATCTCTGCATGATTCACTGCAACATCAGAAGCAATGCTTTGCATTTTCTCCGCAATTCCTTCTTAATAATAAAATTGCGATGTATAAAATCTAAGATTGCTAAAGGACGGAGATATTGAAAATTGCATTTGTTTAGGACGGAGATACCTGTCGCCTTTTTGGTTGCGTCTCTTTGTGTGGTGCAGAGATTTTATTCCAGATTTTTTCCAAGTAATAAGTTTAGCCCAATGAGCATGTTGTCCTATTTCATTCCCCTCCATTTCACATTTACTATGTCATTTCTGCTAATGCGGGGTGCTACCAACTCCCAACAATTTGATTCTAAATAGAACATTCGCTACGCGATTGTCAATTCACATAAGAAAAACACTACCCCACTAATTAGACTAGCTAAATACCCGTGCTTTGCTACAGGATTAAACAATATTTGAAGAGTGGTGGCGTGTGGCCGATTGTCCTCAGCCGCGGTGGCATTGACTGGGTTGTGACAATGTCGGTGGCTAATTATTCTAGGTGCATGTGAAGCGGTAGATTATGGGCTGCTTTGGAAATAATCTCTACTACTAATTATCTGCAGGCCTATAACTGTCTGACTAATAATTAATTAATTGCATTAATGTCTCAGTTTCCAAATTGATTTGGCGTAAGTACTATATTTAAACAGACATAATTAATTGCACGCGTAATTAATTGGCTGGCTAAGTAATTGCACTGATGGATTGATTTCAAATTGATACTACAGCGGTAGGTTTCCAAATTGTTTTTGCATTAATGACTGGTGCGGAACAACGACGTGCCAACTACTCTTTAATTAAACCCCACTGATTAGATATGCATACGCCTGATGCAGTTGAACTGGAGACCTCACCTTCACGCACCCAGCTTCCTTTATAGCCCGAATCAGAGGCTTCTGCTCGAGCGCATGCTTCGTGGGCACCGCGCAGATGACCACGTCCACCTGCCGCACGGCCTCCAGCAAGCTCGGGTAATCGTCCAGCGACCCCTGAGCCACACGGACGGAATTGGCACGTCGGTCAGGCGGAATGGAGATTTCGGCACAGGTAGCGGCAGTGAGCACTTGGAATCGCGGGCGTTTACCTTGAGGATGGTGGCGCCGGCCGCGGCGAGCGGCTTGAGGGGGGCGGAGTCGTGGAGGGCGAAGTGGTGCGGGCGAATGAGCGCGAAGGTGGGGTGGCCGGCGGCGAGGCTCGCGCGCACGAGGCTTCCCCCGAGGCGGCCGGTGGCGCCGACCACCAGGACCCTGCTCCTCGCCGCCTCCTCTGACATCACCGCCGATCGACGAGCCGAGCCGAAGGATGGGGAAGAAACAAGGAAATGTGCCCTGGAATCAACAGGCGCCGTTGATTGGCTGACTTGTTTAGTGCCAGTTCATTTGGTGGCTTTTTTCGGCTGGTAGAATAAGCTTACCCTACTCAGTTTATTCTAGAAGTTTGATCAATTTTTTTTCTTTTAAAAGACTACCAGTTAAGGTAGAGGGTAGTTTATTTTTAGCTTATTCTAGAAGGCAGTAAAATAACTAGCCCTTAATCAGGCAGCTTGAAACGGCTCGAGTTGGAATTTGACTGATCCTGATCAGGTTTACTAAACTATTTTTCGAATAAAGAGATATTGTCATTTTACAGTCAATTTTTTTTATTATTTTGCGAGTCTTATTATGCTGCTACCTATGTTGGGTAAAAACCGCCTCTCGCTCCGGCAGCATACATACCAACTTAAACAACGGTTACTCCGTTCGATATAGCATAAATCACGTACTAAGACAGTGCGTATAGCGGAAAATTGATTGCAAAGGAATAGAGTTTTTGCCATTGAAAACCAAATTATTTCTCCATAGCGTTAGCAACCATAATAAGGCATACACACCCATCCTTATTTGAAATATCGTCCAACCAATGACTAAAAATATTGCAAAACATTAGGAGGATATAGATTGGATGGTATTTAGATGACTGACCATGTAGAACGCGCAAACTTGTATTGAGAAATGAGGTGTTTGATTGTCTTAACAGGAGTACAAAAGCTAACTTTACTGGTATCTTTGACTTTCAAAATTTCTTGTTATTAATTGGGACCTCTAAGTACGTGAGGGCATAATGCATAGAGTCGACTGTGAAGAGCACATTTTGGCGAGATTCTAGTGAAACACATCCAGTTCTTATGTCAGGATAATCGAATCCATTCAGGATACAGATTTTGCCATGACATAAGACAAAGGGCAAAAACGACAAATTTGACCTGTGGACGAAAAAATTTCACAACTTGAACTGTCTTTGAAAAAATTTCGCTTCACTGACCCTTTTGTGTAGCGCCCGACACATAAGCGTCACACTACACTGTGCAACGTCTAGTTGATAGATGCTACACGTCTGACCATATCGCACTCTAGACTGTCTAAAAATTGCTAAATGTGTGTAACGCCTAAGAGTTAGACGCTACATCATACAGTGTGGCGCCTAGCGTCTAGGCGCACACAATCGGGGTCTTTGGTTTTGCTTCGCTACGCTGTCACGAGCCGACTAGAGGTGCCACGAGTTTTAATAACTAGTAAGCCTGCACATGAAAATTCATGTGCATTGAAGAGATAGTTATGTAATAGCAGTCAAAAATATTTCAAACAAACTTATACTATGATTAAGTTTAAAAAAACTATAATAAAAAATATACATTGTTAATGTACCTAAGCATGTTTTTTGACGAAGTCAAGGATGGTCATTCTCATTGTTCCTAGGCTGCCGCTGGCTGTTCATCAAAATTATGAATGCGAAATATACACATGTTTAATAACATTTTGTCCTTTGAAATCCCATTGATGAAAAAACGTATTGGAAAACACAACACTCGTTTGGTTAAATCAATGCATCCAAAAGCATGAATATGCCAGCAGAAGAAAAACACATTATCATATACTTAATCTCATATGATGTAATCTGAGTACAAAACGACTATGATCTTAAATGACTTGTACATCAGGAGAAGGCAAAGATATATGCCATGTCCAATTGTCCAGAAGCATGAACAAGCTTATTGGGGGAAAAGAAGAAAGATACAACATGCTAATATTACTATTGTGCCATTGGTTCATAGTTTTGTCATGAAGCATATGGTTTGCCTATCAGGACCTATCATGTAGATTTGTGTGTTGCTTACTGGTATTGCCCCGGACAATATTTGGTGAGCCTTGGTATGTTGAATATGTCCCAATTGTAAATGAAAATAAAGGGCCTGCATCTCCAATACTGTGCACACATGTGATCTATCTTGTGCCTCATTTGCATGAAAGTTCAATGCCCAACTCCATATTACAAAGGCACAGAGGAATTAGTTCAATTTGTAGCAACCCATCAACTTGAGAATCGTCAACCTGCATATCTAAGGAAATATTATTTTGATTTAAAAAACTATTGGTTCGGTTCAGATAAAGGAAACAATAGTGTTGTACCAAATTATTGGTTCGGTTCAAATGCAGGAAACACAAAATAGTGCCGCTGATCTGCCATGAACCATGGTATTGAGAGAGGCATCATTCATCTTCCTTTTACCTTTTCCTTTTCTAGAATGAAATAATCCTGGTCTGGACATTTTTTTTTCACCTACTTCGATTAAGGAAGCAACTCTCATGGACTATCATACTCAAAGGTGTACCTGTAATATATTGAAAATTAAACCTTAAATAAGGCATAAAATATACTCCCTCCGTCCTAAAATAAGTGTCTCAACTTTGTACTAAAACTTTGTACTAACTTTAGTACAAAGTTGTACTAAGCTTGAGACATTTATTTTGGGACGGAGGGAGTAATATAGAAGGCATGTATCAGCTATTAGAAGACAAACTTCAGCAGGTCTGTGCAAGACACAACATCACTTTTACATGCGACGAAACAATAAACACCACTAAAATCGCGAATCATAATCACCTTGAGTGGCATTTTTCTTTTAGGTGGCAAACAAAATATCAAGACTTAGTACCCTGTAACAGATTTCGTACTTAGAAGAAAATGCCAAGATTTAGTAATCGTGTACGTGTAAATGCGTGTATCAAATACTGTATGTGTAAAATAAAAAATGCCCATATTCAGTTTTCAAGCTAATAATATTGTGTAGCGATCATAATAAAACAAGTATATCCTATTTGAAACTGTTACTGCACACCGAAACGTCAAAGCAAAAGACATGTTTTCATTTATCGTCTATGTTTGGACACACCATGTTTAATACATGCTGCAAAAATATATTTCATGGCAAGAAATTCAAATTTTGTGTGTATATACAGCTTCATCCATACTGCAAAATCACTGAGGCATTCACTTGATTCCATGTAACCAACAGCTATAAGAAAATAGTTACATTGTCTTGTGAAAGCATGTGAAATAAATCTAGTTGTATGAAGAAAACAGGTACCAATAATAAACTACATAGGTGCAAGTTTTCAATGGAAACTACAACACAAATAGTTTTTTTTCTTTTGTTAGTAGCAACATGAATCAAAGCTAAGAAGACCGCAAAGATCAAAGGACCTCACTGTGATTCAAAAAGTCACTGGATTGTATATAGGCTTTTCAATTCTTGCAACTGAAAGTTAGCATTTCTCAAATGCGGCTCTCATATGCCTCTGTACAAAGAACAAGTAAGAATTTTGATCCCAATCAATATTTGAAAACAAAGGCAGGACACCAGAGAATGATAATAAAGTTCCAAGCATCTCATATAGGATGAGAAAAAAAGAAGATAGGGTGCTGCTTAACCTGATTTTCCAGTAATATGTTTTTTGCCTCCATGATGTTTATCCAAGGTGTGTCCCTGAGCCGCAAAATGGTAACCCCTGTTATCATGTATTGCGAACACATAAACGTTCCATCCATATATAACTCCGAGCAAAAGCAATTTGTATGACAGAAAATGACATGTTTGGACAAAGCTCTAACAAGCACCGCATGCACAACACACTAAGCCGGTGAGGCAACAGAACGAAATCAACTTACCCATTAAATAGATAGAGTATGTCGTCCACACCGTATAGACTTACCAAATCAACTTAACAACTTACGAAATCGACACCACGCTTTGAGGACCATCTGCCCTGTATGGATAGCTTTGGCGCAGGTCGTCCAATACACACAGCTTTGACGCAAGTTGTCTATAAACATATGTAAAAACAGCCCTGATCACCGTTGATACAAGATTCTTAATTAGATCCATCTGAATTATCTTGCTCAGTAGTACTTAGATTACAAGGCACCTATAATAAAACAAGTAGTACTCCTCCTTTGGTGATTTGAATCCTCACGAGTTGCAGAGATCAGATTTAGAAAAGTAGCATTGAGGAATGAGCTGCAGCGTACCCACGTCCAGGCTGGGGAGAGCCAAAAAACCAGAAATCAAAGATTACTTGCAAGAAGAACAACATTATCCAACGTCACCATACATCACAAATCATAAGCTAAATAATACATGGATACTGTTGGTGCAAAAATGGAACCCCCCGACGCCGGTGATCACCGGAGACACGTCGGTTTAGCGAGACAAGGTGGACACAAGATTTGCCGGAGTACAAACACCTCCATTTTCTGTTTACCTCCACACAACTCAACACGCGTTACAATGACGATCAACACGAGCTTTATACAGGAGCCCAAGCCGGGCACGAACCCACGCCCCTTACTCCTACGCTGCCCCGCGATCCGCTCGTGCCCACGACGCGCACCGTACGCGCCCCGTCCACAGCGAGCTTGACCCGATCGCCCCGCAAGTACTCGCGCACATCTCGCCAACGCAGGCCCAACGCACCCGTGCGTGCACGGACACCTCCGTGCACCACGTTCACGCACACACACACCACGGTCGATCCCTGGCTCGAACCAGCCGCGTCCAGCTCGTCCCGCTGTGCGACCCGACGCGCCCACGCGCCTGGCTCGTCTGATGCCATGGCTTTATTCCAACACACCCCCTAAGCCATGGCCATGGCCTAGAGGAGTCCTTCATGCTCGATCTCGACGACGCCCAGCTCCGCCTGCTCCGCCGCCGGTTCCTTGCGCCGCTGCGGACACTCACGTCAGAAGTGTCCGCGCTCCCCGCAGTTGTGACAGCGGCCGAGCCGCTTCCCGTCGCCGCCGTTGCCCGACGCCACGCTGCGAGCGTCGTTGTCGTCGTCCCGGGCTCTCCCTGGACGCCGTTCCCGCGCCCGCCACTGCGCCGCAGTGTACAGGAGCTTGCCATCCTCCTGCTCGCCGCTGCTCTGCCCGCGGCGCCGCAACCGCTCGTCGAATGCACGCAGCCGCCCGAGCGCCTCGTCGTACGTCAGCTCCTCGAGGACGCAGAACTGCTCGATGCCGGCGACGACGGGGATGAGGCGGTCCGGCACGGTGTCCAGGAGCTTCTTCACCAGCTCCGTGTCACCCAGCGTCTCGCCCAGGCCTGCGAACCGCGCCGCCATGCCTGCAAGCCTTCCGGCGTATGCGTCCAGCTGCTCGTCGTCTTCCATCTTCATCCGGTCCAGCTCGCCGTGCAGTGTCGCCCTCCTCGCCGCGCGCACCCACTCAGCACCGACGAACCTCACCGACAGGGAGTCCCATACCTCCCTGGCAGTGGTTTTCGTCGCCACCAAGAGCAGCACATCCTCCGGTAGCCCTTGCAGGATCAGTGCCCTCGCCGTCTTGCACTTCTTGTTGTTCACCGGCGAGTCGCCCGGCGCCACCGCTTCCCACAGCGTGTGAGCATCAAGAATGGCATGCGCCTTGATCGCCCACACAGTGTAGCCGTCCGGTGATAGCATCGGCATCCCCATGGACACCGACCCGCCCGTGCCGCCGCCGTGTGGAACAAGCGCCATTGCCGCCGGCGACCTCCCGAACCTGAAGCTCTGATACCAATTGTTGGTGCAAAAATGGAACCCCCCGACACCGGTGATCACCGGAGACACGTCGGTTTAGCGAGACAAGGTGGACACAAGATTTGCCGGAGTACAAACACCTTCAACGCAGCACACGTTACAATGGTGACCAACACGAGCTTTATACAGGAGCCCAAGCCGGGCACGAACCCACGGCCCCTACTCCTACGCTGCCCCGCGATCCGCTCGTGCCCACGACGCGCACCGTATGCGCCCCGTCCACAGCGAGCTTGACCCGATCGCCCCGCAGGTACTCGCGCACATCTCGCCAACGCAGGCCCAACGCACCCGTGCGTGCACGGACACCCCCGTGCACCACGTTCACGCACACACATGCCACGGTCGATCCCTGGCTCGAACCAGCCGCGCCCAGCTCGTCCCGCTGTGCAACCCGACGCGCCCACGCGCCTGGCTCGTCTGACGCCATGGCTTTATTCCAACAGATATGCTTGCTTACCCTCTAGACGGTGGTCTCAATCGGTGTATACCTTTCATGGGCGGAAACTGGTCTTGCCCTGGGATCTCTGTGAGCCACGCATAACCGCGTCCACCGCGGTCATGCCATCGCTGGATGACGGGGACGCACCGGTTGTATCCTCCCAGAAACCAATCTCTGGCCCATCTTTTATCGCAAATGATACAACGCGGAAAAGGTGTTTCTTTGCCGCCATTAGACCAGCCCAAAAGTGCGAGTCATCAGGTTTTCAATAAGCTTGAGATGCAGCCTTTTGGCATGGATACTTATTGCGCACATTGCTTCCCAAGCTCTAGGAGGCTATGAACTGTACGAGCGTTCTCTAACCCTCGGTAATTCCAAACTATAATCTTCATTGCTTTCCGTAGGGCTAATCCGACAGCCCTGCCTAGTTGCTTTCCGTGGGGTTGTTCCAACTATTTCTTCGGCCATGCCCTTCTTCATGACATTTTGCTCATCAACTTCCATCCCACCCCTCTCCTTTTACTTCCTGTAATTTTTGTGATAACACTCTGACCGCCCCTCTCCTCCCGATTGATTCTTTTGTATTTCTTCCCTTGTTTCCGCAAACCCTCAGGTATTCTCAAGCCTGCTTTAGTTAGACTAAATGAAGTAAATTTTCATAAGTCTGAACTAAGGATGGGAAAAATTCAAACACACCGAATAGTTCAAATGAAGCAAATTACATGGTAGAAGCACAACCAGGAAGTGCTATGAAGATGACAGTGATGCTCAACAAGATCATCTCGGAGCTGGGTATGAACTTGTCGGATCTCGATCCTACGATGCGCTTCAAGATATGTCTAGATCCTATTTGGATTGTGCTATGGCCCAACAGGAGTCTCATTGGTGATCTATCGAAAGTTCTCAAACATATCTCTCTCATCTTTAGTGATCATGTTATGCAAAACGATGCAACAAGTCATGATTTGCCATAGAACCTTAGAGCTCCAGCACTCGGCAGGGCCAAAAACGATTGCAAAGTGCTTCTAAAGCACGCCGAAGGCTCTCTCCACATCCTTCCTAGCCGCTTCTTGACATGTGTCAAAGTGAGATCTTTTGTTGCCTTTTGGATGTGAATTGTTTTTAAAAAAAAGGCCCATGGGGGATAGATGCCATCCGCAAGGTAGTAACCCATCGTGTAGTCTCGACCATTGACCGTATAGTTGCAAGGATGAGCATCTCTTGCAATAAGCCTAGAAAACAAGGGTGATCTCAACAGGACATTCAGGTCATTGTGAGAGCCGGGCAATACAAAGAATGAATGCCATATTCATAGATCCTCCGACGCAACAGCTTCAAGAATGATTGTTGGATTGTTGCAATGGACTTTGTACTGACCTTTCCATCCTGTAGGACAATTCTTCCAGGTCAAGTGCATACAATCAACTGATCCAAGCATCCCTAGCCATCCTCTTGTTTCACTCTGTGCCATAAGCCTCTCAGTGTCTTCCTAATTGAGTGCCCTCAAGTACTGCGGTCCAAAAACAACAACCACTGCTTTTGTGAACCTTGGAACGGCCTCCAAGACTGTGTATTCTCCAATGTGTAGATAGTCGTCAATTGTATCAATCGAACACCCATATGCCAAAACTCAAACAACCGCAATGCACTTCATCATAGAGCTTGCACTTATCTCTCCCATGCATTCCTTCTAAACTTTAACCAATTGTCATACTTCTCAACGGCTTCTGGAATGGTGAGAAAAAGACTTGTGTGCATACGAAAGCGCCTGTGAAAGTACTTCTCCGGATAGGTTGGACTAGGACCAAAATAATCTCTACTGATCTTGGCATGGCCCTCCTTCTATCACGGTTGAGTTGTATGTGGCCAAATGGTGATCCTCTCCTCGGCCGCTGAATATCATCATTGAAAATCATACCAAGAATAGTTTCGAAGTCATCGCCGTCTTCTTCCTCTTCGGATGACGATGAGTCCTCGAAAGATTATCTCTCTCAGCCTCTTCATCTTCAATTCAACTGACTCGGCTTAATTCAATTGTATGAAACAAAACGAAAGAAAAAGAAATAAAAAACTCACATAGGCAAACCGTCGAACACTTGCAAGGTGGTGGTGGTGCACTGGACGGCCAGCGACGTTTAGGCCAAACTAGCGGGCAACGACGCGTGGGAATAACCCGCAAGGGTGCGTAAGCATGGTCAGATGCGGCGGCCGCCCGCCAACTTTGTTGAAGGCGTCGCCGGTCCCAATGACCGTTACCGGGGAGGATATCGGCGGGGCAGGAGGGGCAGGCGTCCACCTCCACCGTGACAGCCTCCACCACCACCGCCCGTCGCAGACGCACCTACGGGAGTGGAGCTCGATCACACAGCAGATGTGTTGGGTTCTACGGTAGAGTGCGTCGACTGCAAAATAATTTTTTTCCTATGCGCAGAACAACCAAGAACATGCTACGGGAGATGGATCATAGTTCGTTACCACTAGACGCGCAGTGCCGTGCAGCGAAAGAAGAGTTGGGGGCAGCGCGTCGCGTGGATTGTCTCCTCCTCGTCCGATCTCCCTTGTATAGACGGTCGTTGGTCCCATGTACAGGTTCGCCGGAGCGGCGCAAGTGCACCGCCTCTAACGGTATCCGCACATGCAGGAGGAACGTCGTGCGGTGGACTGCTAGGTCCGATCACACAACCGGCGGCGAGTGGAGGTGTCTATTCGCAACACATGCAAACCCTAGTGACAGCGCCGAAGCGATCAACCGCATGAGTGTGCCGCACCCCACTTTATATAGGCGTCCATCGCGGGCTCAATACTTGGGCCTCGCACGGACCCTAAAGCCCATAAGTCTACTCGGCCACAATCCGAATACAGCTCGGATCACATCCGACCAATGTCCTCGGATCCGACCTCGTAGGTTCCTTCCCTTAAGCGCGCGACCCCTTAGGTTCAAGCCGGCTTGGTCGCAGTTCAGATCACCTCTGAGCTGCATAGTTGGTAGCGGCCTCTAGCAAGGCATGCCGAACACCAAACAGACTATGAAGTTGGTTAGGCGAACCTGTACATCATACTTCCATTCCTTTTGCCACACGATATATGTTGTCGGGCTCAAGGCGAGTTTGTCATCCTTGTGGTAGCCTGACCTCTTTCTCGTTCCAGCGATGTCGACCACAAACTGGATTATCTCATAATCCTTGTCGCATGGCCATGCTTATCCTGGTTGGATCACATGAGGGGCCCAGAGTATATCTCTCCTGATCGGAGGGGCAAATACCATCTTGCTCGACCACGTCTCGCAGCATGGTTCTGGACAAACCCGAAACCTACATTTATAACTACCCAGCTACGGAGTAGCGTCTGGTTGGCCCAAAGCAAGTCTGTCACCATCCCGAGTACATGCGTCAGCTCCGGCCTTAGGACATAGAACATATGTTGTACTAGAGACTCACAGATGACATATCGTTGAGTCTCATAGTTGGGTCTGTCCACTCAGACCTTATCTCGACTCGGATCCGACTACGTCGAATCCGACCAGATCCTTCCAAGTTCATATTATCCGGTTAGCATCCAATGCTCCATGGCTAGTGAGACCAAGCCATCGACCGTGTCATATGCTAGTCTAGTTGGCTGCGCGTCCACACAGCCCTTTCGACTAGGGACCTTTTAAGACAGTCACCATACAATGCATAGTCCTACAAAGAAGTTACGTACTTGCTGATACACATCATTGATAATGTCCAAGGACTATCTTTATTCATAAACACATAGGAAATATCATCATACATGATTGCCTCTAGGGCATATCTCCAACAAGATGTGGTAGTCGTTCCACACCCGTTGCCCGCAGCTGCGGCTGATGCAGTTAGGGCGCTGGCAGCAGTCACGGTACCGGCAGCCGCTGGCGCCGGTAAGGCTGACAAAGGGACGGACAAAGCAGAGGGAGAAAAACTTTCAAAGTGGGCAATCAAGAAGAAAAGGCTGCCTTGCTATCGATGTGGAGAACCGGGCCATTTTGTGGCTGAGTGTACTAATGAACTCTGTGACTATTGCCAAAGATCGCAGCATGTGACCGGTGACTGTCCGCTCCTTTTCGGTCCTAAACCTGGCGTAAACATTTTTGGTGTGTGTTGCAAGGAGTTGATGTTCTTTGAGACACCGGAGGTGGATCCTCAACCGCATGTGGTTGAGTGTTCATTCCCAGCTGTGGTTCGGGTCACTAATGGGCAGTTAACTGAGGCGCAGATTGTGAGGCAGCTCCGTGACCTGGTACCGGGCAACCATTAGTGGCACCTGGAAAAATTAGAGGGACAAGCCTACAAGGTGGATTTACCCACTAAAGAGGATCAGATGCATTTTCTTAAGTGGGGCTTATGCAGAGTTCCAAGTACAAATGTTATCATTGCTTTTGATGAGTGGAAACAAGATGAACCAGAAGGTACGCCTTTAGAGAAGGTGTGGGTTCGTTTCTTTGGCGCACCACCAAAACTGATTAAACACTTTTTGATTGCCTGGAGTTTGGGTTCTATAATTGGCAAAACAGAAAAGTGGAATCCAAGTCAGGGATGACATGCTAGCAGTGCCCCCTCCCACATAAAACTTGCTACCGGTCTAGTAAAGTAATCAATTGCTTAGGGACAATTTCGCAACTCCTACCACCACTTTTCCGCACTCGCTATATTTACTTTATTGCTTCTTTATCTAAACAACCCCTACTTTTTATTTGCACGCTCTTTATTATCTTGCAAACCAATCCAAAAACACCTACAAAGTACTTCTAGTTTCATACTTGTTCTAGGTAAAGCGAACGTTAAGCGTGCGTAGAGTTGTATCGGTGGTCGATAGAACTTGAGGGAATATTTGTTCTACCTTTATCTCCTCGTTGGGTTCGACACTCTTACTTATCAAAAACTGTTGCGATCCCCTATACTTGTAGGTTATCAAGACCTTTTTCTGGCGCCGTTGCGGGGCAGCAATAGCGTGGGGTGAATATTCTCGTGTGTGCTTGTTTGCTTTATCACTAAGTAATTTTTATTTGTTGTTCTAAGTTGTTTTATATCTTAGTTATGGGTAGGAAACGCAAAATACCAAAAAAATAGTTGTACCTGCTACACCAATGGTTGAAGAACCACTCAAAATCTATCACAGTCCTAAAGCTTTTTACTTGGATCATCTTCGATCCCTTTATGCTCATGCTGAAACCCCAACTAGCTTAGTTGAGGGTAAATCTTTAGATGAGTACGCTTGTTATGTGCGACACCGCTTATCTCGAAAGGGGGAACTTTTACTGGATCAAATTCATTCTTTGCAGTGCTATGCTTGGAATTTATGTGAAATTTATGATGTTACTTGTTGTTCTAAAAACCCTAAGAAACACCTTCCCTACCAATGTGAGTTTAGCGATAATGGAATCGTATCTTCATATGCTAAGGGTGTTTATAATCACTATGATGTTCAACAAATTGAAGAATTTGTTGCTTTTAAGGGTGCTTATGAAATTGCTTCTTTGATTGAAAAGTATGATGCTACTCTTTACAAATCTGAAAATTTTGCCATACTTAAATATTGTTATGATAATTATGCTTCTAATGCCTATGTTAAACCATATATTGAGGACTCCTCCGCTGTCCAAGAAGAGACTAATATTTTGCAAGAGTCTATGGAAGAAGAAATTGATGAAACTGTGAGGTCATTGGATGAAAAAGATGAGGAGGAGAGCGAAGAACAAAAGGAGGAAGAGCGGATTGATCACCCGTGACCACCTTTCTAATGAGAGCAACTCTTCAACTCATACATTGTTTAATTTCCCTTCATGCTTACCGAAGGATGATTGCTATGATAACTATTATGATCCCGTTGTTTCTCTTGAAATATCCCCTTTTGATGAACTTGATGATTGCTATGTTTGTGGCCAAGATGCCAATATGAATTATGCTTATGAAGATGAACTTGCTATAGTTCCTTATGTTAAACATGAAATTGTTGCTATTGCACCCACGCATGATAGTCCTATTATCTTTTTGAATTCTCCCAACTACACTATACCGGAGAAGTTCACCCTTATTAAGGATTATATTGATGGGTTGCATTTTACTATTACACATGATGATTTTGATAGATATAATATGCATGTGCTTGCTGCTCCTACTTGCAATTATTATGAGAGAGGAACTACATCTCCGCCTCTTTATGTTTCCAACACGAAAAAATGCAAGAAACTGTTTATACTATGCATTGGCCTTTACTTTGTGTGCATGAATTGTTCTTTTATGACATGCTGATGCATAGGAAGATAGTTAGGCTTCGTCATTACATGATATATGTTACTTTGTGCTCACTACTAAATGCCAAATGATTGCTAATTCAAATTGGATTTGATATACCTTGGGATCCGGGTGGATCCATTACTTGAGCACTTTATGCCTAGCTTAATGGCTTTAAAGAAAGCACTGCCAGGGAGACAACCTGGAAGTTTTAGAGAGTAATTTATTTCTATTGTGTGCTTTTATAAAGTTTAAAAATAAAAATAATGTGCCAAGGTTTGCCTTTAGGATGTTTTAGATGCTTGTTGGTTTGTACGGTGCAGGACAGAAACTTTGGCTGTAGTGCGCGATTTTACATTTTTTACTGGAACATCAAAAGGTTCTGAAATTTTTTGCAATGTCTTTCTATACAAATTATTTATTTTTCTTAATTTTGGTAGAAGTTTTGGAGTACCAGAGGTATGGTGAATGTTCAGATTACTACAGACTGTCCTGTTTAAGACAGATTCTGTTTTTGATGCATAGTTTGCTTGTTTTGATGAAACTATCGATTTACATCAGTGGATTAAGCCATCGAAAAGTTATATTACAGTAGCTACAATGCAAAAACAAGATATGAATTGGTTTGCAACAGTACTTAGAGTAGTGTTTTTCTTTATTATACTAACGGATCTTACCGAGTTTTCTGTTGAGTTTTGTGTGGATGAAGTGTTCGAAGATCGAGGAGGTATCGATGTGAGGAGAAGGAGGAGGGGCAAGAGCTCAAGCTTGGGGATTCCCAAGGCACCCAAGTAAATATTGAAGGAGACTCAAGAGTCTAAGCTTGGGGATGCCCCGGAAGGCATCCCATCTTTCTTCAACAAGTATCGGTATGTTTTCGGATTCGTTTCGTTCATGCGATATGTGCAATCTTGGAGCGTCTTTTGCATTTAGTTTTCATTTTTCTTTTATGCACCATGTTGGTATGAGATAGTCCTTGGTTGATTTATAGAATTCTCATTGCACTTCACTTATATCTTTTGAGTATGGTGTCGGTGTCAAAACCGGTAGATCTCGGGTAGGGGGTCCCAAACTGTGCGTCTAAGGCGGATGATAACAGGAGGCAGGGGACACGATGTTTACCCAGGTTCGGGCCCTCTTGATGGAGGTAATACCCTACGTCCTGCTTGATTGATATTGATGATATGAGTATTACAAGAGTTGATCTACCACGAGATCGTAGAGGCTAAACCCTAGAAGCTAGCCTATGGTATGATTGTCTGTTGTCCTACGGACTAAACCCTCCGGTTTATATAGACACCGAAGGGGGCTAGGGTTACACAAAGTCAGTTACAAAGGAGGAGATCTATATATCCGTATTTCCAAGCTTGCCTTCCACGCCAAGAAGAGTCCCATCCGAACATGGGACGAAGTCTTCAATCTTGTATCTTCATAGTCCAACAGTCCCGCCAAAGGATATAGTCCGGCTGTCCAGAGACCCCCTAATCCAGGACTCCCTCAGTAGCCCCCAAACCAGGCTTCAATGACGATGAGTCCGATGCGCAGATCGTCTTCGGCATTGCAAGGCGGGTTCTTCTCCAAATTGTGAATATCTGTTGAGTAGTGTACGGCTCCCCATAAATGTTGCACTTCTTGGCTTCTGCGCCCAATAAGGGCTATCTTCCACGTGTCGAGCTAATGCGAGGAGCCGGGGCAATTTTACATTCGCCACCCTAGCCATGTAAGTAAACTGTCTATTAAAGGGACGGGGATTCTTAGATCCAAACCACACCATCCTCCCACGGCGAGTATCCATCAGAGCGCGCTCAGAAAAATCCATTCCAACATGGCTGGCCATCGCAGCTCCTCCTCCCGCTCCCGCGGCCCTAAGCCCGGTGATTGGGAGAAGTGTTCCATCCCGCACAGACAATTAGTAGAGCTGCAGACCCAGGGATTTCTCCCTCCATCATATTTGGTCCCTGTTCGAGCCGGGCTCGCCACCTATAATGGCGGGAAGCAAGTGGAGAGCTTCCCCAATCCCTCCAAGGGGGAGCGGGTATGCCTTGTCCCTTATTTACTAAGGGAACTTGGATTTCCAATCCATCCGTTCCTCCGCGAGCTCCTGGAGTTTTACGGCCTCCAGTTGCATAATTTTACCCCCACTTCCATATTACACATTGCTGGTTATGTTGCCCTTTGTGAGCTGTTTTTGGGCTGCGAGGCTCATTTCGAGCTGTGGAAGAGGCTATTCTGCCTTGTGCCCCGTACACAGGAGGGGTCACTATATCAAGTTGGCGGAGCCAAAATATGGCGCATCGCCGGGACCGGATACCTGTCCGGTACCCCGAAGAAGACGACTGAAGACTGGCCTTCGGAGTGGTTTTACATGGAGGACGTCCCCCTTCCAGATCCTATTCGGATGGGGTCTTCCCGAGTTCAACAATGCTCCTCTGAAGAAACGCCGAAGCTGACGCCCACGGAGCCCCCAGGAGGAAGACAACGAAGAAGTCCTTTACCTAATGGACCATATTAAAGTGTTGGCTCAATCAGGATTGACAATAATCGAGGTTATGTCAATATGCATAATGCGGGGGGTGCAACCGCTTCAATATCGAGGGCATCCCCTGTGGCGCTTTAACGGGGAAGATGATGCCACCCGCTGCGGGCGTAAGGGACCGGACTCCGCTGCCGCTCTAGCAATAATTATGTCCGAGTTGTTCAAGGGAGAGGAAGAGGAGTTCATCCGTATTAAGCCATGTGATGGATTCTCTATGTACAACCCTCCAAGCTGGGTAAGCTATCACTCCTTACTCCCAACCTTCCCGCATTCTTCGTCGTAAATACTCACCTTGCCGTTTCTCGGCAGGAACTGTGAAAAGCTGTAAGGGAGGTCAACAACCCTCCTCCACAACCGGAGGACCCTGACCGGGCCCTTGATCCCGGACTCGAAGAGGATCCGGACATATTTGTGGAGCTGATAGACAGGGCATTCTATCAATTGAGCTGCGATGACGCCATGGTGGCCATCATGGCCGACTATCCTGGGCTACTCCCTGCATCGCATGTAAGGAAAAACCGGTGTCCCAACTTCCAAGAAGGATCCCCTTTCATGCACTTCACCTACCGTACACATATGGTGTTTTACAGGGAAGGCCTTCGGGACGCCATGTCGAACCCGCAGTGACTCGCCAACAAGGGGCACCGAAGCTGGGTAGGCCAAAAAGGAAGGCGGTCAGGCTTGAGATGCCGGCGCAGAGGTATGATACAAAACCTTGCTCCGTGGTTGTCGTCTTTAAAATATAATGACGTCCATGTTTCCTAGTAGGAAAAACGCTTGCCGGACTATATCCAGAGAGGCCGCCGATCACGCCTCTACCAGTCGGGCTCCAGGACCGGATATAGAGGCGGAAGCTAACACGGGGCGGATGCCGGATGCTCCTCCTACAGAGGATGCGGACAGACTATCCGCTACAAATTCTGAAGTGGAGAGCGCCATGAATCACAGGCGTCGCCGGGACGTACTCCGTGACGCTTGTTTCTCCCAAGAGGCGTTTGATGCCTTCAACTCAGGAGACGCGTACATACGTGCTGCTCAAAATGGTCTTGCCAGAGCCACAGACCAGTATGTAAAGGATATATGGGTAGGAAAATCTGACGATTATATATATCAGTAGCCCCTGGGCTTGAAACAGTTGACACAACTGATTTAAGGTTCATTATTTGTGCAGGTTCTTACAGAGAAGAATACCCAATTGTCTCAAGAGCTGGAAGAGTGCAAAGCCCAGCTATAGGCCGCGGTGGCCGCATTGAAGGAGTCCGAAAAGGCCCCCTCTGGTAACATTTGCTTCTATTGCAAAGAATTACAGGTACCAGATAGTATGCGGTGTGCATGCAAATCTAACAGTAGATGTTGCAGATGACCCCGGAGTGAATCCGGAGGCCGTGCCGGAGGATGCGCAACGTGCTAATCGGCAACTAAATGCTGGCGAGCGCGTGCTTACGCGGGTCAGGCAGGAGAAAAATAATCTCCAGGACGCCAATATCTGGCTGGACGTGGAACTGAAAGACGTCCGAGCCCAGCTTGCGGACTCCGTAAAGGAGAATAAGCGGCTTCGACGCGGCATTTTTAGTAAGTGCTTGAACGAACTTTTGAAGGAGTTCGGCGAAGAAGCCGACTAACAGAGTTATGTCTGCAGGTATGCTGACGGGTCGTCCCGCGGAGGAGATGCCCGGGTCTGCGGGTGATCTTCTACCAGAGCTCTCACAACTGCACGAACAAGTTCGGTAGGTGATGCAGGGTATTGCCCAAGCCTTGTGGCCTTCCACGTCCCCCCAAGAGGCATGGGGGAGCTTGTAGAGAAGCTCAAGGGAGCGCGGCGCGCTTCCGATTATGGAAGATATCAGCCTGCCGACAAGGTGCAAGGGAAGCCTGGGCTATGGTGAAGAGGCGATATACCAAAGCTAACCCAAACCACATGGCCGAGGTCGAACCTGTGGGGCCCGATGGGAAAGAGATCCCCATCAGTTTGGTGTATGACCAAGTAGAATTAGCCGCAAAGTATTCCCAAGAGGATTGTAGGCTAGACGGCCTATTGGATGGTATAGAAGAAGAATTTAATCAATCGTAGTGACTGTGTACTTCAAGTGACATATATAGTGTCCCTAGCCGGATTGTAAATCATTTGTCATGGCGGACCTTTTCGCTTCGACCTTTGGACCCGATAGTCCGGAGTGTATCCGAATACCCGCTCGGTTATGTAAAAACCGGGGTATGCATGGAAACCAGGCGTAGGGGTCATAAGTGCTTGAACAGACAAGTACCCAACTAGCTATGTTATATTACATGGGTAGTAAGAAACATCTTCCAGGGAGAATAGTTCCGTTAAGGGTTCCTTTCCCTGGGTACGCATGCCCTAATGTGCATGTCCAAACTGCGAAAAGAGACGCAGGCTATAAACATCTGGGGGCATGTGCCAAATTAAATAAAAGTCATCTTTTGTTCACTGACCGAATATTCCCATAAGAACGCTAGCTTTCGGCTTCACCCAGTCTGAGGTACACATCCGGCTGACCCGGCAGTAACAATCGCAGAGGTGCTCCCCTTATGCCCTAGCCGAATTAACGGGAACATAGGGCATAAATACAAGAGCCAGGCAACCCAGCTTGGCCAAAACTTAAGTCATATCGATGCATATAATGGCAAAAAAAGTTACATGCGGAAGAATAACACATGTGTGGGGCATAAAGCCCAAAAAAATAGTTAGACTAAGCTTCTGTATAAGAAGCACCCAGGTATAATGAACGCAGTTGGCGCATCAAGATTGTGTAACCAAGACATAGGTGTAGCCTTTTAGGGCCTTGAGGAAAATAAAAAGAGAGAAAGAGAGAAAAGACAAATAATTGATATGCAAAAAAATTGACGGAGGTAAGGAGACGAACATAGAGTCCGGCACTAGGCGTAGAATCTTCGGAGTCTGGCTGCGTTCCATGGGTTTGGCTCGAGTCGATTGTCCGATGCATCCCGCAGACGGTACGCTCCACCGGTCAGAACCTGGTCAATAATGAAGGGACCTCCCCATTTGGGCTTGAGCTTGTTCTTTTTCTTCTCCGATAGTCGTAGAACTAGTTCGCCAATGTTATAGGTTTTGGCCCGTATTTCTCTGCTTTGATACCTTCGAGCCTGTTGCTGATAGAACGCGGAATGGGCTTTTGCCACGTCACGCTCCTCCTCCAGGGCGTCCAAACTGTCCTGCCGATCGAGCTCGGCCTCTTTTTCTTCGTACATGTAGACTCGAGGTGAGTCATGAATTATGTCGCAAGGCAGAACCGCCTCTGCGCCGTACATCATAAAAAATGGTGTGTATCCGGTAGTGCGATTCAGCATGGTTCGCAGCCCCCGTAGTACGAAGTCGAGCTCTTCTACCCAGTACGTGTTTGATTCCTTTAAGGACCGCACTAATCTAGGTTTAATGCCGCTCATGATAAGACCATTTGCTCGCTCGACTTGACCGTTAGTTTGCGGGTGATAGACAGAAGCATAAACGAGCTTGATGCCCATGTTGCCGCACCAAAGTTTCACCTCATAGGCTGTAAAGTTCGTGCCATTGTCAATGATGATGCTGTGGGGGATGCCATAATGGTGTACAACCCCAGATATGAAGTCTATCACCAGTCCGGATTCAACCGTTTTGACAAGTTTGGCTTCTATCCATTTGGTGAATTTATCCACCATGACCAGTAAGTATTTTTCTTATGGGTTCCCCCTTTAAGGGGTCCGACCATATCAAGCCCCCAGACCGCAAAGGGCCAAGTAATGGGGATTGTTTGGAGAGCGGTAGGCGGCATATGGCTTTGGTTTGCAAAAGGTTGGCAACCAACGCAATGTTAGACCAGATGCTGTGCATCTGCTCGGGCCGTAGACCAATAGAAACCTGTACGGAAGGCCTTGCTTACAAGGGCCCGGGCTGCGGCGTGATGGCCGCCGAGTCCAGCATGGATTTCTGCCAAAATCTTCCGCCCTTCCTCTTCAGAGATGCACCTTTGAAGGACTCCTGTAGTGCTTATAAAGCTCTCCCTCGTGGACCTTGTAGGCTTTAGATCGCCGCACTATGCAGCGTGCCTCATTTTGGTCCTCGGGTAGTTCCTGTCTGGTTAGGTAGGCCAGGAATGGTTCTGTCCACGGGGCGATGATGGCCATTATCACGTGGGCTGAGGGTGTTATTTCGATGGCAGAGCCTCCGATTGCATTAGAGTGTTCGGTATCTGATGTTGTGGCCGGGTCCGGATTATTGTTACCGGTGTCCCCCTCCCACACCACGGATGGCTTAAACAGTTTTTCCAGGAAGATGTTGGGTGGGATAGGGTTGCGCTTAGTGCCGATACGGGCGAGGATATCTGCCGGCTGATTGTTTTCCCGAGCCACATGGTGGAATTCAAGCCCCTCAAACCGAGCTGACATTTTGAGGACGGCGTTGCGATATGCCATTTTCGGATCCTTGGCATCGAAGTCTCCATTTATTTGAGATATTGCGAGGTTTGAGTCCCCACACACCTCCAGGCGTTGAATGCCCATGGAAACTGCCATCTTGAGACCGTGTAATAGGGCCTTGTATTCGGCTGCATTATTGGAGTCTGTGTATAGTATTTGGAGTACGTATTGCACTGTATCTCCGGTGGGGGACGTCAGGACGACGCCAGCCCCCAGACTAGCCAACATTTTAGAGCCGTCGAAGTGCATGATCTAATTGGAGTACGCGCCATACTCTTTAGGGAGTTCGGCTTCTGTCCATTCAACGACGAAATAGGCCAGTACTTGTGACTTAATGGCTCGCCGTGGTCTATATGTTATGTCAAATGGGAGGAGCTCGATAGCCCATTCGGCAATCCGGCCCGTGGCATCACAGTTGTTTATTATGTCGTTGAGTGGTACTTCGGAGGCCACCGTAATTGAACACTCTTGAAAGTACTATCGTAATTTACGGGATGCCATGGATACTGCTACCTCTTGAGCACTGCATTGGTTTTCGTCGAAGAGGAAGGGATGATGCAGCAAAGTAGCGTAAGTATTTCCCTCAGTTTTTGAGAACCAAGGTATCAATCCAGTAGGAGGCTACGCGCGAGTCCCTCATACCTGCACAAAACAAATAAATCCTCGCAATCAACGCGATAAGGGGTTGTCAATCCCTACACGGCCACTTACGAGAGTGAGATCTGATAGATATGATAAGATAATATTTTTGGTATTTTTATGATAAAGATGCAAAGTAAAATAAAAGCAAAGTAAAAAAGCAAAGGAAATAACTAAGTATTGGAAGATTAATATGATGAAGATAGACCCGGGGGCCATAGGTTTCACTAGTGGCTTCTCTCAAGAGCATAGGTATTCTACGGTGGGTGAATGAATTACTGTTGAGCAATTGACAGAATTGAGCATAGTTATGAGAATATCTAGGTATGATCATGTATATAGGCGTCACGTCCGAGATAAGTAGACCGACTCCTGCCTGCATCTACTACTATTACTCCACTCATCGACCGCGATCCAGCATGCATCTAGAGTATTAAGTTCATGAAAACAGAGTAACGCCTTAAGCAAGATGACATGATGTAGAGGGATAAACTCATGCAATATGATGAAAACCCCATCTTGTTATCCTCGGTGGCAACAATACAATACGTGCCTTGCTGCCCCTACTGTCACTGGGAAAGGACACTGCAAGATTGAACCCAAAGCTAAGCACTTCTCCCATTGCAAGAAAGATCAATCTAGTAGGCCAAACCAAACTGATAATTCGAAGAGACTTGCAAAGATAACCAATCATACATTAAAGAATTCAGAGAAGATTCAAATATTGTTCATAGATAGACTTGATCATAAACCCACAATTCATCGATCTCAACAAACACACCACAAAAAGAAGATTACATCGAATAGATCTCCACAAGAGAGGGGGAGAACATTGTATTGAGATCCAAAAAGAGAGAAGAAGCCATCTAGCTAATAACTATGGACCCGTAGGTCTGAGGTGAACTACTCACACTTCATCGGAGGGGCTATGGTGATGATGTAGAAGCCCTCCGTGATCGATGCCCCCTCCGGCGGAGCTCCGAAACAGGCCCCAAGATGGGATCTCGTGGATACAGAAAGTTGCGGCGGTGGAATTAGGGTTTTGGCTCCGTATCTGATCGTTTGGGGGTACGTAGGTATATACAGGAGGAAGGAGTACGTCGGTGGAGCAACAGGGGGCCCACGATGGTGGAGGGTGCGCCTAGGGGGGGGGGGTAGGCGCGCCCCCTACCTCGTGGACTCCTCTTTTGTTTCTTGACATAGGGTCCAAGTCTCCTGGGTCTTGTTCGTTGAGAAAATCACGTTCCCGAAGGTTTCATTCCGTTTGGACTCCGTTTGATATTCCTTTTCTTCGAAACCCTAAAATAGGCAAAAAACAGCAATTCTGGGCTGGGCCTCCGGTTAGTAGGTTAGTCCCAAAAATAATATAAAAGTGGATAATAAAGCCCAATAATGTCCAAAATAGTAGACAATATAGCATGGAGCAATAAAAAGTTATAGATATGTTGGAGATGTATCAAGCATCCCCAAGCTTAATTCCTGCTCGTCCTCGAGTAGGTAAATGATAAAAACAGAATTTTTGATGCGGAGTGCTACTTGGCATAATTTTAATGTAATTCTTCTTAATTGTGGTATGAATATTCAGATCCAAAAGATTCAAGACAAAAGTTCATATTGACATAAAAATAATAATATTGCAAGCATACTAACTAAGCAATTATGTCTTCTCAAAATAACACGGCCAAAGAAAGTTCATCCCTACAAAATCATATACTTTAGTCATGCACCATTTTCATCACACAAGAATGCTCTCATCATGCACAACCCCGATGACAAGCCAAGCAATTGTTTCATACCTTAGCAATCTCAAACCTATAAACTTTCACACAATATATGAGCGCGAGCCATGGACATAGCACTATGGGTGGAATAGAATATGATGAGGGGATTATGTGGAGAAGACAAAAAAGGAGAAAGTCTCACATCAACAAGGCTAATCAATGGGCTATGGAGATGCCCACCGATTGATGTTAATGCAAGGAATAGGGATTGCCATGCAACAGATGCACTAGAGCTATAAATGTATGAAAGCTCAACAAAAGAAACTAAGTGGGTGTGCATCCAACTTTGCTTGCTCATGAAGACCTAGGGCACTTGAGGAGGCCCATTGTTGGAATATACAAGACAAGTTCTATAATGAAAAATTTCCCACTAGTATATGAAAGTGACAAAACAAAAAGACTCTCTATCATGAAGATTATGGTGCTACTTTGAAGCACAAGTGTGGCAAAGGATAGTAACATTGTCCCTTCTCTCTTTTTCTCTCATTTTTTTATTTGGGCCTTTCTCTTTTTTTTATGGCCTTTCTCTTTTTTCCTCACTTAGGACAATGCTCTAGAAAATGATGATCATCACACTTCTATTTATTTACAACTCGATGCTAGAACAAAAGATGACTCTATATGAATGCCTCCGGCGGTGTACCGGGATATGCAATGAACCAAGAGTGACATGTATGAAAGAATTATGAATGGTGGCTTTGCCACAAATACTATGTCAACTACATGATCATGCTAAGCAATATGACAATGATGAATGTGTCATGATAAACGGAATGGTGGAAAGTTGCATGGCAATATATCTCGGAATGGCTATGGAAATGCCATAATAGGTAGGTATGGTGGCTGTTTTGAGGAAGATATAAGGAGGTTTAGGTGTGAAAGAGTGTATCATATCACGGGGTTTGGATGCACCGGCGAAGTTTGCACCAACTCTCAATGTGAGAAAGGGCAATGCATGGTACCGAAGAGGCTAGCAATGATGGAAGGGTGAGAGTGCGTATAATCCATGGACTCAACATTAGTCATAAAGAACTCACATACTTATTGCAAAAATCTACAAGTCATCAAAAACCTCGGCACTACGCGCATGCTCCTAGGGGGATAGATTGGTAGGAAAAGACCATCGCTCGTCCCCGATCGCCACTCATAAGGAAGACAATCAAAGAACACCCCATGTTTCAAATTTGTTACATAACGTTTACCATATGTGCATGCTACGGGACTTGCAAACTTCAACACAAGCACTTCTCAAATTCACAACTACTCAACTAGCACGACTTTGATATTATTACCTCCATATCTCAAAACAATCATCAAGCATCAAACGTCTCTTAGTATTCAAAACACTCATAGGAATTTTTTTACTAATCTTGAATACCTAGCATATTAGGATTATTTAAGCAAATTACCATGATATTTAAGACTCTCAAAATAATCTAAGTGAAGCATGAGAGATAAATAGTTTCTATAAAACAAATCCACCACCGTGCTCTAAAAGATATAAGTGAAGTACTAGAGCAAAACTATATAACTCAAAAGATATAAGCGAAGCACATAGAGTATTCTAACAAATTCCAAATCATGTATGGCTCTCTCAAAAGGTGTGTACAGCAAGTATGATTGTGGTAAACTAAAAAGCAAAGACTCAAATCATACAAGACGCTCCAAGCAAAACACATATCATGTGGTGAATAAAAATATAGCTCCAAGTAAAGTTACCGATAGAAGTAGACGAAAAAAGGGGATGCCTTCCGGGGCATCCCCAAGCTTTGGCTTTTAGGTGTCCTTAGATTATCTTGGGGGTGCCATGGGCATACCCAAGCTTAGGATCTTGCCACTCCTTGTTCCATAATCCATCAAATCTTTACCCAAAACTTGAAAACTTCACAACACAAAACTCAAAGTAGAAAATCTCGTGAGCTCCGTTAGCGAAAGAAAACAAAAGACCACTTCAAGGTACAGTAATGAACTCATTATTTATTTATATTGGTGTTAAACCTACTGTATTCCAACTTCTATATGGTTTATAAACTATTTTACTAGCCATAGATTCATCAAAATGAGCAAACAACACATGAAAAACAGAATCTGTGAGAAACAGAACAGTCTGTAGTAATCTGTAGCTAGCGCAAGATATGGACCCCAAAAATTATAAAATAAATTGCTGGACGTGAGGAATTTATCTATTAATCATCTTCAAAAATAATTAACTAAATATCACTTTCCAAATAAAAATGGCAGCAGTTCTCGTGAGCGCTAAAGTTTCTGTTTTTTGCAGCAAGATTAACAAGACTTTCCCCAAGTCTTCCCAACGGTTCTACTTGGCACAAACACTAATCTATAACAATATAAAAAGATCCAAAGAGGTAGATCCAAACCATCTCGACCGTCAAATCATGTTATCTAGCGGTTCAAAATGCTCCAATGTTGAGCACCAAACACGTTTACCGCTTTAATTACCCACCACTGCCATTGGTTATAAACACGTTTTGACTCAACGTTATCCCATGAAATCTGCTATGTAATTAATATTCTACCATTTCTGTGAAAAAAGTAATGATATCTTACCAAATACCAACGGGCAACAGATATATCTTACCTAATATAACGTGCAACTAATATCCTACCTAATATAAATGTGCATTGCACGTACATTATTACTAGTTAAACAGAAAAAATACAACCTAAAATGAGGCTAGATAAATTATTTATTACTAAACAGGAGCAAAAAGCAAGCAATAAAAATAAAATTGGGTTGCCTCCCAACAAGTGCTATCGTTTAACGCCCCTAGCTAGGCATAAAAAGCAAGGATAGACCTAGGTATTGCCATCTTTGGTAGGCAATCCATAAGTGGCTCTCATAATAGATTTATAAGGTAATTTAATATTTCTAGGAAAGTGTTCCATGCCTTTCCTTAACGGAGATTGGAATCTAATATTTCCTTCCTTCATATCAATAATTGCACCAATCGTTCTAAGGAAAGGTCTACCAAGAATAATAGGACATGAAGGATTGCAATCTATGTCAAGAACAATAAAATCTACGGGTACATAATTCCTATTTGCAACAATAAGAACATCATTAATTCTTCACATAGGTTTTTTAATAGTGGAATCCGCAAGGTGCAAGTTTAGAGAGCAATCATCAAAATCAAGGAAACCTAACAAATCACACAAAGTCTTTGGAATCATGGAAACACTAGCACCCAAATCACATAAAGCATAAAACTCATGATCTTTAATTTTAATTTTAATAGTTGGTTCCCACTCATCATAAAGTTTTCTAGGGATAGAAACTTCCAATTCAAGTTTTTCTTCATAAGATTGCATCAAGGCATCAACGATATGTTTAGTGAACGCTTTATTTTGACTATAATTAAGCGTGTGGAGAATTTAGCATGGATTGCAACAAGGAAATACAATCAATCAAAGAGCAATTTTCATAATTAATTTCCTTAAAATCCAAAATAGTGGGTTTAGCGACATCTAGGGTTTTAATTTCTTCAATCCCACTTTTATCAATTTTAGCATCAAGATCTAAAAACTCCGAATTCTTGGAACGTCTTCTAGGTAAAGGTCGATCATATTCAGTCCCATCATTATCAAGATTCATATTGCAAAACAAAGATTTAATAGGGGACACATCAATAACTTTCAAATCTTCATCTTTATTTTCATAGCATTCCGGTTTAGCGGCCATCCTATTAACTAAGGTGGCTTGCTTATCCGAAATTTCAGCGGTCAATTTCTCAAGACAAGCAATTTGGGATCTCAAACCATCAAATTCTCTAGACATATCATCGAGCTCTTTATTCATAAAACTCATAAAACTTTTTTGTTCCTTAAGCTCGTTTCTAAAGAAACTATTATGCTTGAATTGCAAGACCATAAAACTCCTAATGTTGTTTTCGATTTCTTCTAACCTTTTAAGGTGAAGATCACCAAATCGGGGAAGAGCCATCGAGACAAGCAAGCAAACTAACACACAAGCAAACAAAAAGCAAGCGGGCAAAAAGAAGCAAATAGAGAAAGAGAGGGCGAATAAAATGGCAAGGGTGAAGTGGGGGAGAGGAAAACGAGAGGCAAATGGCAAATAATGTAATGCGGGAGATAAGGATTGTGATGGGTACTTGGTATATTGACTTTTGCGTAGACTCCCCAGCAACGGCGCCAGAGATCCTTCTTGCTACCTCTTGAGCACTGCGTTGGTTTTTCCCGAAGAGGAAGGGATGATGCATCAAAGTAGCATAAGTATTTCCCTCAGTTTTTGAGAACCAAGGTATCAATCCAGTAGGAGGCTACGCGCGAGTCCCTCGTACCTGCACAAAACAAATAAATCCTCGCAACCAACGCGATAAGGGGTTGTCAATCCCTACACGGCCACTTACGAGAGTGAGATCGGATAGATATGATAAGATAATATTTTTGGTATTTTTATGATAAAGATGCAAAGTAAAATAAAAGCAAAGTAAAAAAGCAAAGGAAATAACTAAGTATTGGAAGATTAATATGATGAAGATAGACCCGGGGGCCATAGGTTTCACTAGTGGCTTCTCTCAAGAGCATAGGTATTCTACGGTGGGTGAACGAATTACTGTTGAGCAATTGACAGAATTGAGCATAGTTATGAGAATATCTAGGTATGATCATGTATATAGACATCACGTCCGAGACAAGTAGACCGACTCCTGCCTGCATCTACTACTATTACTCCACTCATCGACCGTTATCCAGCATGCATCTAGAGTATTAAGTTCATGAAAACAGAGTAACGCCTTAAGCAAGATGACATGATGTAGAGGGATAAACTCATGCAATATGATGAAAATCCCATCTTGTTATCCTCGATGGCAACAATACAATATGTGCCTTGCTGCCCCTACTGTCACTGGGAAAGGACACTGCAAGATTGAACCCAAAGCTAAGCACTTCTCCCATTGCAAGAAAGATCAATCTAGTAGGCCAAACCAAACTGATAATTCAAAGAGACTTGCAAAGATAACCAATCATACATTAAAGAATTCAGAGAAGATTCAAATATTGTTCATAGATAGACTTGATCATAAACCCACAATTCATCGATCTCAACAAACACACCACAAAAAGAAGATTACATCGAATAGATCTCCACAAGAGAGGGGGAGAACATTGTATTGAGATCCAAAAAGAGAGAAGAAGCCATCTAGCTAATAACTATGGACCCGTAGGTCTGAGGTGAACTACTCACACTTCATCGGAGGGGCTATGGTGATGATGTAGAAGCCCTCCGTATCTGATCGTTTGGGGGTACATAGGTATAGATAGGAGGAAGGAGTACGTCGGTGGAGCAACAGGGGGCCCACAAGGGTGGAGGGCGCGCCTGGGGGGGGGGGCGCCCCCTACCTCGTGGCCTCCTCTTTTGTTTCTTGACGTAGGGTCCAAGTCTCCTGGGTCTTGTTCGTTGAGAAAATCACGTTCCCAAAGGTTTCATTCCGTTTGGACTCCGTTTGATATTCCTTTTCTTCGAAACCCTAAAATAGGAAAAAAACAGCAATTCCGGGCTGGGCCTCCGGTTAGTAGGTTAGTCCAAAAAATAATATAAAAGTGGATAATAAAGCCCATAATGTCCAAAATAGTAGATAATATAGCATGGAGCAATCAAAAATTATAGATACGTTGGAGACGTATCAAATACCGTATATGCTATCTTTTGATAATGTGGGTACCGTGATTTGCGTGGAGTGAGGACAGTGGATACATAATATACCGGCTTTTGAAGTGGGAATTTATGTCCGTCCGTCTCTCGTTCGACGATGAGCACTGCGCTTACAACTTGGTGAGTTGCTGCTATATATAACAGCATTGGTTCGCCGACATTTGGCGCGGCCAAGATTGGGTTGGTGGCCAGGATGACTTTTATTTCTTCCAATCCGGCCGTGGCTGCGTCCGTCCACTCGAAGTGTTCAGTGCACCGAAGAAGGCGATAAAGGGGGAGTGCCTTTTCTCCTAATCGGGAGATAAAGCGGCTTAAGGCCACCACACATCCCGTTAACTTCTGGATTTGCTTGAGGTCAGTTGGATAGCCAACTGGGACAGAGCTCGGATTTTGGCTGGATTTGCTTCAATTCCTCTATTGGAGACGATAAAGCCCAGGAGCTTTCCGGCGGGTACGCCGAAAACGCATTTTCTGGATTGAGCTTAATGTCGTATGTTCAGAGATTGTCGAACGTGAGCCTTAAGTCATCTATTAGGGAGTGGATGTGTCTGGTTTTAATGACCACATCGTCTACGTATGCCTCCATTGTTTTGCCGATCTGCTTTTCCAGACATGTCTGAATCATGCGCTGATACGTTGCGCCGGCGTTTTTGAGCCCGAAGGGCATTGTGTTAAAACAGAAGGGGTCATATGGAGTGATAAATGCCGTTGCGGCTTGATCGGACTCCGCCATCTTAATTTGGTGGCAACCGGAGTATGCGTCGAGGAAGCACAATGAGTCGTGTCCTGCGGTAGCGTCGATAATTTGATCGATGCGAGGGAGGGGGAAGGGATCCTTTGGGCAAGCCTTATTAAGGTCCTTGAAGTCGACACATAGGCGCCAGGATTTGTCCTTCTTTGGTTCCATCACCAGATTTGCTAGCCAGTCCGGATGCTTTATTTCTTTAATGAATCCGACCTCTAGTAACTTGGCTAGCTCCTCTCCCATGGCTTGTCACTTGGGTTCGGAGAAACGCCGAAGAGTCTGCTTGACCGGCTTGAATACTTTTAGAATGTTGAGGCTATGCTCTGCCAGCCTGCGTGGGATTCCTGGCATGTCTGAAGGATGCCAGGCGAATATGTCCCAATTCTCGCGCAGGAACTCCCATAGTGTGGCGTCTATAGCGGGGTTTAACTGTGCCCTGATGGATGTTGTTTTGTGGGGTCCGTTGGATGGACTTGGAATTTGACTATTTCATCCGCTGGTTTAAAAGAGGTGTTCTTGGATCTTTTGTCTAGTATCACGTCGTCCCTGTCCACTGTGGAGCGTAGCGCGGTTAATTCCTCCGCCACAAGGGCTTCGGATAATGCCTCGAGGGCCAGTGCGGCTGTTTTGTTCTCGGCGCAGAGTGCTATGTCCGGATCACTAGCTAGAGTGATGATTCCATTGGGCTCAGGCATTTTGAGCTTCATGTACCCGTAATGGGGTATGGCTTGGAAGATCGTGAATGCCTCCCGCCCTAGAAGGGTGTGGTATCTGCTACTGAATGGGGCCACTTGGAATGTAATTTCTTCGGACGTGTAATTCTCCGGAGTGCCGAATACCACATCTAGTGTGATTTTCCCAGCGCAACGTGCCTCCCAACTAGAGATGATTCCTCGGAAGGTCGTGCTGCTTTGCTCAATACGGTTTCTGTCTATTTCCATTTTTTGAAGAGTCTCCTCATAAATGAGGTTTAATCCGCTGCCGCCATCCATGAGCACTTTAGTGAGCCGAAAGCCGTCCACAATTGGACTGAGGACCAAGGCGGCTAGTGCTCGGGCTGTTCGGAATTTAGGTTCATCACTGGCATTGAAGGTGATTGCTGTGTCGCTCCATGGATTTATTGCTGCCACGTGGCAGACTTCGGCAAGGTTGCGGAGTGCTCGCTTACGCCTATTATTTGAGGCGAAGGTCTCGAAGACTGTCAATACTGTATTGTTATCCACGGGAGGGTGCTCTGAGGTGTTTTGGATGAGGAGATCCTCACCGCTCTTGGCCACCTGCCGGAGTACCCAACATGCTCTAAGGCTGTGTGTTGGTATGGTATCCACTGTACTACGAATTTTGCGGGGCCCGTTAAGCCATCCCTCCAATACGGTTCCATGCCCTGTAGTGTGCTTTTGCTTCTTTGTAATTGAGTCGGGCGACTTATGAGAGTGCACCCTTTTAGTTCGGACTGGGGGTTTTGTCAGAGCCGGATTATCCCAGAATTTTGTTTGGGTTTTCCAGGCGCTTTCCATCGCACAGTACTTCCATACTATGGCCGCCAAGTCAGCAAAGTGCGCTATGTCACGACGACTTGTGGCGTTGAGGATTCCCTTGTCCGTGCAATTGTTGCAAAAGAACGAAATTGCGTCTTCCTCGCGACAATCCTTGACCTTGTTCATTACAAGGAGGAATCTGGCCCAATAGTGATGTACTATCTCTTGGGGCTCTTGCCTGATGTGGGAAAGATCATTTGTATCTAGGTGGGTGGGTGGATTTAACTCCGGACCTTGACCCAATATGAGACCCCGGGGCAGGGGAGTTTCCAATCTTGGAAGTTCGGGCTCTGGGATGTTGCCCCGCAGGTTCGGTATGCAGCCTGATTCTAGGTTCAGGGTTAGGGCGATGTCCTCCCGTGAGCGGGTATCCGGCTCGGAGAGCTCGGGAATCCGGACATAGTTCGTCCTCAGGATAGAGGGAGAATCGCCGCACTGCTCCTCCACCACCGCTATCTGATGGGTGACCGGCGGAGAGTTAATTTCCCTTTGGTTGGGTTTAAGCCTAATCCGATCGTAGTCCGTAGCGACTCCCAGAGCGGCGATGCGATCCAAGAGCTCGTTCAACGAGGAGAGCTCCATTGGATCCATCTGCTCGGTGAATTTTGAGCCGATGTGGAGGCTATTTTCGATGACCCGAGAAGTCATCGTCGGCGCAGCGGCCGAGCGGGCGGTCATGACAAAGCCGCCTAGTCGGAGGGTTTGGCCTACAGCCAGGGCTCCCCCAGAGGTGATGTTGTCCTTGACAACAAGACGAGCCATCCTTCCCTATGATGACGACACAGTGGAACTCTCAATGAAAGCACCAATGTCGGTGTCAAAACCGGAAGATCTCGGTAGGGGGGTCCCGAACTGTGCGTCTAAGGCGGATGGTAACAGGAGGAAGGGGACACGATGTTTACCCAGGTTCGGGCCCTCTTGATGGAGGTAATACCCTACATCCTGCTTGATTGATATTGATGATATGAGTATTACAAGAGTTGATCTACCACGAGATCGTATAGGCTAAACCCTAGAAGCTAGCCTATGGTATGATTGTCTGTTGTCCTACAGACTAAATCCTCCAGTTTATATAGACACTGGAGGGGGCTAGGGTTACACAATGTCGGCTACAAGGGAGGAGATCTATATATCTGTATTTCCAAGCTTGCCTTCCACGCCAAGAAGAGTCCCATTCGGACACGAGATGAAGTCTTCAATCTTGTATCTTCATAGTCCAATAGTCCGGCCAAAGGATATAGTCCGGCTGTCCGGAGACCCCCTAATCCAAGACTCCCTCATATGGCTTTATAGAGTGCTTCATGTGCTTCACTTATATCATTTGAAGTGTGGATTGCCTGTTTTTCTTCACATAGATAACCGCCATTTTTAGAATGCTTTTTTGCTTCACTTATATTTGTTAGAGCGTGGGCATATCTTTTGTAGAAAGAATTAAACTATCTTGCTTCACTTATATCTAATTAGAGAGATGACAAGAACTGGTCATTCACATGGTTAGTCATAAAATCCTGCATAAAACTTGTAGATCACTGAATATGATATGTTTGATTCCTTGCAATAGTTTTGCGATATAAAGGTGGTGATATTAGAGTCGTGCTAGTTGAGTAATTGTGAAATTGAGGAATACTTGTGTTGAGGTTTGCAAGTCCCCTAGCATGCACGTATGGTGAACCGTTATGTAACAAAGTTGGAGCATGAGATATTTATTGATTGTCTTCCTTATGAGTGGCGGTCGGGGACGAGCGATGGTCTTTTCCTACCAATATATCCTCCTAGGGGCATGCATAGTAGTACTTTGCTTCGAGGGCTAATAAACTTTTGTGATAAGTATATGAGTTCTTTATGACTAATGTTGAGTCCATGGATTATACACACTCTCACCCTTCCATCATTGCTAGCCTCTTCGGTACCGTGCATTGCCCTTTATCACCTCGAGAGTTGGTGCCAACCTCGCCGGTGCATCCAAACTCCATGATACGATACGCTCTGTCACACATAAACCTCCTTATATCTTCCTCAAAACAGCCACCATACCTACCTATCATGGCACTTCCACAGCCATTCCGAGATATATTGCCATGCAACTTCCATCATCATCATATACATGACTTGAGCATTTATTGTCATATTGCTTTGCATGATCGTAAGATAGCTAGCATGATGTTTTCATGGCTTGTCCATTTTTTGATGTCATTGCTACGCTAGATCATTGCACATCCCGGTACACTGTCACAGGCATTCATATAGAGTCATATCTTTGTTCTAGTATCGAGTTGTAATATTGAGTTGTAAGTACATAAAAGTGTGATGATCATCATTATTAGAGCATTGTCCCAGTGAGGAAAGGATGATGGAGACTATGATTCCCCCACAAGTCGGGATGAGACTCCGGATGAAAAAAAAGAAAAAAAAGAAGAGAAAGGCCAAAAAAAGGAAGGCCCAAAAAATGAGAGAAAAAGAGAGAAGGGGCAATGTTACTATCCTTTTACCACACTTGTGCTTCAGAGTAGCACCATGTTCTTCATATAGAGAGTCTCTTGAGTTATCACTTTCATATACTAGTGGGAATTTTCATTATAGAACTTGGCTTTATATTCTGATGATGGGCTTCCTCAAATGCCCGAGGTCTTCATGAGCAAGCAAGTTGGATGCACACCCACTTAGTTTCCAGTTTGAGCTTTCATACACTTATAGCTCTTAGTGCATCCGTTGCATGGCAATCCCTACTCCTCGCATTGACATCAATTGATGGGCATCTCCATAGCCCGTTGATTAGCCGCGTCGATGTGAGACTTTCTTCCTTTTTGTCTTCTCCACACAACCACCATCATCATATTCTATTCCACCCATAGTGCTATGTCCATGGCTTGCGCTCAAGTATTGCGTGAGGGTTGAAAAGGCTGAAGCGTGTTAAAAAGTATGAACCAATTGCTCGGCTTGTCATCGGGGTTGTGCATGATTTGAATGCTTTGTGTGGTGAAGATGGAGCATAGCCGGACTATATGATTTTGTAGGGATGAGCTTTCTTTGGCCATGTTATTTTGATAAGACATAATTGCTTGGTTAGTATGCTTGAAGTATTATTGTCTTAATGTCAAATGATAGACTATTGCTTTAAATCACTCGTGTCTTAATATTCATGCCATGATTAGATATGTGATCAAGATTATGTTAGGTAGCATTCCACATCAAAAAATATCTTTTTTATCATTTACCTACTCGAGGACGAGTAGGAATTAAGCTTGGGGGTGCTGATACGTCTCCGTTGTATCTATAATTTTTGATTGTTCCATGCCAATATTATACAACTTTCCTATACTTTTGGCAACTTTTTATACTATTTTTGGGGACTAACATATTGATCCAGTGCCCATTGCCAGTTCCTGTTTGTTGCATATTTTTTGTTTCCCAGTAAATCCATATCAAACAGAGTCCAAACGGGGTAAAAACGGACGGAGAATATTCTTGGAATATATGTGGAATATGGGAAGAAAATCAACGCGAGACGGTGCCCGAGGGAGCCACGAGGCAGGGGGCGCGCCCGTGACCCTCATGGGCCCCAGTAAGGCAGTTAATGCTCTTCTTCGGCCGCAAGAAAGCTAATTTTCGGGGAAAAATCGGAGCGAAGGTTTCAATCCAATCGGAGTTACGGATCTCCGGATATATAAGAAACGGTGAAAGGGCAGAATCCCATAACGCAGAAACAGAGAGAGATAGAGAGACAGATCCAATCTCGGATGGGCTCTCGCCCCTCCCATGCCATGGAGGCCATGTACCAGAGGGGAAACCCTTCTCCCATCTAGGGAGAAGGTCAAGGAAGAAGAAGAAGGAGGGGGGCTCTCTCCCCCTCGCTTCCAGTGGCACCGGAACACTGTCGGGGCCATCATCATCACCGTGATCTACACCAACACCTCCGACATCTTCACCAACATCTCCATCACCTTCCCCCTCTATCTACAGCGGCACACTCTCCCTCAACCCACTGTACCCTCTACTTGAACATGGTGCTTTATGCTTCATATTATTATCCAATGATGTGTTGCCATCCTATGATGTCTGAGTAGATTTTTGTTGTCCTATCAGTGGTTGATGAATTGCTATGTTTGATTTAATTTGCTTGTGGTTATGTTGATGTCCTTTGGTGCCCATCATATGAGCGCGCGCGGGGATCACACCATAGGGTTAGTTGTATGTTGATAGGACTATGTATTGGAGGGCAAGAGTGACAGAAACTTCAGCCTAGCATAGAAATTGATGCATACGGGATTGAAGGGGGACCAATATATCTTAGTGCTATAGTTGGGTTTTACCTTAATGAACATTAGTAGTTGCGGATGCTTGCTAATAGTTCCAATCATAAGTGCATAGAATTCCAAGTCAGGGATGACATGCTAGCAGTGGCCTCTCCCACATAAAACTTTCTATCGGTCTAGTAAAGTAGTCAATTGCTTAGGGACAATTTTGCAACTCCTACCACAACTTTTCCACAGTCGCTATATTTACTTTATTGCTTCTTTATCTAAACAGCCCCTACTTTTTATTTACGTGCTCTTTATTATCTTGCAAACCAATCCAAAAACACCTACAAAGTACTTCTAGTTTCATACTTGTTCTAGGTAAAGCGAACGTTAAGCGTGCGTAGAGTTCTATCGGTGGTCGATATAACTTGAGGGAATATTTGTTCTACCTTTAGATCCTCGTTGGGTTCGACACTCTTACTTATCAAAAACTGTTGCGATCCCCTATACTTGTGAGTTATCAAGGGCAGCCATGCTTCGTAATGTCGAGGCTACTACAGGTACGTCTTTTGATAAAGATTGTTCAATATTGCACTTCACCGAGAATGAAATAGTGGATAAGTCAAATGACTTAGGGATTTCTTTGGGATCAAATCAACACGAAGTCGTTAAATCCATCAACGATCTTTTTAGACTTAGAAGCGGAGAGGGCTTCCGAAATTATTCGTAATCTTGCAGTTATTAAACCCATGGATGATACTGAAGTGAATAATCTAGGTATGGTTGATCTAGCAAATATATGCAATAATCTTTTGCCTAGTGCGGAGGCTGAGAATGAGGAGGGATCGGAGAATGTGGACACGATAGAACCACTCCTGATGGAGGGCCCGAGTTCTGTCGGCGATAATCCTATTTTTCCGTAGGGTGTTGGGGAGAAGCCCAAACGACCCTGGAAGCGAAAAATTTATCCTACCTCGGCAATACACAGAAGTGCTAGAGTTAAACTTAAGAAAAAAATTCATGATGATTTATGAAAGGAATCTTTTGGAATAGCAGAGGTCTAGTTGACTTGGCTAAACAGAGGTTCTTAGCAGAGACAACAATAAACAACACTTAGACTTTATAGCACTTTTGGAAATAGGTCGAGACAATTTCACATCAAAATTTCTCCAAACCCTTTCCAGTGGTATTGATTTTGACTGGCACATTTTACATCCTAGAGGAAGACTCGACGGGATTTTACTAGGAGTACGGTGTGAGACGCTAGAGGTGCTTAATGTGGTTCAAGGAGACTTTTCGGTTAAATTCAGAGTAAGATCAAAACTGGATGGGTTCCGGTGGTCTCTTGTAGCTGTATATGGGGCAGCACAACCTGAATTCAAACCTGATTTTTTAGCCGGCCTAGTGCGGATTTGTGGCAATGAAAATCTGCCAATACTTGTTGGGGGAGATTTTAATATTATCAAGAGGAGAGAGGAAAAAGAACAATGACAATTTTGATGGCCGTTGGTCTATGATGTTTAACATGATTATCGAGAGTTTCAATTTGAGAGAAATAGAACTCACCGGTAGACAATTTACATCGGCCAACTCGCTACCCATTCCGACTTATGAAAAGCTGGATAAGGTACTTACCAGTGTTGAGTGGGAACAAAAATTTCCGTTGGTGTCAGTCCATGCGATGCAGAGAGCGATCTTGGACCACACATCACTTTTATTAGACTCGGGTGAGGCTACCCATGTGGCAAATAAAAATACGTTCTCCTTCGACAAAGTTGGTTCGAGAAAGAAGGTTTTTTGGGGCTTATTGCACGTGAGTGGGCCAAACCCGTTAGTGGGAGGACGCATGTTGAGAGATGTCAGAATAAAATTAGACATCTCAGACAGTTTTTGAGAGGATGGGCCATGATATGTCTCCGTTGTATCTACTTTTCCAAACACTTTTGCCCTTGTTTTGGACTCCAACTTGCATGATTTGAATGGAACTAACCCGGACTGACGTTGTTTTCAGCAGAATTGCCATGGTGTTATTTTTGTGCAGAAATAAAATTTCTCGGAATGACCTGAAAATCAATGGAGATTATTTTTGGAATATAAAAAAATACTGGAAGAAGGATCCACGTCAGGGGGCCCACACCCTATCCACGAGGGTGGGGGCGCGCCTGCCCCCCTGGGCGCGCGCCCTGCCTCGTGGCCTCCCTGATGCTCCACCGACCTCAACTCCAACTCCATATATTCGTGTTCGGGGAGAAAAAAATCAGGGAGAAGGATTCATCACGTTTTAGGATACAGAGCCGCCGCCAAGCCCTAAACTCTCCCGGGAGGGCTGATCTAGAGTCCGTTCGGGGCTCCGGGGCCATCGTCATCATCAACCTTCCTCCATCACCAATTTCATGATGCTCACCGCCGTGCGTGAGTAATTCCATCCTAGGCTTGCTGGACGGTGATGGGTTGGATGAGATTTATCATGTAATCGAGTTAGTTTTGTTAGGGTTTGACCCCTAGTATCCACTATGTTTTGAGATTGATGTTGCTATGACTTTGCTATGCTTAATGCTTGTCACTAGGGCCCGAGTGCCATGATTTCAGATCTGAACCTATTATGTTTTCATGAATATATGTGAGTTCGTGATCCTATCTTGCAAGTCTATAGTCACCTATTATGTGTTATGATCCGTTAACCCCGAAGTGACAATAATCGGGATACTTACTGGTGATGACCGTAGTTTGAGGAGTTCATGTATTCACTATGTGTTAATGCTTTGGTCCGGTACTATATTAAAAGGAGGCCTTTATATCCCTTAGTTTCCAATAGGACCCCGCTGCCACGGGAGGGTAGGACAAAAGATGTCATGCAAGTTCTTTTCCATAAGCACGCATGACTATATTCCTAATACATGCCTACATTACATTGATGAACTGGAGCTAGTTCTGTGTCACCCTATGTTACAACTGTTGCATGATCGATCGCATCTGACATAATTCTCCATCACCGATCCATTGCCTACGAGCTTTTCCATATATTTTTCTTCGCTTATTTACTTTTCCGTTGCTACTATTACAATCACTACAAACCCCAAAAATATTACTTTTGCTACCGTTACCACTACTATCATATTACTTTGCTACTAAATACTTTTCTGTAGATACTAAGTTTCCATGTGTGGTTGAATTGACAACTCAGCTACAAATACTTGAGAATATTCTTTGGCTCCCCTTGTGTTGAATCAATAAATTTGGGTTGAATACTCTACCCTCGAAAACTATTGTGATCCCCTATACTTGTGGGTTATCAAGACCATTTTCTGGCGCCGCTGCCGGGGAGCATAGCTCTATTCTTTGAGTCACTTGGGATTTATATCTGCTTATCATTATGAAGAACTTGAAAGATCAAAGAACTGAGATTTTTTGCTCAACTACGAGGGGAGGTAAGGAACTGCCATCTAGCTCTGCACTTGATTCACCTTCTGTTTTGAGTAAACTTGTGACACCTATGCATGCTATTGATTCTGATAGGTCACATTTTATTGATGATGTCACTTCTGATTTGCATGATATTTATGATGAAACTACTTCTATGCTTGATACTACTGTGCCACTAGGTGAATTCCTTAATGAACAACTTGCTAGGGTTAGAGAGAATGAAATTATTGAAACTGATAATATTGATGCAAGTGATGATGAAGATTCTCCCCCTAGATATGAATTGCCTGTTGTGCCTGAGGGTTATGTTATGGATGAAGAAACTGCTAGAGACTTTCTTGCCTGCAATGATAGAAGTGATCTTAAGAAACTATTAGCTAAGCTGAGAGAGAAATCTCCGAATGCTGAATGAAATATGATCCTGCTTATGCTACTTCACCTATATTTATTACCGATAAGGATTATGATTTCTCAGTTGATCCTCATATAATTACTTTGGTTGAATCTGATCCTTTCTATGGCTATGAACCTGAAACTGTTGTGGCACATCTTACTAAATTAAATGATATAGCTACCCTATTCACTAATGATGAGAAAACTCGCTACTATTATATCCTTAAATTATTTATGTTCTCATTAAAGGGTGATGCTAAGATATGGTTTAATTCTCTTGATCCTGGTTGTGTGCATAGTCCCCAGGATATGATTTAGTACTTCTCCGCTAAATATTTCCCCGCTCATAAGAAACAAGCTGCTTTAAGGGAAATATATAATTTTGTGCAAATTGAAGAAGAGAGTCTCCCTAAAGCTTGGGGGAGGCTTCTCCAATTACTTAATGCTTTGCCTGATCATCCTCTCAAGAAAAATGAAATACTTGATATCTTTTATAATGGACTAACCGATGCTTCCAGAGATTACCAGGATAGTTGTGTGATACGTCTCCATCGTATCTACTTTTCCAAACACTTTTGCCCTTGTTTTGGACTCTAACTTGCGTGATTTTAATGGAACTAACCCGGACTGACGCTGTTTGCAGCAGAATTGCCATGGTATTATTTTTGTGCAGAAATAAAAGTTCTCGGAATGACCTGAAAATCAATGGAGAATTATTTTGGAATATATAAAAAATACTGGAAGGAAGATCCATGTCAGGGGGCCCACACCCTGTCCACGAGGGTGGGGGGCGTGCCCTACCCCCTTGGGCGCGCCCCCCTGCTTCGTGGGCCCCCAGACACTCCACCGACCTCAACTCCAACTCCATATATTCACTTTCGGGGCGAAAAAACCAGAGAGAAGGATTCATCGCGTTTTACGATACGGACCACCGCCAAGCCCTAAACTCTCTTGGGAGGGCTAATCTGGAGTCCATTTGGGGCTCCGGAGAGGGGAACCCGTCGCCATCGTCATCATTAACCTTCCTCCATCACCAATTCCATGATGCTCACCGTCGTGCTTGAGTAATTCCATCGTAGGCTTGTTGGACGGTGATGGGTTGGATGAGCTTTATCATGTAATCGAGTTAGTTTTGTTAGGGTTTGATCCCTAGTATCCACTATGTTCTGAGATTGATGTTGCTATGACTTTGATATGCTTAATGCTTGTCACTAGGGCCCGAGTGCCATAATTTCATATCTGAACCTATTATGTTTTCATGAATATATGCGAGTTCGCGATCGTATCATGCAAGTCTATAGTCACCTATTATGTGTTATGATCCGTTAACCCCGAAGTGACAATAATCGGGATACTTACCGGTGATGACCGCAGTTTGAGGAGTTCATGTGTTCACTATGTGTTAATGCTTTGATCTGGTACTCTATTAAAAGGAGGCCTTAATATCCCTTAGTTTCCATTAGGACCACGCTGCCACGGGAGGGTAGGACAAAAGATGTCATGCAAGTTCTTTTCCATAAGCACGTATGACTATATTCGGAATACATGCCTACATTACATTGATGAACTGGAGCTAGTTCTGTGTCACCCTAGGTTATGACTGTTACATGATCGATCGCATCTGGCATAATTCTCCATCACCGATCCAATGCCTATGAATTTTTCATATATTGTTCTTCGCTTATTTACTTTTTCGTTGTTACTGTTACAATCACTACAAAACCCAAAAATATTACTTTTGCTACCGTTACCTTTTGCCACCGTTACCACTACTATCATATTACCTTGCTACTAAATACCTTGCGGCAGATACTAAGTTTCCAGGTGTGGTTGAATTGACAACTCAGCTGCTAATACTTGAGAATATTATTTGGCTCCCCTTGTGTCGAATCAATAAATTTGGGTTGAATACTCTACCCTCGAAAACTGTTGCGACCCCTATACTTGTGGGTTATCGAGAACATTTTCTGGCGCCGTTGCCGGGGAGCATATCTCTATTCTTTGAGTCACTTGGGATTTATATCTGCTTATCATTATGAAGAACTTGAAAGATCCAAGAACCAAAATCTATCCCTAAACTACGAGGGGAGGTAAGGAACTGCCATCTAGCTCTGCACTTGATTCACCGTCGGTGTCAAAACCGGCGGATCTCGGGTAGGGGGTTCCGAACTATGCGTCTAAGGCAGATGGTAACAGGAGGCAGGGAACACGATGTTTTACCCAGGTTCGGGCCCTCTTGATGGAGGTAAAACCCTACGTCCTTCTTGATTAATATTGATGATATGGGTAGTACAAGAGTAGATCTACCACGAGATCAAAGAGGCTAAACCCTAGAAGCTAGCCTATGGTATGATTGTATGTTATTGTTGTGTCCTACGGACTAAAACCCTTCGGTTTATATAGACACCAGAGAGGGTTAGGGTTACACAAGGTCGGTTACAAAGGAGGAGATATACATATCCGTATTGCCTAGCTTGCCTTCCATGCCAAGTAGAGTCCCATCCGGACACGAGACGAAGTCTTCAATCTTGTATCTTCATAGTCCAACAGTCCGGCCAAAGGATATAATCCGGCTGTCCGAAGACCCCCTAATCCAGGACTCCCTCAGTAGCCCCTGACCCAGGCTTCAATGACGATGAGTCCGGCCGCAGTATTGTCTTCGGCATTGCAAGGCGGGTTCCTCCTCCGAATACACCACGGAAGAATTTGAATACAAGGATAGTGTACGACCCTGCAAAATAAGTTCCACATACCACCGTAGAGAGAATAATATTTCCACAAATCCAATTTGCTGGCTTGTTTTGGCAACACGACATTATGCCATGGCCCGGTGATTATTCATACCATTTCCTTTAACTTGCCCTGCACATAACGTGAGGCAGTTTTTTGACACGTCTTGCCAAAGCAGAGATCGTGTCCCCCTTATTACGGGATTCTCATCAATAAGGGCGTGGGTAACCCAACCGCGCCATCGATTACGGCGCTTGGGGGATAAGAGAGTTTTACCAGGCTAGTGGGGATTCGTCCGCCCATATAAAGGGATAAGGATTCACCTTTTCATCCACGCCTTCATCCTCCTTTGGTCATCCATTTTCGTGCACTCGAGCTCCAGCGCCCAAGTCCGCACTTCCCACCTCAACCTTCTCCAACCATGTCCGGAGCGGGAGGCAGGTGGATGGTCTCCTCCATCACGGAGGGACACATCAAGAAGCTGAGGAGAGCCGGATACCTGCCCAACGACATCCCGCACCGGCTCCCAGATGAGGGGCAGCTCATCCCCACCCCCAGGCCCCATGAGAGGGTAGTGTTCCTTACCCATTTCCTCCGCGGACTGGGATTCCCTCTCCACCCATTCGTCCGGGGGCTCATGTTCTACTACGGCCTGGATTTCCATGATCTGGCCCCGAACTTCATCCTCAACATCTCGGTGTTTATCGTCGTGTGTGAGGCCTTCCTCCGCATCAAGCCCCACTTCGGCTTATGGCTGAAGACCTTCAATGTCAAGCCGAAGGTAGTGAGCGGCCGCCAGGCGGAGTGCGGAGGCACCATGGTGGGCAAGATGCCCAACGTCACATGGCTCGAGGGCTCCTTCGTGGAGACCGTAAAGGGGTGGCAATCGGGGTGGTTCTACATCACCTAGCCGCGTGACCCTAAATGGGCAGCGGCCCCCGAGTTCCGATCTGGCATCCCCATGCGGCTCACCTCCTGGCAAGAGAAGGGCCTGTCCTGGGGTAGTTCGGGAGAGCTGACCGGACTCCAAACATGTATTCAAAACATGGTGAACAAGAAGCTCAAACTCGTCAATGTAGTCCAGGTCATGCTCATCCGCCGGATCCTCCCGTGCCAACAACGGGCTGTTAACTTGTGGGAGTTCGACCCGGCCTAGCACCAAACTCTGAACAGGCTCTTCGACACAACTCACGAGGATGCCTGGAAGGTGCTATTCAAGGGTGCCAAGGTTCCCCCTCCCACTATCGAGGATCGCGGATTCTGCGTGAAGCGCCAAGCCAGCGCGGTAAGCTGTTTTACCTCTCACAGGATACTGATTTTTCATAGTTTGACTCTATGCGGGATCTAAGCTCCCGTACCTTTGATAGGACTGGTCGGAGACGGCCGAACAGATCAACTGTCCGGCTCCTTGGCCTGAAGGCCCAGCAGACGCTCTCTTGACGAAGATGCTGACTCCGGCTCCTTACAAGGTGCCGGAGAAGACCAAGAAGGCCAAGGGAACCCGAAAGAGTTCCCGACACCAGGCGTCATCGGACTCATCCCCCGAAGACGAGGAGGAAGAAGAAGATGCTCCCCCTTCAGTTGGGGGAGACAAGAAAGGAAGGTCTCCCCAACTGGGGAGGCCGAAGGGTCCAAGAAGGGAAGGACTCTCCTTTCGGATAGTTCCACCACCGCCGCTGAAGGCGAAGACGAGTGGCTGCTCAGGGCCAAGCCCCTGGCGAAATCGTAAGTATTCGGATCCAGAGTAACTCATAGCATTCCTTTGTCACACTGCCTCCCCTAACGCCGAATATGATTGTGCAGGCCGCCACGAGCCAGTATCGACGTACCGTCGGACGGCTCCCTGGGCTCGTCGGATATGGATAGCAATCCACTTCCGACCGCCACCTCCCCTTGCCCGGCGGACGACGCCGAGGTATTGTCTCAGGAGGCACCGGGTGGAGGGGAGACAGTCCCTGAGGCGCCTCAAGGCGACCTTCCGGACTCCGGGAGCAAAGGGAACAAGGCCCCTGAGGGCTCCGAGTTTGGCCCTCAGCCGAACACCGCGCCGGAACCTCCAGTGGTTCCGGACTCAGGCAGGCGGCCTCCTTCCAAGAGGGGCAAGACGCATGTTCCAGTGACCTCTGTCCATCCAGAGGCGCCAGACAATCTGCTGGGAGCGCTTCGCAGCGCTTCCATCGACAAGGAGCACCGTACTATTATGAGTGCGGTGGTCCAGAAGGTTCAGTCTGCCAAGAGCGGATTGACTGAAGCCTGTGCCAGCCTTCTAACAGGCTTTGAGGTAAGTTTTAAAATATAGGAAAAATATTACCGCATAGACAGTAGCCCCTGATGCTCTGTTCGGTGTTCACAAAGAAAAGCCGAACAGAGGATCAAACAATATCGCAGGAGTCTAATATAAGTATGTCAATATGTGTATTTAGGCTTCGCTGCTGGCATCTGCCGCACTAACTGCGGAGGTCGCCGCACTAAAGCAGGACCTTAAAGGGTCTAAGGACGAGCTCGGCCTTGCCAAGAGGCAGCTCGAGGAGAACAAAGGTAAGTAGTACCTAGTCTATGGATATGTATAAAAAGAATGCGATTGCAAAATGACAGGATCATCATGAATTTGCCAGGGGCCACGACCGAAGTGGCGACCCTAAAGCAAGCGCTGTCCGAGGCCGAAGATAAAGCGGCCAAGGAGCACACAGAGTGGGAAAGGCAAGAGGCTTGGGTGGGCGAGGTGCTGCAAGAGCTCCAGGCACTCGTGACGAAGCACGAGGCATTGGAGCTTGACTTGAAGACGCGAGAGTCTGAGCTTGCCGTGGCCCTCGAGAGCGCAAAGAGAGCCAAGGCCGAAGCCCAAAAGGCCCTCCAGGAGATTGACGCGATGAAGAAAATAGCGGCGGGTAAGGCATTCTATATGCAAAGCAAGCATGTGAAAGTAAATTGCCTATTACTTACCCGAATCCGGAGCTCTCCAGGAGCATTCGCAGATTTTCCCCGCAGCATGTCGGATGCCGCACAGTTTTACCAGGCCGAGGAGGGGAGCTCAACGGAGAAGCTGTTCTGGTCTCAGTATACTGGGACCGAACACCCGATGCCTCTGAGCGACCTGGTAAAGCAGCTGGTCGAGCTACACAAGGTGGCCGAACAGGCCATGAAGGGCCTTATAGTCCGGTTGTGGCCTGGCGACGCCCTTCCAAACAGCTACTTCGGCCTGGTGAGGCGGCTTGTGGATGCCTGCCCATGGCTGGAAGTCGTCAAGCGGTCCATCTGCATCAAAGGTGCACACCGGGCTTTCGCCCGTGTGAAGGTGCAATGGGCCAAGCTAGACGTCGTGAAGCTGATTAAGGAAGGACCACCGCAGGGCAAGGAGCATCGCACCCCCGAAATTTATTATGAGGGTGTCCTGAAGGGTGCCCGTCTTGTAGCGGACGAATGTCCAAAGGATGTAATATTTGAGTAAACTTGCTCGTGTGATCCTGTATGATGAAAACTTGTTTCATATGCGCTATGCAATGCTTGTTTGAATTTAAAATATTACCTTCTATTTGGCTATTTATCCAATCTGAGATATGGCTAGTACTCGGCTTCTGCCCCCATGCCGTGAGTGCTGGGGTGTTCGGGATAAACCTGAGCACTCTTGTTCCCATTCTTGGGTCCTTCGAGGGAGGTGCTCAGCACAGCGAACAAGGCAACCGGACTAATAATGCTTTATCACTCTCACTTAGCCATAGAATTCTATAATTTTCAATTTCGGCGAAGCCCCTGGTATTCGGAAGGCCGAATTCGGGGCGCGATACACGCATTTAAGCCGGACAGGACCGGCTCCTTGCTCTAAACGGCATAAGTCTTTAGGGACTCGAAACCTTGCCGAACAGCGACCAGTCTCTCGCCTTATCATGACAGTCAGTTTTAGCTTTCTCTACTGAGGTGCTTAGCCCAGCAGAATCGGGGCACAATCGCAGTAGTTATCCTAGTGCTACCTTAGCCGATAGAGCGGAACATAAGGTACCAAAACATAGGAGCCGGGCAAACCCAACATTTGACCAAAGACATGATTCGGAGCCGATGCATATAATGCTATAAGTTCGGGGTGCCGCACTTGTGAAAGTGTTCGGACTTCTCACACCATATTTGTGGGGTACTTAAGCCCCTGGTGTATTGGTCGTACCAAAGTGTACGGTTGCAAGGCGTCATTAATGAACACATATATAAAAAAAGAAGAATGCAATAATAGTCTTAATGCTATGCATTGTTTATTCAAAAAGGTGCGTTAAAGCAGAATGATATAGATAGTGCGATAAGCAAAAAGTAGGACTATGTCCCTTCCAAGGGCAAGCTGAGGAATAGTATTAAAGCAAATATTTCACTCATTATCGTAATCCACCTAGGAGTTCGGTGGTGTGACGTAGCTTTCTGCCTCCTTGGTTGCTGCATCATGTGTTCGGCAATCATGCTGCCGGACAGGGTTTCCAGAGATTAAAGTCCTAAAAGAGAAAAATAACAAAGAAGGAAGCCCCTAGTGCGGTTTAAGCCGCGTATTGGGGCATGCCGTAGTTGTGCCCCCTCCCCGTCTATGCCCATGGTATTTTTAATGCGTAGTTATGTACGCGTGGCACGAATTTCGCCGTTTGGCTTGGGCCGGGGAGGGGACCGCATTGCTACGCGAGCTCAGATCATGCCAGGCAGTCTAGTTGCCGATTACTCCGAGCGTGCTTGAAGGTGTGTGGGACTTGAAATGCCGAACTGGTGGATTGCCTTGAGAGGCTGCTTTGCACTTCTGCTGCGAGGGCTGCAGTGTGCTCCTCCGTGCGGAGAGAGCGCTCTGTGTTTCCATTAACTGTGATGACCCCCAAGGTCCTGGCATCTTGAGCTTGAGGTATGCATAATGCGGTACTGCGTTGAATCTCGCAAATGCGGTTCGCCCGAGCAGTGCGTGATAGCCACTGCGGAACGGGACTATATCGAAGATTAATTCTTCGCTTCGGAAGTTATCCGGGGATCCGAAGACCACTTCCAGTGTAATTGAGCCTGTGCAATGGGCCTCTACGCCTGGAATGACGCCTTTGAAGGTGGTTTTTGTGGGTTTGATCCTTGAGGGGTCTATACCCATTTTGCGCACTGTGTCCTGGTAAAGCAGGTTCAGGCTGCTGCTGCCATCCATAAGGACTCGAGTGAGGTGAAATATGTCGATGATTGGGTCTAAGACTAGTGCGGCGAATCCTCCATGACAGATACTAGTGGGGTGGTCCCTGCGATCGAAGGTGATCGGACATGAGGACCATGGGTTGAACTTTGGGGCGACTGGCTCCAACGCATATACGTCCCTGAGCACACGCTTCCGCTCCCTCTTGGGGATGTGGGTTGCGTATATCATGTTCACCGCCCGCACTTGTGGGGGGAACCTCTTCTGTCCTCCGGTGTTTGGCTGTCGGGGCTCCTCCTCGTCATCGCTATGTGGCCCCTTATCTTCTTTTCGGCAATTAACTTGCCGACCTGCTTGAATACCCAACAATCCCTATTGGTGTGGTTGGCTGGCTTGTCGGGGGTGCCGTGTATTTGACACGAGCAATCGAGTATGCGGTCCAAACTGGATGGGCCCAGAGCGCTTTGTTTGAATGGTTTTTTCCGCTGACCAGGTTTAGAGCCTTTGAATCCGGCATTGACTATCGTATCTTCAGTATTATTGTTGTTAATGCGGCGCTTATGTTTGTTGCGACGTGACCTGCTATTGCCATCCTTGGTATCCGAAGTACCATGGTTCTTTGATATGTTATTACTACGATCCAGCCAGCTGTCTTCTCCTGCACAAAAGCGGGTCATGAGTGTCGTGAGGGCTGCCATAGATTTCGGCTTTTCCTGACCAAGGTGCCGGGCTAGCCACTCGTCGCGGATGTTGTGCTTGAAAGCTGCTAGGGCCTCTGCATCCGGACAATCGACGATTTGATTTTTCTTTGTTAGGAACCGAGTCCAGAATTGCCTGGCCGATTCTTCTGGCTGCTGAATTATGTGCCTCAAGTCATCGGCATCTGGTGGTCGCACATAAGTGCCCTAAAAGTTGTCGAGGAATGCGGCCTCCAGATCTTCCCAACAGCTAATGGACTCTGCTGGCAAGCTGTTAAGACAATGTCGCGCTGGTCCTTTGAGCTTTAGTGGGAGGTATTTGATGGCGTGTAAGTCATCACCGCGGGCCATGTGGATGTGCAGGAGGAAATCCTCGATCCATACCGCAGGATCTGTCGTGTCGTCGTATGATTCTATATTTACGGGTTTGAAACCCTCTAGGATTTGATGATCCATTACTTCGTCTGTGAAGCATAGGCGGTGTGCGGCGCCTCTGTATTGGGCTATATCGCGACGCAGCTCGAATGGGGCTTGCCCGCTGTGTTCGGCCCGGTCGGGTTTACTTTTACTGTATCCGGCGTGACGTTTATCGTCTTGCATAGTGGCGCGCCCTCGTGATCCGTAGATCGATCTTGCATGTTTTGCTTTGTCCTCCAATATGTCTCGCAGATCTGGCGTATTTCCCCATGCCTTTTTATTTGAATGGCGTCGGGGTGCAGGCTGAGTTTTTGGCTAGAATGCCTCTCTATCGCGGCCACGAGGTGGCCAATCAGCCGCGTCATACGCCTCTTCCTCCAGTCGGGGTAGCAACCTGCATTTTGGGAAACTCTTGGAGGGGCGCTCGAGTTTATATTCCTCGGCCGCGAGGACTTCAGTCCATCTGTCAGCTAGCAGATCTTGATCAGCTTGAAGCTGCTGCTACTTTTTATTAAGGCTATTTGCCGTGGCTATAAGCCAGCACTTGAAGCGCTCTTGGTCGACGGGATCCTCTGGCATGACGAATTCGTCATCGTCGAGGCTTGCCTCGTCTTCGGAGGGGGGCATGTAATTATCATCCCCCGCCTCTCCATCTGCCGCTCTCTCTGGAGGGCTGGCCTTTCCATCCTCCTGTCCTAGATCGTGTTGGAGGGGATTGTTTCCATCTTCGGCACTATCCGGAGTGTTATTATCTCATGTGCTGTATCACCACTTTTGCTTTGGCGGGACTTAGAGCGGCGCCGCTGACGTCGATGCTTGGGTTGCTTCTTGGAGGGGTCATCCTCCGCTGTCTCGTCGCCATTGCCTTCTTTGGGTGTGTCCACCATGTATATATCATATGATGAGGTGGTTGTCCAGTGCCCTGTGGGCAGTGGTTCCTCTTCGTCTCCCGCATCGTCGTCCATACCGTCGATGTCTTAGGAGTCGAAGTCGAGCATGTCGGTTAAGTCGTCGACAGTGGCTACTAAGTGGGTGGTGGGTGGGCGGCGAATTTCTTCGTCATTGGCATCCCAATCCTGCCGGACATAGTTCGGCAAGGACTCTCCTGACAAGGAGAGAGACTTTAATGAGTTCAGTATGTCGCCAAAGGGCGAGTGCTGGAAGATATCCGTGGAGGTAAACTCCATGATCGGCGCCCAACCGGATTCGATAGAAACGGGCGTAGGCGGTTCGGAGTCCGTGGTCGGAGAAGTATCCGGCAGTTTAACAACACGGCTCTCGTGAAGGGTAAGATCGATATTCGGCTCGATCGCCGTTGGGAATGCGGCCTCTGTGGCAGGGTCTATCCACCCGTCCATGGGAGGCATAACTGGCTTCGAATTAAGGGTCGGAGCGGCCGCCGGTGTGATTTCTTGAACACTGTCCGATGGCAGAGCTAAATCGTACTCATCGTGAACGTGTGACGCACAAGGCAGAGGCTCGAATCCGTCGAAGATCAAGTCTCCGCGGATATCGGCCGTGTAGTTTAAGCTTCCAAACCTGACCTGGTGGCCAGGGCGTAACTTTCGATCTGCTCCAAATGGCCAAGCGAGTTGGCCTGCAATGTGAAGCTGCCGAACACAAAGATCTGTCCGGGGAGAAAAGCCTCACCCTGGACTGCATTGCTATCGATGATAGTAGGAGCCATCAAGCCTAACGGCGACGACACAGAGGAACTCTCAATGAAAGCACCAATGTCGGTGTCAAAATAGGCGGATCTCGGTAGGGGGTCCCGAACTGTGCGTCTAAGGCGGATGGTAACAGGAGGCAGGGAACACGATGTTTTACCCAGGTTCGGGCCCTCTTGATGGAGGTAAACCCTACGTCCTGCTTGATTAATATTGATGATATGGGTAGTACAAGAGTAGATCTACCACGAGATCAAAGAGGCTAAACCCTAGAAGCTAGCCTATGGTATGATTGTATGTTATTGTTGTGTCCTACGGACTAAAACCCTCCGATTTATATAGACACTGGAGAGGGTTAGGGTTACACAAGGTCAGTTACAAAGGAGGAGATATACAGATCCGTATTTCCTAGCTTGCCTTCCACACCAAGTAGAGTCCCATCCGGACACGAGACGAAGTCTTCAATCTTGTATCTTCATAGTTCAACAGTCTGGCCAAAGGATATAGTCCGGCTGTCTGGAGACCCCCTAATCCAGGACTCCCTTATTCACCTTCTGTTTTGAGTAAACTTGCGGCACCTACACATGCTATTGATTCCGATAGGTCGCATATTATTGATGATGCCACTTCTAATTTGCATAATACTTATGATGAAACTACTTCTATGCTTGATAATACTGTGCCACTTGGTGAATTTCTTGATGAACAACTTTCTAGGGCTAGAGAGAATGAAATTATTGAAACTGATAATATTGATGAAAGTGATGATGAAGATTCTCCCCCTAGATATGAATTGCCTGTTGTTCCTGAGGGTTATGTTATGGATGAAGAAAATGCTAGAGACTTTCTTGCCTGCAATGATAGAAGTGATCTTAAGAAACTATTAGCTAAGCTGAAAGAAAAATCTCTGAAGGCTAGAATGAAATATGATCCTTCTCATGCTACTTCAACTATCTTTATTACTGATAAGGATTATGATTTCTCAGTTGATCCTGAGTTAATTACTTTGGTTGAATCTGATCCTTTTTATGGCTTGAATCTGAAACTGTTGTGGCACATCTTACTAAATTAAATGATATAGCTACCCTGTTCACTAATGATGAGAAAACTCGCTAATATTATATCCTTAAATTATTTCCGTTCTCATTAAAGGGTGATGCTAAAGATATGGTTTAATTATCTTGATCCTGGTTGTGTGCGTAGTCCCCAGGATATGATTTACTATTTCTCTGCTAAATATTTCCCTGCTCATAAGAAATAAGCTGCTTTAAGGGAAATATATAATTTTGTGCAAATTGAAGAAGAGAGTCTCCCACAAGCTTGGGGAAGGCTTCTCCAATTACTTAATGCTTTGACTGATCATCCTCTCAAGAAAAATGAAATACTTGATATCTTTTATAATGGACTAACCGATGCTTCCAGAGATTACCTGGATAGTTGTGTTGGTTGTGTTTGCACGGAAAGAACAGTTGATCAAGCTGAAATTCTATTGAATAATATGTTGACCAATGAAAATAATTGGACACTTCCTAAACCAACTCCTAAGCCAACTCCGAAGAAAAGGGGTATTCTATTTCTCAATCCTGAAGATATGCAAGAGGCAAAGAAATCTATGAAAGAAAAAGGTATAAAAGCTGAAGATGTTAAGAATTTACCTCCTGTTGAAGAAATACATGGTCTTAATTCATCATCTATTGAAGAAACACACGGTCTCGATAACCCGACACATGTAGTAAAGGTAAATTCTCTCTGTATATATGCTAAAGCTGAAATCCCTCCTACTAAGTTTGCTAGCCAATGTTTGGATGAATTTGATAATTTTATGGTTAAGCAAGAAGATTTTAATGCTTATGTTGGTACACAATTGAAACATAATGCTTATATGATTGTACACTTGAGTGATTATATGGCTAGTGTTAAAGGTGAACTTAAACTTATTAGTAAACATGCTTCTATGGTTACCACTCAAGTAGAACAAGTACTTAAAGCTCAAAATGATTTGCTCAGTGAATTGAATAGTAAAAATAATGACTTTGCTGTTAGAGTTGCAACTAGAGGAGGTAAAGTGACTCAGGAACCTTTGTATCCTGAGGGCCATCCTAAGAGAATTGAGTAAGATTATCACAGAACTAATGTAAATGCACCTAGTCCTTCTAAGAGGAAGAAAAAGAAAAATGATAGGACTTTGCATACTTCTAGTGAACCTATTATTGACACACCTGAGAATCCCAATGATATTTCTATCTCTGATGCTGAAACACAATCTGGTAATGAACATGAACCTAGTGATAATGTTAATGATGATAATCATGTTGATGCTCAACCTAGCAATAATAATGATATAGAAATTGAACCTGTTGTTGATCTTGATAACTCACAATAAAAGAATCAACATTATGATAAGAGAGACTTTGTTGCTAGGAAGCACGGTAAAGAAAGAGAACAATGGGTTCAGAAACTCATGCCTTTTCCTCCTAAACCATCCAAGAAAAAGGATGATGAGGATTTTGAGCTCCTTTGCTGAAATGATTAGACCTATCTTTTTACGTATGCGTTTGACTGATATGCTTAAAATGAATCCTTATGCTAAGTATATGAAAGATATTTGTTACTAATAAAATAAAGATACCGGAAGCTGAAATTTCCACCATGCTTGCTAATTATACTTTTAAGGGTGGAATACCAAATAAACTTGGAGATCCAGGAGTACCAACTATACCATGCTCCATTAAAAGAAACTATGTTAAAACTACTTTATGTGATCTTGGAGCCGGTGTTAGTGTTATGCCTCTCTCCTTATATCGTAGACTTGATTTGAGTAAGTTGACACCTGCTAAAATATCTTTGCAAATGGCTGATAAATTAACTGCTATACCTGTCGGTATTTGTGAGGATGTGCCTGTTGTGGTTGCAAACGTTACTATTTTAACGGACTTTGTTATTCTTAATATCCCGAGGATGATAGTATGTCTATTATTCTTGGAAGACCCTTTTTGAATACTGCAGGGGCTGTTATTGATTGCACCAAAGGCAATGTCACTTTTCATGTTAATGGTAATGAGCATATGGTACACTTTTCGAGGAAACAACCTCAAGTCCACAGTATCAATTCTATTGGAAAATTTTCAACAATTACTATTGGAGGTTTTGAATTTCCTCTTCCTACTGTCAAAAAGGAATATGATATTCTTATTTTTGGGGACATGCATATAACCGTTGAGGTAACCTAGTGTTATTCGAAAATTCTCAGGTTTCATGTTATTCAAAATGAGTTTGTTAACAAGACCTGATCAACCTTGTCAGTGGATTCCTTTTGATGAGCATGACATGGATGAATTTAGAAAACACAACTCTATGTACCCTCTTTTTACTTTCTGTTACTTATATTAAATAAGGCAAAAATATTATTTTTCCGTCTGTTTTCTGAATTATCAATGCAATAAAAAAATACCCTGAAAATAAAAGTTATCCAAATGCCCTGAAAATTAAATATGATTTTTTCTAGAATATTTGAGAATATCTGGCACTGAAAACACAACAGGGGGGGGGAGCAACCACGTGCCTACGAGGGTGGAGGGTGCGCCCACCCCCTAGGCGCGCCCCCTTGCCTCGTGGACCCCACGTGAGTCCCTTCCATTTAATCCAGCTACCACACACTCCTTCTTCCTCCCAAAAAAATCACTAGCCAGCTCAAACCCGAGTTCAAGCTCATCTTGCTGCCATTTTCGATCTCCTAGCTCAAATCTCCATTCACAAAACTGCTTTGGGGGATTGTTCTTTGGTATGTGACTCCTCCAATGGTCCAATTAGTTTTTGTTCTAGTGCTATATTCATTGAAAAATTTTGCTGCTTAGGTGACCCTGTTCTTGAGCTTGCATGTCAAATTTATATGGTCAAAAGTAGTTTTAATGCATGATATTGCCTCTAGGCACTTGTAGGAGTAGTTGCTATCAATATTGTTGAGTTTGGTTCACTTTTATTTTGAAGTTACTAAAAATTTCAGAAATTTTTCAGAGGAAGAAATATTTAGGAAAATGTACCAAGGTGGTTCTTCAAGAAAGCAAGGACCCAGGCCCGCAATACGAGATGCGGACGAGGAACCACCAAGGGACGCTCAAATGCGGCCTTGTGAATGGCCGTCAGAGGACTTCATGGTTCGAGCAGGAATCAAGGAGGAATTTGAAGCATATGTGCGTAATGCTGATCTTGAGAGCTTCACGGCAGATAAGTGTCGTCAGTACCACTACCTCATTGATTCCTTTGTGAGAAGGTTTGAATTTTCATCATCACGCAATTCTCAAACTGTCCCGTTTGATCTTTATGATAAATCTTATACCATGGACTTAGAAGATTTTAACACTGTTTGTAAACTCCCATAGTGGGGTAATGTTAGTGAACCTCGCAAATCTGAATTTAGAGATTTTCTTGCTAGTATTACAGTGGGGGCATCTAGAGATGTAACACAAGCCACCATAGGGAGCATTCATTTTCCTGCTATACGTTATTTTGCTCTCTTCATAGGTAGATGCATAAATGGTAAAGATGAGGCTTGTCATATGTGTGTACCTGATCTTAGCATTCTCAGGAGCGCTGTTTTAGGAGATAAAAATACAACTTGGGGGCTATTGTTGCATGTAGGTTGCATAATAATCGTATTCATGGAGATTTCTTTGCTGGAATTTATGCAACTCGTATAGCAAACTTTCTTGAGATACCCATACGTGGAGATGATATTGAGTTGCCTCCTTATCTAGATTATGATGCTATGGTTCGTCATCAGTTTGTTGAGAGGAACGATTAGTTGCTCCAATACCGACTAATCTTGACAGACGACGCACCTATCACATCGCTCTCCCTGCTCCTACTTTCTTTGACTTCCAGGTAAAGGGGAGATATGTTATAACCAGGGAGGAGGCGACCGAGTACGAGAGGAGAGCGGAGACAACTCGCCTCCAAGCTGCAGCTCATCAGGCAATTGCCGCTGCATCTCATTACGACCCTAGCTATAACTTTGGATATCCGCCAGGCCAGCCGTGGCCATAGACCAACTTAGGCCAAAAGCCTAAGCTTGGGGGAGTACGTATCTCTCACTGACATTACATTCCTATTCACACACTCATGCTAGTTGTCGGTTCTCATACTTTTTCATTGTAATATCCATGCTAGTTTATTTCCCTTTTTAAGCTTTCTTCTTGTGTGCTTGATAAACCTTAAGAAAAAACAAAAAAAATTAGTTGTAGCTTTTAGCTAGTTTATTTTTCATGTTGTAGTAGTAGTAATTAAAAATAAAATTCAAAAATATTTCTCGTTCTTCTTTTGCTTGTTGGGAGCTTTCCCGTGTAAATAGTTTTATTTCTTTTCTTGTTCTTTGGGGGTCGAGAGGAGAAGACTATAATGAAAATGTTGAGTAGCTCTTATATGCATTATTTTTGATCTAACAAAGAGCCAATATTACCTTGTATTCTCTCTTGAATTGAATGCTTGCGGATTCCAGCTTAGTCCAATGCACGTGCACTATTATTATTATCCACACTATTCAGTCGTGCAAGTGAAAGGCAAAAACGATGATTATATGATGAACTTGTTGAGATGAGAAAAGCTGGTATGAACTCGACCTCTCTTGTTTTTGTAAATATGATTAGTTCATCGTTCCTGATCCAGGCTATTATGAAGAAACATATTTGCAATGACAATTAGAGATTATAGTTGCTTATGTGATGCTTAATTAGCTAGGAGCTTATAATGGTTTACCTTGCGTGCCAACATGCTATTAAAATGGTTGTGATGTGGTATGATAGGGTGGTATCCTCTTTTGAACGATTCGAGTGGCTTGACTTGGCACATGTTCACGCATGTAGTTGAAACAAAATCAACATAGCCTCTACGATATTTATGTTCATGGTGCACTATATCCTACTCATGCTTGCATTCGGTGTTGATTAATTTTAATGCATGTTCATGACTGGTGTCGCTCTCTAGCTGGTCGCTTCCCAGTATTTTTCTAGCCTTCACTTGTACTAAGCGGGAATACTGCTTGTGCATCCAATTCTATAAACCCCAAAGTTGTTCCATATGAGTCCACCATACCAACCTATATACGATATCTACCTGCCGTTCCAAGTAAATTTGCATGTGCCAAACTCTAAACCTTCAAATAAACATTCTGTTTTGTATGCTCGAATAGCTCATGTATCAACTAGGGCTGTCCGTATCTTCCATGCTAGGCGGGTTATTCTCAAGAGGACTGGACTCCGCTCCTCACTCACGAGAAAATGGCTGGTCACCGGGATGCCCAGTCCCATGCTTTATGCAAATCAAATCAAAATAATTGCAAACAAAAACCCCCTGGGACTCTTGTTAGTTGGAGGCACTCGTTGTTTCGAGCAAGCCATGGATTGATGCTTGTTGGTGGAGGGGGAGTATAAACTTTACCATTCTATTTGGGAACCGCCTATAATGTGTGTAGCATGGAAGATATCGCCATCTCTTGGTTGTTATGTTCACAATGAAAGTATACCGCTCAAAATATTATTCATCTCTATTTCAAAACCGAGCTCTGACACCTCTACAAATCCCTGCTTCCCTCTGCGAAGGGCCTATCTATTTACTTTCATGTTGAGTCATCATCCTCTTATTAAAAAGCACCAGTTGGAGAGCACCATTGTCATTTGCATTCATTCATGTTAGTTTACATTAAGTATGACTTGACTCGATCTCTTTTACCATGAATTACAATGTCTAGTCAGTCCTTGATCTTTAAAGGTGCTCTGCATTATGTTTTGCGGTCTCAGAAAGGGCTAGCGAGATACCATCTTGTTGTATCATATTATGATTGTTTTGAGAAAGTGTTGTCATCCGAGATTTATTATTATTGCTCGCTAGTTGATTATGCCATTGACATGAGTAAACATGAGACCTAAGCATTATTGTGAATATGGTTAGTTTATAATCTTTGCTGAAAACTTGAATGCCGGCTTTACATATTTACAACAACAAGAGCAAACAGAGTTTGTAAAAGTTTTTCTTTATCACTTTCAGTTTATCAACAGAATTGCTTGAGGATAAGCAACGGTTTAAGCTTGGGGGAGTTGATACGTCTCCGTCGTATCTACTTTTCCAAACACTTTTGCCCTTGTTTTGGACTCTAACTTGCATGATTTGAATGGAACTAACCCGAACTGACGCTGTTTTCAGCAGAATTGCCATGGTGTTATTTATGTGCAAAAACAAAAGTTCTCGGAATGACCTGAAACTCCATGGAGCGTATTTTTGGAAATAATAAAAAATACTGGCAAAAGATCAAGGCCAGGGGGCCCACACCCTAGCCATGAGGGTGGGGGCGCGCCTGCCCCCCTGGGCGCGTCCCCTACCTCGTGGGCCCCCTGGAGCTCCTCCGACCTCAACTCCAACTCTATATATTCGTGTTCAGAGAGAAAAAAATTAGGGAGAAAGATTCATCGCGTTTTACGATAAGGAGCCGCCGCCAAGCCCTAAACTCTCTCGGGAGGGCTGGTCTGGAGTCCGTCCGGGGCTTCGGAGAGGGGAATCCGGCGCCATCGTCATCATCAACCATCCTCCATCACCAATTTCATGATGCTCACCGCCATGCTTGAGTAATTCCATTGTAGGCTTGCTGGATGGTGATGGGTTGGATGAGATTTATCATGTAATCGAGTTAGTTTTGTTAGGGTTTGATCCCTAGTATCCACTATGTTCTGAGATTGATGTTGCTATGACTTTTCTATGCTTAATGCTTGTCACTAGGGCCCGAGTGCCATGATTTCAGATCTGAACCTATTATGTTTTCATGAATATATGTGAGTTCTTGATCCTATCTTGCAAGTCTATAGTCACCTACTATGTGTTATGATCCGGCAACCCCGAAGTGACAATAATCGGGACCACTTCCGGTGATGACCGTAGTTTGAGGAGTTCATGTATTCACTATGTGGTAATGCTTTGGTCAGGTACTCTATTAAAAGGAGGCCTTAATATCCCTTAGTTTCCGCTAGGACCCCGCTGCCACGGGAGGGTAGGACAAAAGATGTCATGCAAGTTCTTTTCCATAAGCACGTATGACTATATTCAGAATACATGCCTACATTACATTGATGAATTGGAGCTAGTTCTGTGTCACCCTAGGTTATGACTGTTACATGATGAACCACATCCGGCATAATTCTCTTTCACCGATCCATTGCCTACGAGCTTTCCATATATTGTTCTTTGTTTATTTACTTTTCCATTGCTATTGTTACAATCACTACAAAATACCAAAAACATTACTTTTGCTACCATTACCTTTTGCTACCGTTACCACTACTATCGTATTCCTTTGCTACTAAATACCTTGCTGCAGATATTAAGTTTCTAGGTGTGGTTGAATTGACAACTCGGCTGCTAATACTTGAGAATATTCTTTGGCTCCCCTTGTCTCGAATCAATAAATTTGGGTTGAATACTCTACCCTCGAAAACTGTTGCGATCCCCTATACTTGTGGGTTATCAATACATCTCCATCGTATCTACTTTTCCAAACACTTTTACCCTTGTTTTGGACTCTAACTTGCATGATTTGAATGGAACTAACCCGGACTGACGCTGTTTTCAGCAAAATTGCCATAGTGTTATTTTTGTGCAGAAATAAAAGTTCTTGAAATGACCTGAAAATCAACGGAGAATTATTTTGGAATATATAAAAATACCGGAAGGAAGATCCATGTTAGGGGCCCCACACCCTGTCCACGAGGGTGGGGGCGCGCCCTACCCCTGGGCGCGCCCCCTTCCTCGTGGGCCCCCTGACGCTCCACCGATCTCAACTCCAACTCCATATATTCACTTTCGGGGATAGAAAACCATAGAGAAGCATTCATCGCGTTTTACGATACGAAGCCACCGCCAAGCCCTAAACTCTCTCGGAAGAGCTGATCTGGAGTTCGTTTGATGCTGCAGAGAGGGGAATCCGTCGCCATCGTCATCATCAACCTTCATCCATCACCAATTCCATCATGCTCAATGCCGTGCGAGAGTAATTCCGTCGTAGGCTTGTTGGACGGTGATGGTTTGGATGAGATTTATCATGTAATCGAGTTAGTTTTGTTAGGGTTTGATCCCTAGTATCCACTATGTTCTAAGATTGATGTTGCTATGACTTTGCTATGCTTAATGCTTGTCACTAGGGCCCGAGTGCCATGATTTCAGATCTGAACCTATTATGTTTTCATCAATATATAAGAGTTCTTGATCCTATCTTGCAAGTCTATAGTCACCTATTATGTGTTATGATCTGTTAACCCCGAAGTGACAATAATCGGGATACTTACCGGTGATGACCGTAGTTTGAGGAGTTCATGTATTCACTATGTGTTAATGCTTTGATCCGGTACTCTATTAAAAGGAGGCCTTAATATCCCTTAGTTTCCATTAGGACCCTGCTGCCACGGGAGGGTAGGACAAAAGATGTCATGCAAGTTCTTTTCCATAAGCACGTATGACTATATTCGGAATACATGCCTACATTACATTGATGAACTGGAGCTAGTTCCGTGTCACCCTAGGTTATGACTGTTACATGATCGATTGCATCCGGCATAATTCTCCATCACCGATCCAATGCCTACGAGTTTTTCATATATTGTTCTTCGCTTATTTACTTTTCCGTTGTTACTGTTACAATCACTACAAAACCCAAAATATTACTTTTGCTACTGTTACCTTTTGCCACCGTTACCACTACTATCATATTACTTTGCTACTAAATACCTTGCTGCAGATATTAAGTTTCCAGGTGTGGTTGAATTGACAACTCAGCTTCTAATACTTGAGAATATTCTTTGGCTCCCCTTGTGTCAAATCAATAAATTTGGGTTGAATACTCTACCCTCGAAAATTGTTGCGATCCCCTATACTTGTGGGTTATCATTGTGCTGGTTGTGTTTTCAGGGAAAGAACAGTTGATCAAGCTGAAATCCTATTGAATAATATGTTGACCAATGAAAATAATTGGACACTTCCTGAACCAACTCCTAAGCCAACTTCGAAGAAAAGGAGTATTCTATTTCTCAGTCCTGAAGATATGCAAGAGGCAAAGAAATCTATGAAATAAAAAGGTATAAAAACTGAAGATGTTAAGAATTTACCTCCTGTTGAAGAAATACATGGTCTTAATTCATCACCTATTGAAGAAACACACGGTCTCGATAACCCGACACAGCTAGTAAAGGTAAACTCTCTCTATAGATTTGATGAAGGTGATATTCCTCGTAATAAGTCTGCTAGCCAATACTTAGATGAGTTTGATAATTTTATTGTTAAACAAGAAAACTTCAATGCTTATGTTGGTAGACAATTGAAACATAATGCTTATATGATTGAACACTTGAGTGATTATATGGCTAGTGTTAAAGGTGAACTTAAACTTATTAGTAAACATGCTTCTATGGTTACCACTCAAGTAGAACAAGTGCTTAAAGCTCGGAATGATTTGCTCAATGAATTAAATAATAAGAAGAGTGATAATGATGTTAGAGTTATGACTAGAGGTGGTAAAATGACTCAGGAGCCTTTGTATCCTGAGGGCCACCCTAAGAGAATTGAGCAAGATTCTCAGGGAACTAATGTTGATGCATCTAGTCCTTCTAAAAGGAAGAAAAAGAAAAATGATAGGACTTTGCATGTTTCTAGTGAACCTATTGTTGATACACCTGAGAATCCCAATGATATTTCTATCTCTGATGCTGAAACACAATCTGGTAATGAACATGAACCTAGTGATAATGTTAATGATGATGTTCATGTTGATGCTCAACCTAGAAATGATAATGATGTAGAGATTGAACCTGCAGTTGATCTTGATAACCCACAATCAATAAAATCAACGTTATGATAAGAGAGACTTTGATGCTAGGAAGCATGGTAAAGAAAGAGAACCATGGGTTCAGAAACCCATGCCTTTTCCTCCTAAACCATCCAAGAAAAAGGATGATGAGGATTTTGAGCGCTTTGCTGAAATGATTAGACCTATCTTTTTGCGTATGCGTTTGACTGATATGCTTAAAATGAACCCTTATGCTAAATATATGAAGGGAATTATTACTAATAAAAGAAAGATACCGGAAGCTGAAATTTCCACCATGCTTGCTAATTATACTTTTAAAGGTTGAATACCAAAGAAACTAGGAGATCTAGGAGTACCAACTATACCATGCTCCATTAAAAGAAACTATGTTAAAACTGCTTTATGTGATCTTGGAGCCGGTGTTAGTATTATGCCTCTCTCGTTATATCATAGACTTGATTTGAATAAGTTGACACCTACTGAAATATCTTTGCAAATGGCTAATAAATCAACAGCTATACTTGTCGGTATTTGTGAGGATGTGCCTGTTGTGGTTGCAAACGTTACTATTTTAACGGACTTTGTTATTCTTGATATTCCCGAGGATGATAGTATGTCTATTATTCTTGGAAGACCCTTTTTGAATATTGCAGGGGCTGTTATTGATTGCACCAAAGGCAATGTCACTTTTCATGTTAATGGTAATGAGCATACGGTACACTTTCCGAGGAAACAACCTCAAGTCCACAGTATCAATTCTATTGGAAAAATTTCAACAATTATTTTTGGAGGTTTTGAATTTCCTCTTCCTACTGTCAAGAAGAAATATGATATTCTTATTGTTGGGGACATGCATATCCCCGTTGAGGTAACCTAGTGTTATTCGAAATTTCTCCGGTTTCATATTATTCGAAATGAGTTTGTTAACAAGACCTGATCAACCTTGTTAGTGGATTCCTTTTGATGAGCATGAGATGGATGAATTTAGAAAACACAACTCTTTGTACCCTCTTTTTACTTTCTGTTATCTATATTAAATAAAGCAAAAATAGTATTTTTTCTGTCTGTTTTCTGAATTATCCATGCAATAAAAAATACCACGAAAATGAAAGTTCTCCAAATACCCTAAAAATTAAATATGATTTTTTCTAGAATATTTGAGAATATCTGGCACTGAAAACACAGCAGGGGGAGCAGCCACATGCCCACGAGGGTGGAGGGCGCGCCCCCTACCTCGTGGGCCCATGGTGGCTCCCCTCCACTTATTCCAGCCACCACACACTCCTTCCTCCCAAAAAAATCACTAGCCAGCTCAAACCCGAGTTCTTGCTCATCTTGCTGCCATTTTCGATCTCCTTGCTCAAAGCTCCTCTCACAAAACTGCTTTGGAGGATTGTTCTTTGGTATGTGACTCCTCCAATGGTCCAATTAGTTTTTGTTCTAATGCTTTATTCATTGCAAATTTTCGCTGCTTAGGTGACCCTATTCTTGAGCTTGCATGTCAAGTTTACATGGTCAAAAGTAGTTTTAATGCATCATATGGCCTCTAGGCACTTGTGGAAGTAGTTGCTATCAATTTTGTTGAGTTTGGTTCACTTTTATTTTGAAGTTACTAAATATTTCAGAGGAGGAAATATGTTTAGGAAAATGTACCAAGGTGGTTCTTCAAGGAAGCAGGGACCCAGGCCTGCAATGCGTGAGCCGGACGATGAACCACCGAGGGACGCTCAAGTGCGGCCTTGTGAATGGCCGTCAGAGGACTTCATGGTTCGAGCAGGAATCAAGGAGGAATTTGAAGCATATGTGCGTAATGCCGATCTTGAGGGCTTCATGGTAGATAAGTGCCGTCAGTACCACTACCTCACTGATTCCTTTGTGAGAAGGTTTGAATTTTCATCATCACGCAATTCTCAAACTGTCATGTTTGATCTTTATGATAAATCTTATACCATGGACTTAGAAGATTTTAACACTGCCTTTAAACTCCCACAGTGGGGTAATGTTAGTGAACCTCGCAAATCTGAATATAGAGACTTTCTTGCTAGTATAACTGTGGGGGAATCTAGAGATCTAACACAAGCCACCATAGGGAGCATTCATTTTCCTGCTATGCATTATTTTGCTCTCTTCATAGGAAGGTGCATAAATGGTAAAGATGAAGCATGCCACATGTGTGTACCTGATCTTAGCGTTCTCAAGAGCGTTGTTTTTGGAGATAAACAATACAACTTGGGGGCTATCATTGCACGTAGGTTGCATAATAATAGTATTCATGGAGATTTCTTTGGTGGAATTTATGCAACTCGTATAGCTAACTTTCTTGAGATACCCATACGTGGAGATGATATTGAGTTGCCTTCTTCTTATCTAGATTATGATGCTATGGTTCGTCATCAGTTTATTGAGAGGAACAACCAGTCCCTCCAGTTCCGGCTAATCTTTGACAGACGACGCACCAATCACGTCGCTCTCCCTGTTCCCTCTTTCTTTGACTTTCAGGCAAAAGGGATATATGTTATAACTAGGGAGGAGGCGACCGAGTATGAGAGGAGGACGGAGGCAACCCACCTCCATGCTGCAGCTCTTCAGACAGTAGCTGATGCTTTTCAATCATAAGTGTTGGTCTCTGCCTTACACTAGGATGTATGCAGCTGAGCTCTTATCTCTTTGGAGCCACCGCGCATGAAGCCCAGAAGACAAAAATGCTCTTGTATGCTGGTCACAGACATTGTTGGCATAACTTAGCTTATCTTAGGTTTTGCTTCGTTAAGCTTTTGCTGCCTCTTCTTCCTTACCTTGCGGACTCTATTCGGGCTGCTCATGGCCTTGCACCACGGTGCATAATACGAGCCTCTTGTATGTGACCTTTGACCAAGGCTTCTAGGCTTCGCCTTTTAGCCTTTTTGAATATATAAGGTAGAATATGATCTACCTTCCATTTCCAAAAAAGTACGACCCCAACTACAACTTTGGATATCCGCCAGGCCAGCCGTGGCAGTAGACCAACTTAGGCCAAAAGCCTAAGCTTGGGGGAGTACGTACTTCTCACCGACATTACATTCATGTTCACACACTCATGCTAGTTGTCGGTGTTCATACTTTTTCATTGTAATATCCATGCTAGTTTATTTCCCTTTTTATGCTTTCTTCTTGTGTGTTTGATAAACCTTAAGAAAAAACAAAAAAAAATAGTTGTAGCTTTTAGCTAGTTTACTTTCCATGCCTATAGTAGTAGTAATTAAAAAGAAAACCCAAAAAGATTTCTTGTTCTTCTTTTGCTTGTTGGGAGCTTTCCCGTGTAAATAGTTTTATTTCTTTTCTTGTTCTTTGGGGGTCGAGAGGAGAAGACCATAATGAAAATGCTGAGTGGCTCTCATATGCATTATTGTTGATCTAACAAAGAGCCCATATTACCTTGTTTTTTCTCTTGAATTGAATGCTTGCAGATTCCAGCTTAGTCCAATGCACGGGCACTATTATTATTATCCACACTATTCGGTCGTGCAAGTGAAAGGCAGTAATGATGATTATATGATGAACTTATTGAGATGAGAAAAGCTGGTATGAACTCAACCTCTCTTGTTTTTGTAAATATGATTAGTTCATTGTTCCTGATTCGGCCTATTATGAAAGAAACATATTTGCAATGACAATTGGAGATTATAGTGCTTATGCCATTCTTAATTAGCTAGGATCTTATAATGGTTTACATTGCGTGCCAACATGCTATTAAAATGGTTGTGATGTGGTATGATAGGGTGGTATCCTCCTTTGAACGATTCGAGTAGCTTGACTTGGCCCATGTTCACGCATGTAGTTGAAACAAAATAAACATAGCCTCTATGATATTTATGTCCATGGTGAATTATATACTACTCATGCTTGCATTCGGTGTTGATTAATTTTAATGCATGTTCATGACTGGTGTCGCTCTCTAGCTGGTCGCTTCCCAGTCTTTTTCTAGCCTTCACTTGTACTACGCGGGAATACTGCTTGTGCATCCAACTCCATAAACCCCAAAGTTGTTCCATATGAGTCCACCATACCTACCTATATACGGTATCTACCTGCCATTCCAAGTAAATTTGTATGTGCCAAACTCTAAACCTTCAAATAAACATTCTGTTTTTGTATGCTCGAATAGCTCATGTATCAACTAGGGCTGTCTGTATCTTCCATGCTAGGCGGGTTATTTTCAAGAGGAGTGGACTTCGCTCCTCACTCACGAGAAAATGGCTGGTCACCGGGATGCCCAGTCCCATGCTTTAAGCAAATCAAATCAAAATAACTGCAAACAAAACTCCTCCGGTACTCTTGTTAGTTGGAGGCACTCGTTGTTTCGAGCAAGCCATGGATTGATGCTTGTTGGTGGAGGGGGGTATAAACTTTACCATTCTGTTTGGGAATCGCCTATAATGTGTGTAGCATGGAAGATATCGAGATCTCTCGGTTGTTATGTTGACAATGAAAGTATACTGCTCAAAATATTATTCATATATATATTTTAAAATCGAGCTTTGTCACCTCTACAAATCCCTGCTTCCCTCTGCGAAGGGCCTATCTATTTATTTTTATGTTGAGTCATCATCCTCTTATCAATAAGCACCAATTGGAGAGCACCGCTGTCATTTGCATGTATTACTGTTAGTTTACATTGACTATGATTTGACTGGATCTCTTTTACCATGAATTACAATGTCTAGTTAGTCCTTGATCTTTAAAGGTGCTCTGCATTTATGTTTTGCGGTCTCGGAAAGGGCTAGCGAGATACCATCTTGTTATATCATATTATGATTGTTTTGAGAAAGTGTTGTCATCCGAGATTTATTATTATTGCTCGCTAGTTGATTATGCCATTGATATGAGTAAACATGAGACCTAAACGTTATTGCGAATGTGGTTAGTTCATAATCTTTGCTGAAAACTTGAATGCTAGCTTTACAAATTTACAACAACAAGAGCAAACAGAGTTTGTAAAAGTTTTTCTTTATCACTTTCAGTTTATCAACTGAATTGCTTGAGGACAAGCAAAGGTTTAAGCTTGGGGGAGTTGATACGTCTCCGTTGTATCTACTTTTCCAAATACTTTTGCCCTTGTTTTGGACTCCAACTTCCATGATTTGAATGGAACTAACCCGGACTGACGCTGTTTTCAGCAGAATTGCCATGGTATTATTTTCATGCAGCAATAAAAGTTCTCGGAATGACCTGAAAATCAACGGAGATTATTCTTGGAATATATAAAAAATACTGGAAGAAAGATCCACGTCAGGGGGCCCACACCCTGTCCACGAGGGTGGGGGCGCGCCTACCCCCGGGCGCTCGTGGGCCCCCGGACGCTCCACCGACCTCAACTCCAACTCCATATATTCGTGTTCGGGGAGAAAAAAATCGGGGAGAAGGATTCATCATGTTTTACGATACGGAGCCGCCGCCAAGCCCTAAACTCTCTCGGGAGGGCTGATCTGGAGTCCTTTCGGGGCTCCGGAGAGGGGAATCCGTCGCCATCGTCATCATCAACCTTCCTCCATCACCAATTTCATGATGCTCACCGCCGTGCGTGATTAATTCCATCGTAGGCTTGCTGGACGGTGATGGGTTGGATGAGATTTAACAAGTAACCGAGTTAGTTTTGTTAGGGTTTGATCCCTAGTATCCACTATGTTCTGAGATTGATGTTGCTATGACTTTGCTATGCTTAATGCTTGTCACTAGGGCCCGAGTGCCATGATTTCAGATCTGAACCTATTATGTTTTCATGAATATATGTGAGTTCGTGATCCTATCTTGCAAGTCTATAGTCACCTATTATGTGTTATGATCCGTTAATCCCGAAGTGACAATAATCGGGATACTTACCGGTGATGACCGTAGTTTGAGGAGTTCATGTATTCACTATGTGTTAATGCTTTGGTCCAGTACTCTATTAAAAGGAGGCCTTAATATCCCTTAGTTTCCAATAAGACCCCACTGCCACGGGAGGGTAGGACAAAAGATGGCATGCAAGTTCTTTTCCATAAGCACGTATGACTATATTCGGTATACATGCCTACATTACATTGATGAACTGGAGCTAGTTCTGTGTCACCCTATGTTATAATTGTTGCATGATCGATCGCATCCGACATAATTCTCCATCACCGATCAATTGCCTATGAGCTTTTCCATATATTGTTCTTCACTTAATTACTTTTCCGTTGCTACTATTACAATCATTACAAAACCCAAAAATATACTTTTGCTACCGTTACCACTACTATCATATTACTTTGCTACTAAATACTTTGCTACAGATACTAAGTTTCCAGGTGTGGTTGAATTGACAACTCGGCTGCTAATACTTGAGAATATTCTTTGGCTCGAAAACTATTGCGATCCCCTTTACTTGTGGGTTATCAGGCTAGAAATGAGAGTGGGATTTACAAATAGGAAAAAGAGTGTCTTACTCAATTAATTGAGGCACTAGAGTTAAAGGCCGAAGACGCTCTTATTTCTGTTAATGAGCAAAGAACTAAGTCCGAGGCTAAGCATGGTCTACGAGCTCTCTTGAGGGAGGAGGAGCTTAAGTGGGCATTGTAGGCTAAAACGCTTAAGGTTGTCCAAGGGGACGACAATACACAATTCTTCCATATGGTTGCAAACGGCAAACATAGGAAGAAGAAAATCATACTGCTTGAACAGGACGAGGGGACAATAATGGGACACGAAAATCTGAAAGCATATATTTCGAATTATTATACGAAACTCTTTGGACCCCTAAATACAAGCACAGTGATGCTAGATGAATCTGTCATTGAGGATATTCCTCAATGACAGACAGCGGAGAATGATATTCTCTCTGGACCATTTACTGAAAAAGAGGTTCTTGAGGAAATATCACAAATGAAGCCGAATAAAGTACCCGGACTAGATGGGTTTCCAGCTTAATTCTATAAGAAATATTGGCATATTATTAAAGATGATCTTATGCCTATGTTTCATGATTTTTTCAATGGTCATTTGGAGTTGTTTCATCTCAACTTCGGTATGATAGCGCTGATACCTAAGAAAGATGAGGCAGTTCGGATCGAGCAATTCCGGCCCATATGTATGTTGAATGTGAGTGTAACGCCCTCGATGCGGCTATAGCTCCCACGTGTCGAGGCACGACTTAGAGACATAACCGCATTGAAAGCAATGTCGCAAGTTAGGCAATCATCACAACATCCCATGTAATATAAATAATAAAGGGGAGAAACATAGTTGGCTTACACTCGCCACGTCAATCAAGTACATAAATAACATTACATCATCCAAACACTCATGGCCCGACTATGGTGCCAAAATAAAAGAACAACCCAACATGCGACATGGTCCCGATCACCCCCAACTGGGCACCACTACTTATCATCAGGGAAAGACACATAGTATCGTTGAGAGTCCTCGTCGAACTCCCACTTGATCTCAAGCGCGTCAATCTGGTTTGGAAGTAATCTCTGAGCCACAGGGACTCAGCAATCTCGCACCCTCGCGATCAAGACTATTTAAGCTTATAGGTAAGGCAAGGTAAAAATATGTGGAGCTGTAGCAAGCGACTAGCATATATGGTGGCTATCCTACTCGCAAAAGAGAGCGAGAAGAGGAGGCAAAGCGCGAGCGAGAGACTAGAGAACAACCTACGCAAGCATTACTCCAACACCGTGTTCACTTCCCGGACTCCGCCGAGAAGATACCATCACGGTAACTCACACTGTTGATTCATTTTAATTAAGTTAAGGTTCAAGTTATCTACAATCGGACATTAACAAATTCCCATCTGCCCATAACCGCAGGCACGACTTTCGAAAGTTCAAATCCCTGCAGGGGAGTCCCAACTTAGCCCATGACAAGCTCTCATGGTCAACGAAGGAATAGACCTCCTCCCGAGACGTTCCGATCAGACTTGGTATCTCGGTTCTACAAGACACTTCAACAGGTTAAAACAAGACCAGCAACACCACCCGAATGTGCCGACAAATCCCGATAGGAGCTGCACATATCTCATTCTCAGGGCACGCTCAGATGAGACTAGCTACGAGTAAAACCAACCCTCAAGTTTCCCCGAGGTGGCCCCGCAGGCAGCTCAGTCAGACCAACACTCAGAGGAGCACTGGCCCGGGGGGGGGGGTTAAAATAAGATGACCCTCGGGCTCCGGAAACCCAAGGGAAAAAGAGGCTAGGTGGCAAATGGTAAGACCAAGGTTGGGCATGCTAGAAAAGCTTTGATCAAGACGAACTATCAAGGGGTTCCCATTATAACCCAACCGCGTAAGGAACGCAAAAATCCGGGAACATAAACCGATATGACGGAAACTAGGGTGGCAAGAGTGGAACAAAACACTAGGCGAGAGGCCGAGCCTTCCACCCTTTACCAAGTGTATAGATGCATTAAGATAACATGGCAATATAATGATATCCCAACAAGTAAATAATGTTCCAACAAGGAATGGTCTCCAAACTTCACCTGCAACTAGCAACGCTATAAGAGGGGCTGAGCAAACCGGTAACATAGCCAATCAACGGTTTGCTAGGACATGGTGGGTTAGAGGTTTGACATGGCAATTTGGGAGGCATGATAAGCAAGTGGTAGGCATCGTAGCATAGGCATAGCAAAAGAGCGAGCATCTAGCAAAGCAAAGATAGTAGTGATTTCGAGGGTATGATCATCTTGCCTGCAAAGTTGTCAGAGTTGACTGGATCCTCGAAAGCAAACTCAACGGGCTCCTCGTTAGCGAACTTGTCTCCCGGCTCTACCCAAACAAGACAAACAAGCAACAAGGACACAATCAAACACGTGCAAAGCTCAAACAATATGATGCAAGGATGGTATGCTATGCGGGATGCGATGCGGGATGCATATGCAAGATGTGACAGGGAATGCATGAACCTGGCCTCAACTTGGAAATCCAAGTGTGCCACTGGAAAGATGAGATGAAATCGCTTGAAAACGATATAAAGAACGCCGGAATCGGAGTTACAGTTTGGAAATGGCAAGCGATTCAAATATGACCACGTTCTGCGATTTACAGCAAGTAGCCATCTAAATGCAACAAGATGAACATGCTACAGCACCCAAACGTGGCATCAAAATACATGGCTGAAATCCATTCATGATGCTTAACAAATGTCTAGCACTGAGCTACGGCCAATTCATCCAATAACAGGTTCAAACGAGCATGGTGAAAATGCATATGGTAAACAGATCTCAAACTTAGTGAAATTAACACTTGTCTGGAATTTCAGATCAGATAGCACTCTTCGGAGCAACAAAACTATATGCTACAGGACCTGAACATGGCAAAGTAAAGCATGGCATGGAGCTACTCAAAGAGCTTAACAAAAGTCCCTTAGTGACCTTGAGCCAAAAGGGATCAGAAAATACAATTGCAAGTATGTGAACATGGCAAAAACATAACCAGTTCTCAGACTTAGTGAAAACTGGAACATGCTGAAACAGATATCAAGTAGGCATGTTTACGAGCTCGATACACTCACTACAGAGCAAGTCATGATAATATAAGCATACACCCATCAATAATACACAAAGCGCAAGCTAGAGATGGCAAGAACAATAACATAGCATGCACGGATCAACTACAACATCATCGGCAAAATCGCTAACAAGTAGACAACCTGCCCAGATTCACGAAATGACAAAAGTAGAGCTCGATTGACTCAAGCTAGGGTGCTCCATAATTGCAAACAAAGACATGGATGGATAGAGCACTACAAGATTAACAAAACATCCTTACTGATCATCCTTAAAAGATGCACGGATCACTAGGAAACAACATGAACATATGGCCATATGAGATAAACAGCTCAAGGACTTAGTGGAAATGCTAACTCCCTGAAATCAGCATTACCAAGTGCCTCACTTTACAAGCTTGTACTAGTCATCACACACATCACAAAAATACATGGGTTGCACCTCTAGAAAGATGGCAAAACCCTTAACAAAACACATGTAGAGCTCATGGGCATATCATGCACACAATAATAATGGAAAAAATGACAAATATCTAAATGGAGCAGCAGATCTGACAATTATCTCAAGTAGCACTCTTCTAACAGCATTTCGGGCATCAAGATGAACTCAAATGAAAATGATGCAATGAGACGAAATGATGTACTCTCTGAGGTGAATATTTTGATATGCTATATGTGCAAAACGAAGCTACGGATGCAAAGTTATAGCACGATGAACAGGGCAAAATAAACTGCAAACTTAGTCGAAAAAAGGTCAACCCTAGGGTTTGAATTCCAGATCTGAGATCCAGGGCACGTTTCCCGAGGTCCACCGGAATCACTGTTCACCGGAGGGAGGAAGCTCGCCAGAGGTCGGCGTTGAGGAAGGAGAGGCCGGATCCGGTGGTGGAGCTCGCCGGGGCGGCGCGGGCCGGCGATGGCCGGGGTTGGTGCAGGCGGCTTCCGGTGATGAGCGGCGGCGCGCCGGCGTCGAGGCGGCGGGGCAGAGCAGGTGGCCGGCGCCGGGGTGAAGGGCGGCGAGGAGCGGACCGGTCGGGCGGAGGAAGAAGCAGCCGGGCAGCGAGGCGGCGGATGGGCCTCGGGGGCCCGGCTCGGGCCTCCCGGGCCGGCGGCGGAGGAAGGCGGCGATGCCCACGTGGCAGGCGCGGATAGGGCGCGGGCGGCGGCGGATCGGGCGGACAATGTCCGTCGGCTGGGGTTTTTGTCCGGCGGCGGCAGAAGAAGATGGATCTAGGGTTTGGGAGAGGGGATCCGCGAATTTAGAGGAGGGGGTCTAAATATAGGCATAGGAGGAGGTAGGAGAGTCCAAATGAGGTGCGGTTTTCGGCCACGCGATCGTGATCGAACGCTCTAAATGATGGAGAGGATTTTGGTGGGTTTTGGGCCAAATTGGAGGGGTGTTGGGCTGCAATACACACGAGGCCTTTTTGGTCCCTCGGTTAACCGTTGAGTATCAAACGGAGTCCAAATGATACGAAACTTGACAGGCGGTCTACCGGTAGTAAACCAAGGCCGCTTGGCAAGTCTCGGTCCAATCCGGAAATGTTTAATCCCCACACACGAAAGAAAGGTAGAAATGATCCCCGGAGGAGAACGAAGCGCCGGAATGCAAAATGGACAACAGGGAAAATGCTCGAATGCATGAGGTGAACACGTATGCAAATACAATGCACATGATGACATGATATGAGATGCATGACAACGAGAACAACACACGGAGACAAAAACCCGAACCCGAGAAAATAAAATAACTTAAGGCCGGAAACGGCAAGAGTTGGAGTACATATTGGGTAAATCATATCCGGGGTGTTACAGTGAGCTTCAAAATTTTCACAGAGGTTGGAACTAATAGATTGACACAAATTGCCCATTCGGTGATCCAACCAAGCCAGACAGCGTTCATGTCGGGCAACACATACTGCAAGGGGTGGTCGTGCTGCATGAAACGCTTCACGAGATCCACTCAAAGAAACTGGATGGGGTTATCTTCAAAGTGGATTTTGAGAAGGCGTATGATAAAGTAAAGTGGCCTTTCCTACAGCAGGCAATGCGCATGAAGGGTTTTAGTGAAGCTTGGAGCAGCCAAGTGGATACCCAAGTCCAGAAGGGTAGTGTCGGAATCAAGGTGAACGATGATATCAGTCACTATTTTCAGACGCATAACGGGTTGAGACAAGGGGATTCCATGTCTTCTCTTATGTTCAATATTGTGGCAAATATGTTGGCCGTCATTATTGGCAGAGCCAAGCAACATGGTCATGTAGAGGGTTTGGTTCCTCATCTAGTCGATGGAGGAGTTTCCATTCTACAATATGCTGACGACCCTGTCATTATTCATGGAACATGACTTGGCAAAGGCCTGTAATATGAAACTTATCTTATGCCTTTTCGAACAATTGTCTGGCTTAAAAGTAAACTTTCATAAGAGCGAGTTGTTCTGCTTTGGGGAGGCCAAAGACGAGGAACAGACTTACAGACAATTGTTCGGATGTGAATTAGGTGCTTTACCCTTCAGTTACTTGGGTATTCCGATCCATCACCGTAAACTATCCAATAAAGAATGGAGGTGTCTTGAAGAACGAATTGAAAAAAAATGTGACTGTTGGAAGGGCAAGCTCATGTCGTATGGAGGTCGGCTAGTTCTGATTAACTCAGTACTAACTAGTATGCCGATGTTCTTACTCTCGTTCTTCAAAATTCCGAAAGGGGTTCGGAAGCGACTTGATTTCTTTAGATCTCGTTTCTTTTGGCAGTCTGATGAGGCTAAGAGGAAATATCGTCTTGCGAGATGGGACATCCTTTGCCGACCTAAAGACCAAGGAGGTCTTGGTATTGAGAACTTAGAAATTAAGAATAAGTGTCTTATGAGTAAGTGGTTATACAGGCTAGAGCATGAGCCGGAGGGTATGTGGTCACAAATCCTGCGTAATAAGTATTTGCACTCCAAGACACTAGCTCAGGTTACCATGCGACCGACTGACTCGCCATTCTGGAAGGGACTTATGAGAACGAAGGATTTGTTATTTCGTAGGGTTAAATTCTTGGTGGGCAATGGGATGTCAACAAGATTTTGGGAGGACACATGGTTAGGAGAGACGCCCTTGGCCATTCAATACCCCACCCTATATAATATCGTGCAACGTAAGGAGGATTACGTAGGCACGGTATTTCAAACTATTCCCTTGAACATCCAGTTCAGACGGGTGTTAGTTGGTGAGAGATGGACCGCCTGGATGCATTTGGTTCGGAGACTGATAGACGTTCAAATCTCCGATCAACCGGATGCGTCACAATGGAAATTAACTAAGAATGGGGTTTTTACGGTAAAATCTTTCTATATGTATTTGATTAATTCTGGCCCACTGTCAAGGTCGTTGCATATTTGGAAGATCAAGGTTTCTTTGCGTATTAAAATTTTTATGTGGTTTGTCCACAAACAAGTGATACTCATAAAGGACAACTTAATTAAAAGGCGATGGGTAGGAAGTTCACGATGTTGTTTTTGTGATCATGATGAAACAATACAACACTTATTTATTGATTGCCCACTTGCCAAGTTACTTTGGAGAATGATTCATATAGCCTTCAACATTAGTCCTCTAGTTGATATTGCGTCTTTGTTTGGGACGTGGTTAGCTGGAGTTGAGCTAATTACTGCGGCCCGTATTCGGATTGGTATATGTGCACTATTATGGGCTATATGAAACTGCAGGAATGATATGATTTTTAACAAACAACACAATTTAACTTTCTTGCAGGTTATCTTCAGGGCTACGGCTTGGATCCGTACGTGGTCCTTACTCACTCCTATGGACTCCAGGGAGCCTTTGGTTACTGGGTGCAACCAATGGGAGATGATAGCTCGGGCTATATTCAATCGGTTCGGATGGCGCTCGTACAATAGGATAGGAGTCTAGGGAGCTTATCCTTCCTATTACCGTATCGGTTGATCTTGTCAGCATGTAATTTCCCTTTTTGTTTACTTTATTTTCTGCTCCGTTGAGATGTAAGACCTTTTTGACTGTACTTTCTGGATTTTTAATAATATGGCTGCATGCATCTTTATGATGCAGAGGCCGGTGGCATGCCTCCATTTCCAAAAAAAAGATGCGGCGGCCGCCAACAAGAAAAAGGATCCAAGGGAAATCCGACAAATCTGTTGAGGCGACGGCGGCGGTGTTTCATCTCGATTCTGACAGCGGCCGGCGAAGGGCTCATACCGGGAAGAAGGGCGACGAGGGCCAAGGGAGGCAGCGGGGGTGGTGGACGGTCGTCAGGAGGTGCACCGGCGACAAAGCAGTGGGGGTGGGGAGGTGGTAGAGAGGACGCAAAGTTTACTCCGTGCAGTCGAGGCGAGTGTTTTTAGGAGGCGGAGTAAATATTTTACTCCACTATAAAGTTTAGGAGTTCAGATAGGTGTCGGTTAAAAGAGTAAAATAAATTTTAGGGAAGTGTTTAGGAACGGCGCACCGGCCGAACCGTTCCGCCGGTCCCACGCTCGCCCTCGTCCCGATCCCCTTCTTCCTCCTCCCGATCCCCTTCTTCCTTTTCCTCTTTTCCTCGCGTCGTGCCGCCCTCCCTCTCCTCCCCACCCGTTCCTCATCCCTTCCCCCTCCGCCCCCCGCCCCCCGGTCGCAGCGCCACGCGCTCCCCTCCCTGCTCGGAGCTCGCCGGCGACCATCCCATCTCGCCGGCGACCGAGGGGCGGTGACAACGGGAGATGCTGCAACCGGTGCTACGGGGTGCTACCACGGCGATGCCTCCCTCGCATGCATCGGAGCTCTGCCTACCTCGCCGGACGCGGCCACGCCGGAGCTGCAACCAGCCATGGCAGACTACCCCTCACGGCGAATTTTTGCTGGAACCGGTTGTAGCGAATTCAATCGCCGGTGGTAGCAAAAATCTACTACGGTTGCAGCAAAACGGCGTCATCAGAGCTGTTGACGATGGTTTCGCGAATGCTACAACCACGTACCACAAAGCTACAACCGCTCAACAAAAAAGCTACAACCACGTTCATCAGAGCTGCAACCCGAGTTCGCCGGAGTTTTGTAGCCACTATGATCCAACGATATTTGCTACATCTGGTGTTGTTTTTTGCTACAACCGGTGTCTCATTTTGCGGCATTGCCATAGCCGGCGTCGGGAATTTTTGCTACAATGCTGTCACGTCGTGCTACAACCAGCACTTCAAATTGCTACAACCGGCACACGAGAATGCTACCACCGCTGAGAAAAAAGCTCCAACTAGAGATACACGGAAACTGAGGGGGGGCGCCATGGAGGCTGCAATCGGCACCTGAGAAAGGTACAACTGTTGATGGGAAAAGCTCCAACTGACAAACAAAAATGCTTCAACCGGAGGTGAACAGAAGCTATGGTCGGGGGACGAAAGCTGCAACCGGCTATGGAAAAGCTACAACCAGTATTTGCAGAAGCTTCCACCATGTACGATGATGACCATGGCGAGTTTTCGACTCGACACGCCGGCGGGCTGCAACTAATGTTGCCGACGACCATGACGGCGGCAACTGAGGGGCCCCGATGAGCGTCGACCACCAGCGCTGCGACCGCGGGCGATGGCCTCGTGGCTATGGAGGGCAAGAGCTGCAGGGAGGGGGTGGGTTTGCGGTGTCGCGGCTGTAGCAACACATCCAACGGCGGCCGGGAGCGAGCGCTGGGCGGCCGGGGGCGAGCGCGCGGCGGCCGGGGGCGCATCGAACGGCAGCCAGGAGCGAGCGCGCGGCGGCCGGGGGGTGAGCGCATGGCGAATCTGAAGTGGGGGAAGGGGAAAGAAGACGATGACGTGGGAGAGGCGTGATCGAACGGCTCTAATCCCACGCATCGGGTGGCTGGGGCTAGACCGGCCGAACTGCTCGGCCGGTGCGCCGGCGCCTAACAGTCGCCTAAATTTTATACTTCTATAGCCTTTTAGGAGATGGGCTAGAGATGCTCTTACACTTCTCAATTTACTCTGTTCCTATCTACGTAGCAAGTATAGCTACAAGCTAAACGCCACTTGTAAGCTAGTACTAAGTATACATCTTCACGATCCTCGGCAGGTCCCGTAAGCACACAATCTTCTTCACTTGAACGCCCTCTGTCGGATTGGGGCACAGGTACAAGAATCACACGACCTGGAGGCTGGGCTCGGCGGGCTTGTCGCCGGCCTCCTCCTCCAGCGACGCGAGCCACTGGAGCAGCGCCGCGTTGAACTGCTCCGGCGCCTCGTCGTGCGGACAGTGGCCGGCCTGGAGGTTGACGACGGTGGAGTTGGCGTAGAACTCGTGGATCCTTGCCGCCTTGGACGGGCCGACCCACGGGTCCAGGTCCCCCCACAGCAGCAGCAGCGGGCACGTCAGCTTCCCCAGCAGCTTGTCCAGCGTGTACTGGCTCTGCTGGTTCGCCACGAACCGCGACATGAGCCTGTAGTACACCTCGCCGGCGTTCGGGTCGGCCGTCGGCGCCGTGATCGAGCTGATCAGGTACTCGTCCACGTTGCTCGGGTCTTTGTACACCTGCACGCATTGCAACAAATGAAGAATCGATGAGAACTTTGTCCGTCGATCAGAATCAGGTAGCTTTCGGCTGAGTTGCCTACGCTTTTGAGGACTTTCTCGACCCTGGCCGGCTGCTTGGCCTGCCAGAAGAGGAACCCGAGCACGACCCGCTGGAAGGCCTCCTTGAGCGGCCTCACGATGAGCCTCGTCACCGCGCTCACCTCCTCCTCCGCTGCCGCCGCCTCTTCAGGCTTGGGCGGCGCGTTGGGGTCCGCAAACTGGCCGGCGGAGTTGAGCAGCACGACGCCCCGGACCAGCTCCGGCACCTCCGTCGCCGCGAACAGCGTCGTGAAGCCACCTAAGCTGAACGCGACCATGCCACATCCGTGTCAGTACGACGTTTGTTGAGAACAATGTGTGTTCCTGAACTCTGAAGAATGGTGTCGAGGACTCAAGGTACCTGTTGCCGACGACGACGGACGGCGACTGGACGACCTCCCGGAGGAAGTCGGAGACCTGCTCCATCCAGATGGTGGCGTCGTACTGCACCAGCGCCTTCTCGCTCCAGCCGAAGCCCAGCAGGTCCACGGCGTACACCTTGTACTTCTTGGCCAGCTCCGGGATGTTGTACCTGACGATCGAGTACAGAACCGTTCAGACAACACCAGCCAATCAGTTCAACCAACAGGCACCTGTCACCCCGCGTTCCCAATAACGGTTTCCCGCCACACAGGCCACGGGGTGGAGATAAGATGGTCGAGCTGCGCCGACGGCTGACCTCCAGTGGAACGCCGACGCGCCGAAGCCGTGGATGAGCACGATGGGCTGGCCGGACCCTTGCTCCACGTAGTGTATCCGGCGGCCCCTCCACGTCCAGAAGCTGTACCCGTCCGCCTTGAACGGCAGCCTCTCCAATGCTGCAAGCAAACGAGATGAAGAACATGGATCTATAGATGTCTCCACTCTGAACTCTGAAGAAACAGTTAAGCTAAGGCTGACCTTGAGCAGCGGCGCCGTTGGAGGAGGAGGTGAGCAGCGAGGAGCAGACGGAGAGCGCGACCCCCTTGGTGACGAGGTCCCTCCTCTGCATCATCAGAAACTTGTTGCCTCCTGCCAACAACCAATCGAAGCACAGGGTGATCACAAAGAGCCCAACCGAATCACCCACGCGTGTCAGAGGAAAGTAGAGAGAAGTACCAACCGTTGAGGCCGGTTCCGACGCCGGAGCGGCGGCCGGACGACGACCGGAGGGCGGCGGCAGATGCCGAGGCGACGGACATCGGGGTAGAAGCCGCCGTACGTGGCCGAAGGAAGGGTCGTGGAGAAGAAGCAACCTAGGTTGGCCTGAAGAAAGAAGCTGGGTGATTCGTGGTGACGGGCGGAGAGAGTTTTACTTGTAGGTTTGCGCTGGTGTTGGTGTGTGGGTGGCGGGCAATCGGGCAGCCGTGGCAGCGCCCGGGCCAAAAGTTTCAAAGGGAGGGATTGATCAACGCCACGCGCGGCCCACGGCAAGGCTTGCGTCTTCACACCGTGATGGAATTAATATCTCGCCCTCTGATCAGTGTACGTGCAACCAGATCGCCACGTCGAGTGTGGTAGCCCAGCTAATTGATACTCCATTCTGTCTCTAAAAAACGAGTAATTGATACTCCATCCATTTCAAAATATAGTGTGTCCGTGCCTTCCGAGGTTCAACTTAGACCATAAATTTAACCAATCGGACCGATTGTGGCGGGAGAAAAAATTATATAATTGAAAACTTCTTTTGAATACGAATTCACTGATATAACTTTTGCTCCCGTCGCAGTCGGTCTCGTTGACTAAATTTATAATCAAAATTGAAGTACAAAAATAGAGGAAGCGCTATATTTTAAAACAGAGGAAGTACTCAAGTTCACATTGAGCAACCCATATGGCTTCGAAAGGTGCTACTCCATCCCATTCTTTAGTACAACTTTAGAGCACGTGAACACCACTTGGCAACTAAACTTTGGAAACAATTGTCATTCTTTAGAGGCCTAGTAAATACGACACTACTACGTTAACATAATGTGAATGAAGGCTGGCCCATCACGGTTCCCGGTCTGCAATTGCATCTCCTCGGCCACCGCCCCGTCCATCGTCGTTGAATTTCTAGCCCCCGCTCCCCGTCCCATCAATCACGGAACCCCCAAAGACGATGACAAACCCTGAGGGTTCCCCGTAGTCAGAGTCGTCGGACGACGAGGGCTGCCCTGAGCTCTTCATCAGGCACCACGACTACGATTCTCGGATGCAGTGGATTGGTAGGACTACGAAGATGTGGGACATAACGAGTGGTATTAAGAAAGTGCCGCCATTGGAGATCATCGAGTTCGAAGGTGCAAGCAAATTCCTTCGTTCAAGTTCTCTTTCGGGTTACGATCGGGGTTTGTGATATGTGTTGTTAATTTGTTGCATGGTTCATTTTGCCTTCTGCAGAGATTGGATCACCCTTAAAATTTTGGGCTGGTGAACTGGATGGGCGGATATACAATCCTTTGCTTGTGTTGTTGAATGTTGAACGTGCTGAAGTTGCATTCACTTCTCCTCTGTTGACGTATAAATGCATAGTCCACCTTCCCCATTAGCTTGAGCTTTGAGTGAACTGGCTAGTGCATGCAGTTCTACATGGTATCGGATCCAAGAGGTCTTGAGATCAAGACCCGCCTGGCGCAATTTAAACGTAAAAAATTTGCAGCCCACTACGCGAGGGGAAGTGTTGAAGTATAAATGCATAGCCCACCTTTCCCCATCAGCTTGAGCTTTAGGGTGAACTAGCTAGTGTGTGTAGTTCTACACTGGCTGGTGCGTGCAGTTCTACACTCTCATGTGTTATCTCATGATCTTCTGTTCTATGACTTCTTATATGTATATGCTACTCCCTCTGATCGGAAAAAGTGCCGCAGATCTGAACTAAGGTTAGTTCAACCTTACTTCAAAGCCGCCACACTCTTTTTTTGGATCAGAGGGACTACTATTTGCTTGCTATATTTTTATTGAATCTGACAAGTATTTTTTTTGAATAAAAAGATCTGACAGGTTATGTATTCTGTGTTCAGATCTTATCGAGAAAGCATGGTCTCCGGCCAGGCTGGTGCCCCTGGGGGTCCAGGTATAGTTCATTTCAGAGATCATATGGACCACCTCTAGAAGTTTTCAACAACAATCCTGCTTTTCATTGTGACCTACTATTGGGGAACATAGTAATTTCAAAAAAAATTCCCACGCACACACAGGATCATGGTGATGCATAGCAACGAGAGGGGAAAGTGTTGTCTACGTACCCTCGTAAACCGAAAGCGGAAGCGTTATATCAACGCGGTTGATGTAGTCTTACGTCTTCACGATCCGACCGATCCAAGTACCGAAAGCACGGCACCTCCAAGTTCTGCACATGTTCGGCTCAGTGACGTCCTCATCTTCTCGATCCAGCAAGAGGGGCAAAGTAGTAGGTGAGTTACGGCAGCACGACGGCGTGGTGACGGTGTTGGTGAAGAACAATCTCCGCAGGGCTTCGCCTAAGCACTACGAACACTATCACTACAAAAAAATACACTTCCGTGATGATACGTGTTTGTCACAGTAGGTTGCTTTTTTTGTCATGCATGTATATCCATGACAAATTTATGACAGAATCAAGATAGTCATACATGTGCTGTCGTAGAAGTGTTCCATGACATTACCAAAATTATCATCACGGAAGTGTCCACTTCCATGACGATAAGTCGCGCGTCACAGAAGTGCTTTCGTCAAGGGTGAACGACACGTGGCATCCACCGTAACGGAACGCCGTTAAGCTATCGGGTCGGGTTTTGGATCCGATAACCCGTTAACAGCCCCGACCAATGGGGATTTTCCACGTGTAAAATCATCATTGGCTGGAGGAAACACGTGTTGGCTCATCGTTGGGACAGATGTCAACCACTCATTTGACGGAAGGCGCCTATGATACGTCGACACATGGCACGGCCCAACAGAGGCCCATTCCTGTGAAAAGGCCGGCCCGTTTGACTTGGTCAAAAGCTGGCGGGCCGGCCCATGGAAAGCCTGTTAACGGCCTATTCGAATATAGCCCATTTACAGCCCGCTAACCCAAGGCCCGTTACACCCTATCCAAATTAGGCCCAGTAGCGTCTTCTGGGCCATCCAATATGATTCCAGTCCGTTTTCACTTCTGGCCCATGTATGGCCCATGACGTCTTTCGGCCCATATGTGGCCCTATGTAACTCTTGTCCTACTAACGGCCCGTGGTGAAACTAGGCCATAATGAACAGTGTATCACTTTACACCCATTAACGGCTCGTGGTGAAACTGGCCCGTGATGAACAGTGTATCACTTTATACCCATTAACGGCCCGTTATTCCGTTGGGCCGTTTCCAGCCCATGTTATCTTTCGGCCTTCTCAGAGCCCATTTGAAAGTGCAACTATCCCTAGATGGTTTTGGTAATTCATAATAACATATAGCTCATTGAGCTAATACTATTCCAAGATAATTATTTCAGGAAAGCTCAATGATTGGCATGTGAAAGTGGAACCCTCCAAATGCTAAGGACAATGGATTGGCTCAAGCTCAAAAGCTCAAGACTCTTCATTTTATATTTTAGTGATCCAAGATCACATTGAGTCCATAGGAAAAGCCAATACTATTAAGGAGGGATGAGGTGTTGCTTAATGAGCCTCTTGCTTCATGTGCTTAGTGATATGCTCCAAAAACCCTCAACTACTTTCCCATATCCACATATGACCTAAACTCTAAGCCAAACTCGGTCCTACCGATTCTTCCTATCCGGCGCCATCGAGTTTCACTTGTCATTAGCCACTGCCAAACCCTAGCAATTCGGTTCTACCGATAAGGATCTCGGTCCCACCGAGATGGGGTTGCAAACTCTCAGTTTCCCTTTCGTAACTTTTCGGTCCCACCGAAAGAGCGAATCGGTCCCACCGAGATTGCAATGTAAACTCAGTGTTTCCCCTTTGTAACTTTTCGGTCCCACCGAGTTCCACTCGGTCTCACCGTAAGAGCAAATCGGTCCCACCGAGTTTGCCTGACCAACTCTCTGGTTAGCTAATTACCAAACTCGGTCTCACCGAGTTTGTGTAATCGGTCTCAACGAGATTACGTTATGCCCAAACCCTAACCGAATCGGTCCTACCGAGTTGCATGTCAGTCCCACCGAAATTCCTAACGGTCACTAGGTTTACTATTTCGGTGAGACCGAGTTTTCTGATTCGGTCCCACCGAGATTGGTAAATTGTGTGTAACGGTTGGATTTTTTGTGGAGGCTATATATACCCCTCCACCTCTTTCTCATTCAGTGAGAGAGCCATCAGAACACACAAATCATTCCAACTCATTTGTTCTGAGAGAGAACCACCTACTCATGTGTTGAGACCAAGACATTCCATTCCTACCATATGAATCTTGATCTCTAGCCTTTCCAAGTTGTTTTCCACTCAAATCTTCTTTCCACCAAATCCAAATCCTATGAGAGAGAGTTGAGTGTTGGGGAGACTATCATTTGAAGCACAAGAGCAAGGAGTTCATTACCTACACACCATTTGTTACTTCTTGGAGAGTGGTGTCTCCTAGATTGGCTAGGTGTCACTTGGGAGCCTCCGACAAGATTGTGGAGTTGAACCAAGGAGTTTGTAAGGGCAAGGAGATCGCCTACTTCGTGAAGATCTACCGCTAGTGAGGCAAGTCCTTCGTGGGCGATGGCCATGGTGGAATAGACAAGGTTGCTTCTTCGTGGACCCTTTGTGGGTGGTTGCTTCTTCGTGGACCCTTCGTGGGTGGAGCCCTTCGTGGACTCGCACAACCGTTGCCCTTGGGTGGAGCCCTGTGTGGACTCGCGCAACCGTTACCCTTCGTGGGTTGAAGTCTCCATCAACGTGGATGTAGGATAGCACCACCTATCCGAACCACGGGAAAAACATCCGTGTCTCCAATAGCGTTTGAATTCTCCAAACCCTTCCCTTTATATTCTTGCAAGTTGCATGCTTTACTTTCCGCTGCCAATATACTCTTTGCATGCTTGCTTGAATTGTGTGATGATTGATTGACTTGTTCTAAAATAGCTAAAATCTGCCAAGAACTAAAATTGGGAAAAGGTTAAGCTTTTATTTGGTCAAGTAGTCTAATCACCCCCCCCCTCTAGACATACTTTCGATCCTACAAGTGGTATCAGAGTTTTGGTCTCCATTTGCTTGATCTCCATAGCTTTTGGTGGTCATAGCCTTGGTTTCACAACCTAGGAGAGTATGGCGTCTAGCGAGGGAAATTATCACCGTAGAGGTCCTTACTTTGATGGTACTAATTTTGCTAGTTGGAAGCATAAAATGAAAATGAATATTCTTGGACATAACCCCACTATTTGGGCTATTGTGTGTGTTGGTTTGCAAGGTGACTTCTTTGATGGGAGAGAACCAAACCGTGAAGCTACCGCGGATGAGTTGAAGATGTTGCAATACAATGCTCAAGCTTGTGATATTCTCTTCAACGGATTGTGCCCTGAAGAATTCAACAAAATCAGCCGCCTTGAGAATGCAAAGGAAATTTGGGACACTTTGATTGATATGCACGAAGGTACCGACTCCGTCAAGGAATCCAAGTTGGATGTGCTTCAAAGCCAACTTGACAAGTTCAAGATGAAGGATGGTGAAAGTGTCGCTGAAATGTACTCTAGGCTTGCTCTCATCACAAATGAGATTGCCGGCTTAGGAAGTGAAGAGATGACCGATAGATTCATCATCGAGAAGATCCTAAGAGCCTTGGATGGAAAATATGATACCGTGTGCACATTGATCCAAATGATGCCCAATTACAAAGATCTCAAGCCAACGGAGGTGATTGGAAGAACTGTTGCTCATGAGATGTCACTTAAGGATAAAGAGGAACTTCACAACAAATCAAGTGGTGCCTATAAAGCCTCATGTGAAGCCCCTACATCATCAAGTGAGAAACAAGACTTCAATGAAGAATTAAACTTAATGGTGAAGAACTTCAACAAGTTCTACAAGAGTAGAAGCAAAGATAGAAGCTCCAAGTCAAGGTCCTACAATGACAAAAGATCTTCTAGTCGAGAGCGAAACTGTTACAATTGTGGAAGACCCGGACACTATTCAAATGAGTGTACGGCTCCCTACAAAAGAAGAGAAGATTCTCCAAAAAGAAGAAGCAAAGGATCACCACCAAGAGAGAGAAGGAGTAGAGATGATCGTTATGAACGAAGATACTCACGGAGAAGCAAGGATTCGGAAAGGAAGGAAAAATCATCAAGGAGCTACACAAGACGAAGACATCAAGCTCATGTTGGTGAATGGGTATCCGGCTCCGACTCCGACAGCCACTCCGAGAGAAGTTATCACTCCGACTCCGAAGATACTCAAGATGAAGGTGTTGCCGGTCTAGCACTTGTGTCAACCAACTCCTACGACATATTTGACTCACCAAATGAAGGAATTGGAAGATGCTTCATGGCCAAAGGTCCTAAGGTAACACACCCCGAGTATGTTGATTTCAATAGTGATGAAGATGACTTGTTAGGTCATGATTTGCTTGGTGACAACTCTAGTGATGAATACTATGATGAAAGACCAATTAATCATGCTAATTAAGATAAAACGAATGACAATGATAAGGAGAAGATTGAGGCTCTAACTAAAGAACTAAAAAACTCTTAAGTTAGCTCATGACACTATCTTCGAAGATCATCGAGAACTTTTAAGAGCTCATGAGAAACTACGCTTTGAAAAGCTCAATCTTGAGCAAGAGCATGAGTTCTTAAAGGCAATCAATGATGATCTCCGCAAGAAAAGTTATTCTTACATTGCCAAGCGTTTACTCTTATCCACTTACATGCCTCAAGTCAAGTCTAACAAGAAAGATTCTTCCTCTAGTAGTAACAATGATCATGCTAAATCCAATATTGTTGCTTCTAGTAGTTCTCTTGATTCCACTAATGATTCTCTTAGCCAAGTTACACTTGAGCAAGAAAATAGCTTATTGAAGGGAATTATAGAGAAAGGAGTGTACAAAAGCCTTGTCGGGAGTAAGCAATTCAAGGAAATTGTGCGCAATCAAGGAATGCACCGGAAGAATCAAGGTGTTGGTTTTGAACGAAAGTTCAATGCCAATGGAGTTGAGTGGGAAGAAGATCAATACCCCAAGACAAAGTTTGTCCCTCAACAAGAGAAGTATACTTCTTTCAAGGGGACACAAGCTCAAGATGATCTTCCACCACAAGACTACGAGCAAAAAGGCAAGGACAAGCTTCAAGAGGAAATTGATGCATTTGAAGAAGCTCCTAAGACCTTAGTCTAGTGGATTCCCAAGACTACTTCAAGCTCCACTTCATCAAGTACGACTACAACTCCAAGGATTCCCATCAAGATGATGTGGATCCAAAAGAAGAAGAACTAGAGAGTTCTTGAGGGTGACTCCGCCAACATACTTCACTCTTATCATTTTGGCAAGAACAAGTGTAATCAACTTCCACATCTTGCACTAGTTCAAGGAGTCACAAACCCTCTTGTTGGTAAGACAAGGGACAAGGTAACCTAAAAGTTTTCATGGACATCATCTTTTGTGTGCATCACTCTATGTCTATGGATATCCTTGTTTGTTCCTTGTGGGACTAACCCATGTAGGTATTGAAAGTGCAATTCACTCAAATGGATAGCTCCAAGAGATCTACATCAACATTGAGCGTCCACATCTTCAATAACTACATGAAGTCATCATCGACAAAACCCAAGGTTAGTTCATCCCTCTTAGGGGGGATATCACATCTAGGGGGAGCTTTACTCTAAGACTTGAGCTAAAGCAACTCTAAAGATGTGAACAAAACAATGTTTTATGTAAAAGTGGTAACCCCACTTGAGCTTAAACGATGAGTATGACCTACGATCAAGTGTTCTCACTTGACTCCTAAGTCAATATACTCATATATAGATGACCTAGTCATCGCAAATTGCTTGATAGATGCTAGAATTGGTTGTGCATGCCTTGCCACATATTTTATTTGCCATCTTATTGTGTGAGCATGCTGATTGCATATTTTACTCATTCGAGGACATCCACTTGTTGTTTTGATTGTTTGGCTTTATCTTCTTTTGCCAAGTGGATGGACAAGAATGCCTAAGAACCTCCTCTAGCTATATATGCTTTTCTCGTCTCAAACTCTATTCATGCTGCATCACAAAATTTGATCAAGTCAGATTCGAACCACTCTGTGTGAGGAGCGGTCGGAGTCCCCGATTCGTCATAGACTTAAACTTCCAAAACCTCTTTATGATTCTCGGTCTGACCGATACTCCACTTTCGGTCCTACCGAGATCATTAAGTTGATCTAACTTTTGATCTCGGTGCAACCGATTTGAACCTTTCGGTCACACCGAGTTTCAGTAACTGCACGCAGTTATGAATCTCGGTGCCACCGAGTTGTTCAACTCGGTCACACCGACAGGGTCGGGCTATATATAGTCACGGGCAAAATTTGGAAATTTCTCCGAACCCCTTCGCCCGCGCAATAGCCTGCTCTGCCCTTGAGGTCTCCGGATCGTCTTCTCGCCGCCAGCAGCCTCCAGTTGCTGGTCTCCGTCGCCGTCAACGGGATTTCTGCCCCGCCGTTGCCGCCGTAGCAAGTCCCCGCCGAACTAGGGTATGGACTTGATCTTTGTGCTATTCCTCAATCTGATTCCTAGCACATTGTGATCATATTGATTCTTGCCACGATTGAGAAACTTCTATCCAGTCAAAACGCTCATAGATTAGGTTTGATACGAAAATTCTAGGTTTAGGTTTCCAGCAAAACCATCTCGGACCCACCGAGTTGAAAAACTCGGTCCCACCGATTTGGCTTATGCCATTGCACAAGTGAGACTCGGTCGGACCGAGAATTACTTATCGGTGTGACCGATTTTTGAACTCAGTGAAACCCTAGCAGTCTCGGTGCCACCGAACTGTGACTCGGTCCTAACGAGTTCACTAGTTTAGGTTCCAAAACTGCTTCGGTATCACCGAGTTTGAAAATCGGTAGATCCGAGATGATTTCAGTGGGAAACTAAAACTAAGTTTTTGGATCATTCTTTTTGCAAAAATCTCTGCATTTTGTGATGCTCATCCACTCTATCTCCTCTATAATCTATTCACAGGGTCAGCAGTCAGTTTGCAACATGTCAGACCAGAGTGACAGCCAAAACTTGTCAGAGCATCAAGTGCAGTTGAGTGAGGGCACTAGCCCCTCGAGTTCCTCAGATGATGGCAGCAGGAGCACACCCAGCAACCTGCCTAAAGCTGCCACGAGACAAAGGAAGAAGAAAACCTCATATTCTGAAGATGAGGACTATGTGGAAGAGGAAGAGGCCACTTCCAAGAGAGTTGAGCCAGCTCAAGGCTCAAAGCCAGGCCTGAAAATCAAAAGGCCAGCAGGAAGGCAGCCCATGTCAAAGGCTAGAGCCTCGACTGAGAAGCCTGCTCCCATTGAGCCGTTGCAGCTGAGGGCAAGAAGAGGAAAGAAAGAGTAAAGAAGACTGTAGCCAGAGTGCTTGGGAAGGCCTCCATCATGGTAGAAGAGGAGGAGGAAGAAGAGGCAGCTGCACCAGCGCCCAAGGCAGCCAAACTTATGGGAGATGCCATAAGGTCAGGGGGAGCTGCATCCAAGCCCAAGGAAGCACCTAAGGCTGCATCTAAGCCTAAGAGTGCACCAAAGAGAAACACAAGAAGCATCCCAGCCACTGAGAAGAACAAGGCCCCAGTGCCTGAGACTGTTGCAGAGGAAGAGGAAGAGAGTGTCCTTCGGAAGCTCAAGCCCAAGATCCCAGACCACAACGATGCTCATCCTGTGGCTGAGGATATGAAGCTCAGGAGAGACTCAGGGCTCAGGAAGTGGAGAGAAGCAAATCCATATGCTTCTAGGAGAAGGACTGCAGTGGACTACAGGTTTCATACCAAGGAGCAACAGGATTTCTATGAGACAGTGCTACTTGACAAAAAGCCAATTATATGTGACATGAGATGGGTCGACTGGACCTATATCAAGGACAATGAAGAGTACTACCCAGGAGTTCAGGACAGCTTCAAGGCGTGTGGAGTAGAGGACTTTGTTGGGCAGAATCTCACAAAGTGGAACGAGGAACTCATCATGCAGTTCTACTCCACAGCTCACTTTTATCCAGATGGGAGGATTACATGGATGTCTGAGGGTACGAGGTACCACTCTACTGTTGAGGAATGGGCTAAGCTGATCAATGCCCCAGAGGAGCAAGCAGATGACTTGGACATTTATGCCAAGAAAAAGATGGAGCACTACTCCATGTCCAACATGTACAAGGAGATTCCGAATGAAGCACTTGACACGTTCAAGTTTGGCTCAGTGCATTATCTGCTCTCAGGATTGCCTACGATCAACTGGATCCTTAGGCACACCCTTCTGCCCAAGTCTGGAGATCACAAGATGATCAGAGGTCACGCAATCAATTTGCTCCATGTTTTTGACGTGCCTCAAAAATTCAAAGTCATGAGCCTCATAGTTGAAACAATCAAAACGACTGCGGCAGATCAGAAGAGGAGCTGTGGATATGCCCCTCAGATTCAGGAGCTCATCAACTCCAAGATGGGCACGGGCGTATATTTGTTGGATAAGGAACACCTGCCCATCCGTCCAGATTTTGAGAACAATGAAGTTGTTATGACTGAGAATGAACCATCATCTGTCCATGCACAAGCTCAGAAGGAGAAGGCGAAAAAGGAGAAAGCTGCCAGGATGCCTACTCAAGCAGAGGCATCTGATTACTTCCTGAAAACCAAACAAGAGCAGCTCAGTTACTTGATTGCGTCCACCCTGCGGATTGAGCAGAGTATAGCCACCCTGACTCAGAACCAGGCGAGCTTAGAGAGGATCATGGAACAAAGATTCTATGACTTGGACATCAAGGTGACAGAGATACAGACTGCCGTGGAGCAGCTCCAGGACGACATGAATGAGAGGAGAGGCAGGACCACGACTGATGCTTTTGCGAGGGTGCCACGAGGTCCGAGGTCGTCTGCACTGCCAGTTGCTGACACCAGAGCTACAACGTCTGCACCAGCCACAGCCTCCGTTCCACCAGCTCCAGCATCCACTTCAGCCTCGACTCCGACCACGTCTACCGAAGGGTTCGTCCTTGGAGTGCTCCGGACTCCACCACCACCTGAAGATCAAGCCTGAGCGTCGATCTAGTGCTATGCATTTTCTAGGAGCTTTTTGGTAACTTGTTATCAAAGGGGGAGAAGATGCATAGATCATAGGCTTCGAGAGAGAGAGTGTTGCTTTTCTCTCTTGCTTTATTTGGTGGTTTTTTCGAACCTTTGTTTGCTTGTGTGTGAGATACTACGTCCTTATGCCTGTGAGACATCGATGATCATGTGTTTGATCATAAGCTACACTTAATGTTTGCTTAATGTTTGCTTAAATATTATCATTCTATCTATCGTTTGTGATCATTCACTATTCTTGGTGATGAGTGCATGTATTTCAATCTTATCATTTTTGAGCGCTCCACCAAGATGTATGTGACATGGAAGAGTAACCCATAATTCTAATTCTTTGTGCATTTGCAGTCCAAAGCAAATTTTAAATATGCACAAATTTAGGGGGAGCTCTTACTTATCACATACTTCTCAAAGCGACGATATATTTCATGATTATTATCTTTTGTCGAAGCTTTGATCTATATGTTGTCATCAATTACCAAAAAGGGGGAGATTGAAAGTGCAACTATCCCTAGGTGGTTTTGGTAATTCATAACAACATATAGCTCATTGAGCTAATACTATTCCAAGATAATTATTTCAGGAAAGCTCAATGATTGGCATGGCATGGATGTGAAAGTGGAACCCTCAAAATGCTAAGGACAATGGATTGGCTCAAGCTCAAAAGCTCAAGACTCTTCATTTTATATTTTAGTGATCCAAGATCACATTGAGTCCATAGGAAAAGCCAATACTATTAAGGAGGGATGAGGTGTTGCTTAATGAGCCTCTTGCTTCATGTGCTTAGTGATATGCTCCAAAAACCCTCAACTACTTTCCCATATCCACATATGACCTAAACTCTAAGCCAAACTCGGTCCTACCGATTCTTCCTATCCGGCGCCACCGAGTTTCACTTGTCATTAGCCACTGCCAAACCCTAGCAATTCGGTTCTACCGAAAGAGCGAATCCTAGCAACCCGAGATGGGGTTGCAAACTCTCTGTTTCCCTTTCGTAACTTTTCGGTCCCACCGAAAGAGCGAATCGGTCCCACCGAGATTGCAATGTAAACACAGTGTTTCCCCTTTGTAACTTTTCGGTCTCACCGAGTTCCACTCGGTCTCACCGTAAGAGCAAATCGGTCCCACCGAGTTTGCCTGACCAACTCTCTGGTTAGCTAATTACCAAACTCGGTCTCACCGAGTTTGTGTAATCGGTCTCACCGAGATTATGTTATGCCCAAACCCTAACCGAATCGGTCCTACCGAGTTGCATGTCAGTCCCACCGAAATTCCTAACGGTCACTAGGTTTACTATTTCGGTGAGACCGAGTTTTCTGATTCGGTCCCACTGAGATTGGTAAATTGTGTGTAACGGTTGGATTTTGTGTGGAGGCTATATATACCCCTCCACCTCTTTCTCATTCAGTGAGAGAGCCATCAGAACACACAAATCATTCCAACTCATTTGTTCTGAGAGAGAACCACCTACTCATGTGTTGAGACCAAGACATTCCATTCCTACCATATGAATCTTGATCTCTAGCCTTTCCAAGTTGCTTTCCACTCAAATCTTCTTTCCACCAAATCCAAATCCTATGAGAGAGAGTTGAGTGTTGGGGAGACTATCATTTGAAGCACAAGAGCAAGGAGTTCATTACCTACACACCATTTGTTACTTCTTGGAGAGTGGTGTCTCCTAGATTGGCTAGGTGTCACTTGGGAGCCTCCGACAAGATTGTGGAGTTGAACCAAGGAGTTTGTAAGGGCAAGGAGATCGCCTACTTCGTGAAGATCTACCGCTAGTGAGGCAAGTCCTTCGTGGGCGATGGCCATGGTGGGATAGACAAGGTTGCTTCTTCGTGGACCCTTTGTGGGTGGTTGCTTCTTCGTGGACCCTTCGTGGGTGGAGCCCTTCGTGGACTCGCGCAACCATTGCCCTTGGGTGGAGCCCTGTGTGGACTCGCGCAACCGTTACCCTTCATGGGTTGAAGTCTCCATCAACGTGGATGTAGGATAGCACCACCTATCCGAACCACGGGAAAAACATCCGTGTCTCCAATAGCGTTTGAATTCTCCAAACCCTTCCCTTTATATTCTTGCAAGTTGCATGCTTTACTTTCTGCTGCCAATATACTCTTTGCATGCTTGCTTGAATTGTGTGATGATTGCTTGACTTGTTCTAAAATAGCTAAAATCTACCAAGAACTAAAATTGGGAAAAGGTTAAGCTTTTATTTGGTCAAGTAGTCTAATCACCCCCCCTCTAGACATACTTTCGATCCTACACCATTTATTCTTGGGCTCATTTCCAGCATTCGTTTACTTATGGCCCGTTACTGTCATTTTCTGCTTGTGGGCCAAATTCAGCCCGTGGTTACAGTCGGCCCGTTTGTGGTCCGTTAATATGTTGGGACGATTTCATAGCGTCATCAAATACAGCCTATTAACGATGGCCCGTTATGGTCGGCCCATGAACAGACGATTCCAACTCTAGCCCGTTTACGGCCATAATGCGGTCTGTTTGGCCCATGTTTGGCCAATCGATTATACGGCCCGTATAAGGCCCATTGATAATACGGCCCGTAGAAGGCCCATTGTTTCTACGGCCCGTAGAAGACCCACTGTTTCTACGGCCAGTAGGAGGCCCAGTGTCACTACAGTAAATATTAGCCCATGGTTATTGTGGCCTAATTTTAAAAAATAGGTTATTGCAGCCACTAGCTAACCGCGGAAAAAGAACTGCAATGACTACAAGCAAACAAATAAACAAGACAACAAGGAAATAAATAAGCAAGCAACTAACACTAGGCTATCACGGCTATTACATATATTACATCCACTGGGCTTCAAAGTTCGCCACCAGTGCAAATATAGGGAACAAAGCAGCATATCATATACACTGGTTGTCAAAGTTGGCGACCAGCGCAAATAAACGCCGCAGCAAAACAAATCCAGAACTGAAACCACTTCAGAAGATCTCAAGAAACAATATCCTGGGTACCCATAATGCTGGCAAGATGCTTAGCAAGCTTATTAACTTTCTCTTGTTTGGTGCTTAAATCCTCCAGCGCTTGCTGTTGCACCAGAAAATATGCATCTGAATTCTGCAGGGACTTCCTCAGTCCTTCAGCTTCCTGTCGCAACACATCTGATCGATGTCTTTAAACTTGAAGTTGAGACTCAAGAAGACGAACTGATTCAGGCAGCGAGTTCGAAGAGCTTGTGCCAGCAGTAGTGGCCAGTAACTCGAACACTACATCAAGACAGGACTTTTGGGTTCCCTCACTGTCATCAAGATAGTTTTTATCAGCTTTCTTGGAGACCAACAGGGATGTCTCACTATCTTGAACCTTATCTGCATTACTTCCTTTACCATTGGATAACGTGGTACTGTTCTCCAATATTTTGTCCGCATTCTAAAAGAGAAACAAGCAGACACATCACATGTTTACCATGTTGTATATGAAACTCATTTTGGTAAATGAGTTCAGTAGTAAAGTGGTCAGGATAACGGCATGAAACAAACATATATCTATGTACCATGGTCACTTTATGGTCTATACCATTCTAGTTTTTTTGCCAAATCAAGATAGAGACACAGTTCAAATAATATTTGTTCAAGACAAAGCAGAATAGACAGAATATAAGTGTGGGTAACTATAGAGCAATAAAAACACTTGTAATGTGCATGACATGAGAACATAACTGTTTATTCAATTGAAACTGAAATCAACATAGAGCAGGTTACAGTAGCAAACCAGTTAAAGAAACAGGTTTAAAACATACCTGTTGCGCCATTGGAGTTTCAATTCCATCCTTCAAATTTGAAAATAGTTGGTATGAGTAAATACAGTCATGCAAGAGCAAAGGAGTATGAACCATAGCTACAGAACCTGACCTGAGAACAAATCTTCTTCTCCTTTAAGCGTTGAGTTGGGATTCGGAGTGGTGGTCCTCGTGCTTTGGGCACTGCAGTTCCCTTACTAACTGCTCGTGTTTGGGTGCTCTATGGTGGAGACGGTATTGTGTCAACTGGAACTGGGTTACTATCTGCCAGGGTTGGGGTTAGAAGGGATGTAGCTAGTTCTCTGTCCAACTGGGTAGGGGTACAATCTGCGAGAGTCTGGGTTATGTGTGGTGGATCTGGTCCTTGGGCAAGTACAACCATGGTTCTATGTACATCAACTGGTAGCACTATCTTTTCTGAAGACCATGTTGTTACTCCCTTAGATACTCCATCACGCTCTCCAATTCAAATGGCTGATAAACAAGAAAAGTAATTGAAAGTATAGACATTGTATGATAGACAGGTGCAATGGATAGTGGGGAATAAAAGAGGGCATTAAATAATTCATATTTATGTTGTCTAACCAAACAGGATAGCATGACACAATTTCACATATATGATGGCTAACTAAACAGGATAGCATGACACGATTTCACATTATGATGGCTAACTAAAAAAGATGGAAAGACATAGTTCAAAATATGAGACTATGTAAACAGGATGACATGACATAACTATATAATGTGTTTATTAAATAGGTTGGCATGCCATAATTCACATACATTCACGGATAGAATGCCATAATTCAAAATATGATGACTGTAAACACTAAACAGGATGAGATGATATAACTATATGATGTCTTTATTAAATGGGTTGCCATGCCATAATTCAGATACATGATGTGTATGTACTATGTAAACATGATGGCATGATATAATTCAAATATATGATTTATATAGTAAGCAAGTAAGCAGATGGCAATCCATATATGATGTAAAAACTAAGCAATGCAAGACAACATGCATGACATGGGTAATATAACCCTGCCAAGTTTGAGCATAGACCTCAGGGGGAAAATAGGACTGGTCATCAGTCTCTGAATCCTCCTCTAAGGAGCTCTCTGTAACCAGCAAGATGTCTGCTTCAGCAGGTAGCATTGTCTGCTCTGAATACCTTGTTTTCACTCCAGATACTTCCATCATCGCTTCAAATGGCTGATGCACAGGAAGAGTAGTTGAATATACAAACGTTGTCGCCAAATGGAACACGTAATACAAAAAAATGATAGCATGATATAATTCACATACATGATGACTGGCTAAACAGCATGGCATTGCATAATTCACATATATAATGCCTTTGCAACAAGATAGCATTGTATAATTCACATATATAATGTCTTGCAACAAGATGGCAATGCATAATTCACATATATGGTAATTAGACACTGAACAGGTAGCATTCACACAAAGCATGTCTAAACTAATCAAATGACATAGCAATGCGAGACACCATACGCACGATATGAGCAACATAACCCTGCCAAGTTAGAGCATACACCTCGGGGGGGAATAGGATTGGTCATTTGTCTCTGAATCCTCCTCTGAGGAGCTATCCGTAACCAGCGAGATATGCGCTTCGTCAGATAGCATAGTCTGCTCTGAAGACCTTGTTTTCACTCCAGAATTTGCCATCACCATGTCAAATGGCTGATGCACATGAAGAGCAGTTGAATGTAATAACATTGTTGACAAATGTAATATGTAACGAAAAAAGGATGGCCTGATATAATTTGCATATAAGATGACTGGCTAAGCAGGATGGCATTGCAAAATTCACATATATGATGCCTAGCTAAACAAGATGGCGTTGCATAATTCACATAAACGATGAATAAACTAAACATATGGCATTCACACAAAGGATGTCTAAACTAAGCAGATGACATATTTGATGTATAAAGTAAGCAATGCAAGACACCATCTGCATGATATAACCAACATCAGCATGCCAAGTTAGAGCAAAGACCTCAGGGGGTAAATAGGAGTTGTCTTCTCCTTTTGAATCCCCCTCAGAACAGATATCTTCCTCTCGGTTACAATCCGAAATGCGTGGAGGGGGGGGGGCTGCCTTTGTGCCTACCATGGAGCGACGTCTGCATGAAATTTTATTGCCACACAATGCTCGTCTCTTTTGCTCTACATGTTCAGTTCCATTGTTTACAATAACTGTCATGCATAGGAATAAAACATAGTGAGATTATGTAAGGAGTGCATACAGAAATCCAGAGTGATGGTAGCAACCTGTGGATAGACCCAAAACCAATAATAGCAGGCAGATAATGGCTTCAATTAAAAAATACAGATAATGGCTTCTTTACTGTTTGTTTCCCACCCAACATGAAACTCATAGTAGACACCGGAGATTAACCAGATAGTAGATAGATACTATTGATAGTGGCCCCGATATGTACCCCACAACCATTTAAAAACTCAAGTTTGACCATTAGTTTGGAGTTGACTCAGATTCTAATCGGTGAACAGGACGATAAAGTAGCATGTAATATTAAGCGATGCATAACGTAAGCAGGCATGAAAGAGTGCGACCTCTCTTGCGGACCTGTGTAGTCCTCGAGGTCATCTGCTTGGTTGATGATGGTAGTGAAGTTTTCATGGCTGCCAGCGGCGGGGAAGAAGATCTGAGGCGGCGAAAGATAGTCTGGAGGCCGGATCCCTGCTGTGCTGGACCATTCTGTCGTTGGAGCAGCTGAGCTAAGGTGGACGATGGCGCAGCAGGAGCGGGACAAACCACGCAAGGTTTTCTTTGACAACTATATGTAAGAGAAGTAATTCTGTAAGGGCTCGTTTGAATTGGAGGATTACAACAATGCAGGGATAGGAAATAGACAAGAATAGGATAGGAATGCACGTGCAAAACAGAGAATTAAAAAAAATAGGATTTCTGCCAATCTGGGTGTTTGATTCACAACAATTGGAAGATCACAGGATGCAAATAAGCATGGTGAGATTAAGTCAAACCACAAGAAAATGTACGGTTATAATGCTATTATGCTACTATCTCTTAGTCTTGTGCTTCATGAATAGGAATTTGAAAAGGAGGACAAGTGAAAATTAAAATTCCTACATTTTTTCTTTCAAGGAGACACTAAAGGAACAAATCCGTGTGCTCAGTGGACAATATATATAACATGTAGAGTAAAAAAGAGATGCAACAAGTGTACAACCTCTTTGGCGAAGCCATGTCGATCTCAGCGTGATTGGGTTGGCCGGTGAGGATGCTCCGGCTGACTTGGCTGTCGGAGGAGGGGAAGAAGATCTTAGGCGTCTGGAGATGGAGCCCGAGGTACTGCTCCGCTGTGATGGAGGGTTTCGCCGTTGGAGCAGCTCCGGTGAGTTGTACGACGCCGAGGCAGAAGCAGGACAAGAGAGACAACGAACAACGTTAACCTGAGTGGAATTCTAATAGCATCTCCAATACATGACGTAAAATACATAACCACAAAGTGCTAGATGTAAAATACATCAGCCGCTCATCTCTGAACTTAACTGTCGAAACTGAATTTAACTGTCGAAGCTGAACTTAACTGTCGAAACTGAACTTAACTGTCGAAACTGAATTTTGCTGTCAAAACTGAATTTTACTGTCGAAACTAGACACACTAGCAAGGTGAGGCTACACGTCGGTCGACTAACTTTTTCATCTCTGGTCAGTCGATTTTGCAGCCGTTGGATACAAAATCAAGGGCCTGCGGTTCATCTTCAACCTCCACCCCCCTGAGACAGCCAAACAACAGCCCCCCGCCGCCCGCGGTGCGCCGCCCCGCCCGCCCCGAAAACACTCCCCACCGTCAGTCCGCCGCCGCCCCGGCCATCCCTCTAGGCCCCCCGTGCCGAGCTTTTTCTCTGGCGATCCCCACGCCACCGCCCAGCCAACGCCCCGCCACCGCCGGCGACCACCGCCCCCATCCTGAACCCTAAGATAGATAGTGGGGTACCTCTCCGGTGAGCCCCCCTCCCCGCTATGGCTAGTTCTTCCTTCACCCCGGCGGCATCGGAGTGAAGTGTAGCTAAATCGGTGCAGCATCGCAAGCAAGAGCAAGAGCGAGAGCAGCAGCGCGAGCAAGAGCAATAGCAAGAGCAGACCAGGCAGGGGACCGAGTGCAAGAGCAGAGCAGCAGTGCGAGTGAGAGCTAAAGCAGCAGCAGGTCCTACTGATGTGGACGTCGCCGCCAAGGGAGCGACGCCGTGGAGGAAGTGGCCCGCGACACCGCCGTGGATGGAGTCGCGTCGTGTCGGCTCGGGACCGAGCGCCAGCAGCACCGTGAGATCGAATTAAGAAGAAAATGCGGTGATTAGTGTACAACCTCTTTGGTGGCGCCGATTAGGCCGCAGCTTCATCCGAGGAAACGGTGATGATGATGCTCTTCCGGTGGTGCAGGTGAAGACGGCGGTGTGGGAATGGAGGTGGCGTGAAAGACAAGGGGAACGTCGGGGCATCTCCTTGGAGGTGGAGGACGGCGTGGCTGAACCGGCGGGACGATGAGATCGACGACGGATCCTCATCCGGTACGGTAGATGAGGGACGTCGAGGTGTTGCTGTGGACGACGTCGTCGGGGAAGAGGCTCCGGCTGGGTGGTGGACGGAGCAGGGTGTGGGGTTTCGTCGCTGGTTTTTGTGGCCTCGGTGTACGAATGGGTGGGCGGATGGGATAGCAGTGGGGAACCATGGCTTAGAGACGCGCTTGTCCGAAATGTGGGGTAAGTTACGAAAGTAACCCCACCGATTTGAGGCGGTTCTTTCAGTTCAGGGGTACCACGGGCATTTCACGTGTAGGGATTTCACAGGAGGTGGGAGTTTTCGCGCGCGTTGTAATTTCGGAATAGCAAGGCGCGGGTTGAGATGGAGGGAGTTGTCGGAGCACAATGAGACAAAGATATATCTTAAATATTTCGGGCTAACAAGGCGCGGGTTCAAATTTCCGGACAAGCCTAACGTGTATTGTACCAAATCAATGTGCCCTGCAAATGTCATTCAAAACTTTGAATTCATGTTATGTTCAATTAAAATATTTCGCTACGTGTATAATGCATGCAACCTACTACTCAAATGAACGTTTTAGTGCATTCCAAATGTATATACTACCGCTTCAATATGAACTAAATTTGAATTCGTTTCTCTATTTGAATAAGATCTACAGTAATGATTGTTGTGAAGTCAAAGCATTTGAATTCGTTTCTCTGTTTTAATAAGATCTACAATCATCATTATTGTCAAGTTAAACCATTGTTTGTGTATTATCTTCACAGCACACCACATGATTAGTCTCGAGTTACATATGAACTATGTGTACTATATGAACTCAAACTAGATTTTTTGAATCCACTTTATTTTGATTTCAAATCACATTACATTTCTAGCTCTAGCTAGATCTTCATAATCGAAACCATGTCTCATATGTATAATGTGTTTATCACATTATGTATGGTGCCCCGCCCCATACGCCTACAAGTATTTAGATGTGAGTTGCAAACACCACACATTACCACAAATTCAAATAAAATATGAGAATGTTCGATATATAGTATTGTTTAGATTTTTCGATATTTAGTTGTAAGCTGCAAACGCCACACATTATCACAAATTCAAATAAAATGTGAGATTGTTTGATGTATAGTATGGTTTAGATTGTTCGGCATTTAGCTGTGAGTTGCAAACACCATGCATTATCACATTATGGTATAACATGTGCACAGCACGTGTATCACTGCTATATTCATGCATGCAATGTTTAAAACACTATGATCTCCTATTCAAATATATGAATCCGCTTTCATATCAAATTATGATCTTTGTTAGTCCCTTACACCCACACAATCCTCTAACCTTTGTAGCTACCACTAACTTTCTCTCGTGCATGCACACGGCCTCCTCGCCCTCCTCCTCCCTCGGCATTCTATCCACCGGGCACATTCATTTTTTTCTTTAGGTCGTTCTCCCAGAGTCTCCACAACTCCTTTCCGACACACACCAATCGATAAACCTCTCCAGCGATGCCTGCCTACAACATACAAACACACCTTCAATCTCCTCCTTTATGTGTCCTTGCCTCGTGTCTCTCATACGGTCAGACACACGTGTAAACTCTCGCCCCTCTTTTCATCGCTCTCTCACAACCGCACACTCCTCCCCCTATCTAGCTAGTAGTTGGGCCTCTCGCACCACCTCCTAGCTCCATTCTCTCTGTCTATCTGTCTTGCTGGGCCTTATTAGCCTCTAACAAATGGACGTACACCGACCGATCTCTCGCTATACATATAGCTAGCTAGGTCCTTATAACTCATTTTTACCCACATGTCAATCGATCTACCTCATTAGTTGTGTCTCTCCCTTCCTCCGACAAACAACAATTGATATACCGATCTAGTTAGGTTTGCTTACCAAACACATGGTTCCCCTTCATCATCCATGGATGCGTCCCGACAGATCTATCACGCACAGGCACACACAGAAACACATCCCCACTCTTATTGATAACATTACAGTTCCACCCTCAGTTTGTCTAGTAGGCCTCTCCCACCATCTTCGAGAAGCAACTCCATCACCCATCCAGCACTCTACCCCTCTCCCTCCCTCTCCCTCCCTCTCTCTCTCCTCTATCTCTCTCCCATCATATTTCCCGTCCTTCAGTTATGTATGGATGTCGACCGATCTCCCTCAAGACATAGCTGGGTCTCTCCTTCTCAACACATATACGAGTTGTTCTACCTCTATAGTTAGGCCTCTGCCTACCCCTCCCACCACCCCTCCCCCCCGCCCCCACACACACACCGATACATCGAGCGCTCTAGTCATGTCTCCCTGCCACACACAAACTTGATGTGTGCCCTCTAACGTTCCGGTAGGCCAGTCGCCCTATATCTTTGACTTGTACACACACACAATTCCGATG
>NC_041390.1:512311463-512344883 GCF_002162155.2 Triticum dicoccoides
ACCCACCCACTTGATCCTCTCTTCGACTCTATCGATAGCTATGACCCCTCCCTCTCTTCTCGTGGATTGCCCGACCCTCTATGTATGATATGGATAGGCCTCCATTTCACACACATTGCATGCAAAATTTTGTTTGAGATGTCATCGACACATATTCCCACAAATAATTCACGAAATCAACCCCCACCCCACCCCCACCCCAAAACAAAAAACACTCACGAACGCGGTTTGTATCTCTCACACACACCCACGTAGGTGGGGAACGTGCATGAAGAGAAGAGGTGCATGCATGGAGCACGTACTCCCGTCTCTTTCCCAACCACACCCGTGCGGGTACATGATGGAGCTCATTTCTGTATGAAAAAGGCAGCCCACGTGGTAATTTGGCACGTGTACTGGTTGTCCACTTGGTGGAGGGAGGATCGTCTACCAGGGGTGAACAAACAAATTGTGACTTGACGTGTTATGTTAAAAAAAAGAGGCAAACCATGTGGGGCCTACCTTAGAGGCAAGCCTCTATACACTGGAGTACTTTTGATGTGTCCCGTCAACTCGCAGAATGAGGAGAAGCTTGCTTAGTACGCAGTCTCCCCCGCCCACAGACGCGGTGGCTCGTAGGATGAGGTGAAGCTTGCTTACTATGCCTTACGCCCGCTCCCTCTATCCCATGCACACGTGGCTCACAGGACGAGGAGAAAAATTTACTACTCCCTCCGTTTACTCCTCGTCCCTACTACCTTGGTTATAGAGATTATATCATATTGTTTGGAATATATATGTCCTTTAGTAGATTTCAATATGAACTACTAGTACATACTCCAAACACTGATGTATATAGACGTATTTTAGAGTGTAGATTCACTCATTTTGCTCCGTATGTAGCACTCTCCCTCGCCCCTCGACCCTCGCCCACGTGGTGGACATGCATCAATTCATTTGGTCTCATATAGCCAAAACGATATATAGTGCACTACCGTTATTGCTCGACTTCCCGAAGAGGCAAAGAGCCAATCGCAAGGTCAATATTTTGGAGATGCCAAGTGCAAGGTTATAGGAGAACAAGTAGTAGGTGTCGCGTCATTTATAAATAAAGTTTTTTTCTTCAGTGGCACGTACGCAATATGATAGGTTCATATGGAGAGAAAAGGAGTACATAGTCAGGACGGGCCAGCCTACACGGTTGCTTGCTGGGGTTGCTCTCTTCACACTCTCTCGCACAAAACGACTGTGGCCACATCTCTAACATCCCGGCGGATCACGTCCGCTTGGGGAAGGGGTGGATGGTTAGTGTAGATGCGGTGGCCATCGCCGATGGCGAAAACCCAATGTCGGCACGTCCCGATCAGGGGTCCCCGTCGTTCTCTCTCACAAAGCCAGTGAGGTTGCCTTCGTCCCTTGCTCACTGTCGCGACGTGGGAAGTTGCCGCCTCCCGCCGCCCTCCTCAAGGTTGAGCTACGTCCCTCAGGTACAACTCCCTTTACAGTCGGCTTGCACCACTGCTCCAGCTGCCCACATCACTCCCTGTGGATATTTCTCTACTTCTTTGCCCCGCACATACCTCTACTGGCTTCTATGTACTGTATTTGTGATGAGTTTATGTCTCATCAACTAGTCCCAGTAATCTTATTCTAATCACGCTGTTCAATTTCTTTGCCACAGGGATGCTCATCTCGATTTTGGTGAAATTGCACAAAATGATCCGATGGTCAAAAGGTTGCAAACTTCATTTATTAGGAAGCTCGAACTTTGCCAGCAAATTGAAGCCTGGTCAGGGTTCACAGTTCAAGGGCAAGGGACTGCATGGAACATTTTTTTTCTTTAGCTGCCTCTGTTCCAAAATAAGTGTCAACTTTAGTAGTAGTACAACTTTGTACTAAAGTTTGCACAAAGTTGAGAAACTTATTTTGGAACGGAGGGAGTACATATTTGCTATGATCTGTCAATCATTGAGATGCAATAGCATGCATGTTAGTCTCCTTTGTATTTGATGAAATGTTGCAACGGGCAACCGTGGACGCAAGATACATGTAACAGAAGCTGGAAGCTTCATAGCATTGTAAAAATTTATCTCGCTAATAAATTACAGTACGTACTATACTAGTACTTCCTCCGTTCCTAAATATAAGTCTTTGTAGAGATTTCACCATGAACCACATGCGGATGTATATAGATGCATTTTAAATGTAGATTCATTCATTTTGTTCCGTATGTAGTGGAATCTCTACAAAGACTTATATCTACTAGTAATAGCTAGCCCCCACTACTAGGAATTCTCTATCCTCTCCTTGAGCCACGTCATCAAAATTGATGTAGCCGTTAGATGAAGTAAATCAGTCCATAATAGCCATCTGATCTTGACGTTGAGAGGCTCCGCACTAAGCCACATGCAAGAATGCAGAAATACCATGCCACATGCATGTGAGTGGGTTTTAAATCACATCAACATGTCTGCATGCAAGCATGCACCGGTAGCATGCATGTAAGTGAGCTTTTAAGTCCCATTAACATGTCAAAAAGAAAAATATAATCCCATTATGCAGTAGGAGTTCAGGAGTTGGCTGATCTTTTTTCCTTACGTGGGATGATCTAAATGATGATGGGAGTTTATTTAGTTTGGCTACCACATTTGTCATGCGGTTATAGAGTTTTTTTGTTCTATGAAATCGATAATTTTGCGCAGAGAGATATACCGCTATTCCGCGCCAACGCGCGGGGACTCATCTAGTAATATTTAGGAATGGAGGGAGTACTATGTAAAGAGTTAGGTGCCGCACGGTGATAGTAGTGTGAGCTGGGCCATGTAATCACTGAGCCTGCGTGTTTTCACTGCTCTTGCACGCCTCCGCTGCAAGAATGGAGAAAATTGTAATCTAGTAGTAGTAGTATACCTCCTTTCGCCGAAAGCGTGGGACATCCAGTAGTCCTACCACCTCAGTAATAAAGACCAATGAGCCGTCAAATCATATAGACCCAGCAGTAAGTTGGAGGGATGAAGCAACCATCACTCTTGCGCCAGTGAGAGGTCGCGTTCGCTCTGCCCGGGCATGAATGCGGCACCGATTCTTTGGAGCGGTGCTAACCATTTCGGGCGGGAAGCGTGCGCGGGCGATGGAGGGGCTTTGGGTGGGCCAGGCTGGTCAGGAACGGGCGTGGCAGCTGTCCGCATGTCCCTAACAGACATGCCCGGAAACGAGAGGATGCACCGACTCTCGCGGCTAAAATCGTACACTACATAACATCTCTCTGTAGGAGTAGGTTGATTTGTCGCTCTCTCTAACACACACATGGTGTTAAACACACACAGACACACACACACACACACACGCACACGCACGCACCTTGGTCCCGTTGCACCTTCTAACGTGACTTATTACACCTAGACGGAGGGAGTAGTAAGTATACGAGATACGGTGGCACACTGACTTAAGTCGAATACAAGTGACCAAAATTTGTGTGCATGTTATAATAAGGATTCACTTAAAATAGTACGTGAGCGAACAAAGGGATCAATTGGACAGTGTTCTCGAGCAGTAGCGAGATGTGTGAGGTAAGATACACCGCTGGCGCTTTTAATTTTTCTTATTAATTTGTTTGTTTCACCCTCTGACTGGTGGGACCCAACGTACTACGTGGAGAGAGGTAAGGTGACTAAGGCTGCATTATTTCTGCACCACTGTGGATAGTCTTTCCACCAAAGCCACATGACACGATTATGATTGAAATCCCAATGACTCCCACACACACAAAAAAACACGGCATGCTTGTCACACGAATGCAGGAATGTATAAAAGGTTATTTCCCTTTCGTTGAACATAACGGGAGGGTTGTTTAGCTGGTTATCCTGTTCGCTCACTCTCTCACCCTCTCCCGCTGGAGCCTCAGCGCTTGTAGTTGCTCTCTTCACACTCTCTCGCCCTCTCCAGATCTAAACAAGACTTCGTTGGCCTCTCTCTCCCCTCACTGGTGCTCAAAGAGCCGGCAGGATCCATCCGCCGGGAAGGGAAGGAGGCTTAACGTTGTCGCTGTCGGCGAGGGACTACCGGCGCAGTTGTTCACTTTCCACCCAGCGGCGGCGCGGGAGGGCCTCCAACCCCTTCTTCTTCACTGTCGTCCCGTCGCCCACTGAACCACGCCCCAAGAACCTTAAGGTATAATTTACTTACTCCACATGCATTGCTCTAGCTGCATGTATACCATGAATCTAGGACGTGGTTCAAAGAGGAAAGGAGTGGGGGAAAGTAGTGGGAAAAGTTGTATATAGCATGAATCTAGGACGTGGTTCAAACAGGAAATGAAGGGGGAAAGTTGTATAGCATTAATCTAGGACGTGGTTCAAAGAGGAAAGGAATGCGGGAAAGTAGTGGGGAAAGTTGTATCGCATAAATCTAGGACGTGATTCAAAGAGGAAAGGAAGGGGCGAAAGTACTAGTTCAAAAAGGAAAGGAAGGGACAAGGTTGTAGAGTTTGAGCAGGACTAGATTTGCTGCGCTCACATAGGGAAAGGCGTCTAAAGATAACAAAACTGGGACCAACACAAATATGCTCCTTGGTTGCTTGTTCTTTGTTGCAACAGACTGTGCATGACCACAGTACATCGGTAGATGCACATGGTGTTGGTGCGTCCACTGTCCCGTGCAACTCATTAGCTGTTGTTAATCTAAGGCCCTGATTGGTTAAAAACTCCCTAGTCCCTACCTGCTGGGTTCCAGGGACTAAACATGGACTAGAGGTTATTAAATGACATGCTAAAAGACCATGTTACCCCTAGTAATGAACTAATAGAGACAAGGTGCGATGCGTGGCAGGGGCAACTATTGGAAAAAGTCCCAAAAAGACTCCCTCGGGGTCTTCTTTCTTTAGTCCCAAATGCCCACTTTTAGTCCCTAAAAGTCCCTCCTCTTTGGTTTAGATGGGACTGACACGGAGTTTTTTTAGTCCCTACACCAAAATGTCCTTGTAAACAAACACCCTCTAATAATGCCGCTGAAAAATTGATGCAATGCCACAGTTAAAAGCAAATTACATGTTTAACAAATTTTGTTGTTAATATAATCTCTATGTTAATATTAATCAATGCCACCGTTTGAGAAACGCTACTGTCTTGCTTTCTTTCCCATTTAGATAAGGTAGATGCTTCTTTTTGTTGGCTTCTGTGTTATCCACCGTTATTGACCATTAATTGTTTCCTTTGCACCTCTGTGTAAACAGGGTTATCTGCTTCACCTCGTTGCCATTGTGACCTTTTGTTTGTTTTAAGAGTGTTTTGTGCAGTTCAACCAACATGTCACACCGATAATGTTGCTTGATTGCTTGATCTTAGTGGAACTGCACAAGAGGAGATCTTACTTCCTATCCGTTAGGCGAATTTGGTTCAGATCTTCTTCTTATGAGTTGTTTGAATTCCGCAGCATGAGAGGTCAGTACTAGCCTTCTTTCACATGATTCTGTAGTGTGCATTCATATGTTGTGCTACTTGTACGATAATGTTGCTTGATTTTAGTGAACTGCACAAATGGAGACAAGACTTCCAATCTGTATGTGCACCATAATATCCCATTGAGGTAAGATAAGGATATTTCACAACTGCTGGCATGTATTTTGCCACTTTCATCAGAAAATTAAGTTTAGTACTATACTTGTGCTCCCTAATTGACATGCCAAATCTTACATTGAAGGCGAAGCTTGTTTGTTATTGAACCAAGTGATGAAGGGGAAGAACAAGGGGAAGAAAAACAAAAATCAACTCCCGGTGTTGTCATGAAAAAGTGGTATTGTCCTTGAGAAGTGCTTCATCTGTGCTGTTTTAAATATTTCCTTTCCTTTTTTCGAGCAAATAGTGATGCTAGCATTTAGTAGTCCTCTTGTCTTTGCACAACAGGATCATCTTCCTCTGAAGAATAATATGGAGTACGTGAAGTGACTAGTTTCAATTATGCCAGGATGAAGAAGCCTTGTCTATCTTATCATCAGAAGGAGCAGTTGAAGGATGGTTACATTACTCCCCACAAGACCAAACTAACTTCAGCTCGGAAGGACTGACAAAATCTCCAATTTTTTTTGCTGTGATGCGCGAGTACAATGTTGTTCTAGGATTCTTTCTGGTGAGCTCCATTTTTCTAAAAGTCTGCTCTACATGGACCATGTATGTGCCTGCTAAAACTATCAATTCATAGTACAGTTTGCTCTATACTAATAACTTTTTTGTATTTGTGCAAATAGGGGTGCTCAGCTTGATTTCAATGGGAACTGCACAAAATGTTCATGAATACATCGAATCATTCATTTCCACCACAAGAAAGGAGGTGCCGATAAGTTCAAGGTGTTGCAACATATAAGGGCGAAATCATACAAGCTACGCGCGAATTTGGTTGATTTTGGTGGAACTGCACAAAAAGAACAGCTGGTTTATTTAGCACGAGGTGCCATGTCAATGTCCGAACTGATGGAAAACCCTGCCCATTCCACAATCGTAGGAATTTGATATTTTGGAATGGGACAACCTTGTCAAATTTTGCTCATTGATTTTAGCAAGACATGCGTTTGATATTTTCGAATGGGACGCCCTTGCTGTCAGCAGCGTCGATAATTTTTTTCTTTATTCTTTAGTTGTGAAGTAAATATTGCCTCTAACATGTGAGTCGCTGAGATGCATAATCATCGATTGTTTTGAATGTTCTCTATGAATTGTCGGGCCTGTGTGTTTGATTGCAATGTATAGAAACGCTAAAAACCTGCTCAAACTCTTTGTACTCCTTCTGTTCCTTTTTACTTCGCACATTGTGAAAGTGCATACTCTTTTGTATAAGATTGGTCAAAGTAGAGATACTTTGAATGCAGACAAAACTTGTATGCAGACTAGAAAGGACCGGAGGGAGTACATGTGAAACTACTGTAAATGAGGTGATCACCCTGGGAATAATGCTAGTACATATTGTTTTGCATGTTCATCCAATGCCAGTGATACAGGAATTCGAACTAATTGAAATAAATTCATTCATACACGGTCGGATTTCATATAAACATGCCAGATTTCATTACATTTCATACATTCTTCAACTAAAAAGGGGTGCGCTCGAGGTATAATTAATTAACCAAAGCTACCCACCCGTGTCCTGCTGAGCTGAACAGAAGCTTCAGTGACTTAACTGCAGGTGCAGTTACCTAACTGACATGTGGCCTGTTGGGCCCACGTGTCAGTCAGCCAACTGCACCAGCAGTTAAGTAGAAGCAGCATTATTCTCCAGCAGAACTCCCCGACTCCATGTCGCCGCCAAGAAGCTAACCGGCTGTCAATGGTCAATCTGCCTAGCTTGGCTTCAACAGGAGGGTAGCAGTGGTGGCCTTACTTGGACCCGAGCGGCGGCGACCTACCGTGTTCTACTCTTCTTCGTTTTCTGTGTGGCGTGGCCTCGTTGGCAGCGAGGCGGGGCCTCGGCGGAGCCGGCGATGTCCTCTGTCTCGTTGCCGGCGGGTGGCGCCTCAGCGGAGCGGTGGAAATCCTCCCCCGTGTTGCCGGCAGGGTAGGGCCTCGGCTGAGCCGGCAATGTCCTCTGCCTCGTTGTTGGCAGGGCGGGGCCTCGGCGGAGCCGGTGGTGTCCTCTGCCTCATTGTTGGCGACGCGGGGCCTCGGCGGAGCAGGGCCTCGTCAACGCCAGCGGAGCGGGGACTCGTCAGAGCCGGCATTGTCCTCTGCCTCGTCCTCGGTCTCGCCAAACAGCGCCTCGCCCGCTTCATCGTTGTCGGTGTCAAAACCGGCGGATCTCGGGTAGGGGGTCCCGAACTGTGCGTCTAGGCTGGATGGTAACATGAGGCAGGGGACACGATGTTTTACCCAGGTTTGGGCCCTCTTGATGGAGGTAAAACCCTACGTCCTGCTTGATTAATATTGATGATATGGGTAGTACAAGAGTAGATCTACCACGAGATCAGAGAGGCTAAACCCTAGAAGCTAGCCTATGGTATGATTGTATGTTGTGATTGTTGTCCTACGGACTAAAACCCTTCGGTTTATATAGACACCGGAAAGGGTTAGGGTTACACAAGTTCGGTTACAAAGGAGGAGATATCCATATTCGTGTTGCCTAGCTTGCCTTCCACGCCAAGTAGAGTCCCATCCGGACACGAGATGAAATCTTCAATCTTGTATCTTCACAGTCTAATAGTCCGGCCAAAGGATATAGTCCGGCTGTCCGGAGACCCCTAATCCAGGACTCCCTCAGTAGCCCCTGAACTAGGCTTCAATGGCGATGAGTCCGGCGCGCAGTATTGTCTTCGGCATTGCAAGGCGGGTTCCTTCTCCGAATACATCACAGAAGAATTTGAATATGACGATAGTGTCCGACCCTGCAAAATAAGTTCCACATTCCACCGTAGAGAGAATAATATTTTCGCAGATCTAATTTGCTGGCTTGTTTTGGCAGCACAACGTTATGTCATGGCCCGGTGATTATTCGAACCATTTTTCTTCAACCATCTCCACACATAACGCGAGGCGGTTTCTTGACACGTCTTGTCAAAGCAGAGATCGTGTTCCCCCAATTACGGGATTCTCATTAATGCGGTCGTGGGTAACCCAACCGTGTCTAGGACTCCTAGATTATAGGCAAGTCCCAAACGACTACGGAGAGGACGCTTGATCTTCACCCTCTTTATAAAGGGACAAGGTTTTCGCTTTTTCCCTCTCGTGCTCAATCGAACCCTTCCCCAGCCTCGAGTTCCAACACCCAAAGCCCAGGTTAGGTGCTCCGGATCTTCAATCATGTTCGGATCCAGCCTTTAAGGCCGATGGATGCCCTCCTCCGTGACGGAAGAGGACATCAAGAAGTTGAGGGACGCCAGATACCTGACCGCCGAGGTTTCGCATCGGCTTCCTGCTCAAGGGCAGGTCGTCCCTACTCCCGAACCTAACGAGAACGTCGTGTTCGTCTCCCACTTCCTCCGAGGCCTAGGCCTCACTCTGGATCCCTTCGTGAGGGGTTTGATGTGTTGGGTTTCGTAGTAATTTCAAAATTTTCCTACGCTCACGCAAGATCATGGTGATGCATAGCAACGAGAGGGGAGAGTATGATCTACGTACCCTTGTAGACCGACAGCGGAAGCGTTAGCACAACGCGGTTGATGTAGTCGTACGTCTTCACGACCCGACCGATCAAGCACCGAAACTACGGCACCTCCGAGTTTTAGCACACGTTCAGCTCGATGACAATCCCCGGACTCCGATCCAGCAAAGTGTCGGGGAAGAGTTCCGTCAGCACGATGGCGTGGTGACGATCTTGATGTACTACCATCGCAGGGCTTCGCCTAAGCACCGCTACAATATGACCGAGGTGGAATATCGTGGAGGGGGGGCACCGCACACGGCTAAGGAACGATCACGAAGATCAACTTGTGTCTCTAGGGGTGCCCCTGCCTTCGTATATAAAGGTTCAAGGGAGGGGGGCCGGCCGGCCAAGGTGTGGCACGCCAGGAGGAGTCCTACTCCTTCTGGGAGTAGGACTCCCCCCTTTCCTAGTTGGAATAGGATTCGTGGAGGGGGGAAAGAGGAGAGAGAGGAGGAAGGGGGGCCAGCCCCCTCTCCTTGTCCAATTCGGACCAAGGGGGGAGGGGCGCGTGGCCCATCTTTGGCCACCTCTCCTCTCTTCCACTAAGGCCCACTAAGGCCCATATACCTCCCGGGGGGGGTTCCGGTAACCTCCCGGTACTCCGGTAAAATCCCGATTTCACCCGGAACACTTCCGATATCCAAACATAGGCTTCCAATATATCAATCTTTATGTCTCGACCATTTCGAGACTCCTCGTCATGTCCGTGATCACATCCGGGACTCCGAACTCCTTTGGTACATCAAAACTCATAAACTCATAATATAACTGTCATCGAAACCTTAAGCGTGCGGACCCTACGGGTTCGAGAACAATGTAGACATGACCGAGACACGTCTCCAATCAATAACCAATAGCGGAACCTGGATGTTCATATTGGCTCCTACATATTCTACTAAGATCTTTATCGGTCAGACCGCATAACAACATACGCTGTTCCCTTTGTCATCGGTATGTTACTTGCCCGAGATTCGATCGTCGGTATCTTAATACCTAGTTCAATCTCGTTACTGGAAAGTCTCTTTACTCGTTCCGTAATACATCATCTCACAACTAACTCATTAGTTGCAATGCTTGCAAGGCTTATGTGATGTGCATTACCGAGAGGGCCCAGAGATACCTCTCCGACAATCGGAGTGACAAATCCTAATCTCGAAATACGCCAACCCAACATGTACCTTTGGAGACACCTGTAGAGCTCCTTTATAATCACCCAGTTACGTTGTGATGTTTGGTAGCACACAAAGTGTTCCTCTGGCAAACGGTAGTTGCATAATCTCATAGTCATAGGAACATGTATAAGTCATGAAGAAAGCAATAGCAACATACTAAACGATCGGGTGCTAAGCTAATGGAATGGGTCATGTCAATCAGATCATTCACCTAATGATGTGATCCCATTAATCAAATAACAACTCTTTGTCCATGGTTAGGAAACATAACCATCTTCGATTAACGAGCTAGTCAAGTATAGGCATACTAGTGACACTTTGTTTGTCTATGTATTCACACAAGTATTATGTTTCCGGTTAATACAATTCTAGCATGAATAATAAACATTTATCATGATATAAGGAAATAAATAATAACTTTATTATTGCCTCTAGGGCATATTTCCTTCAGTCTCCCACTTGCACTAGAGTCAATAATCTAGCTTACATCGCCATGTGATTTAACAACAATAGTTCACATCACCATGTGATTAACACCCATAGTTCACATCGATATGTGATCAACACCCAAAGGGTTTACTAGAGTCAGTAATCTAGTTCACATCGCTATGTGATTAACACCCAAAGAGTACTAAGGTGTGATCATGTTTTGCTTGTGAGATAATTTTAGTCAACGGGTCTGTCACATTCAGATCCGTAAGTATTTTGCAAATTTCTATGTCAACAATGCTCTACATAGAGCTACTCTAGCTAATTGCTCCCACTTTCAATATGTATCCAGATTGAGACTTAGAGTCATCTGGATTAGTGTCAAAACTTGCATCGACGTAACCCTTTACGACGAACCTTTTTGTCACCTCCATAATCGAGAAACATATCCTTATTCCACTAAGGATAATTTTGACCGCTGTCCAGTGATCTACTCCTAGATCACTATTGTACTACCTTGCCAAAATCAGTGTAGGGTATACAATAGATCTGGTACATAGCATGGCATACTTTATAGAACCTATGGTTGAGGCATAGGGAATGACTTTCATTCTCTTTCTATCTTCTGCCGTGGTCGGGTTTTGAGTCTTACTCAATTTCACACCTTGTAACACAGGCAAGAACTCTTTCTTTGACTATTCCATTTTGAACTACTTCAAAATCTTGTCAAGGTGTGTACTCATTGAAAAAAAACTTATCAAGCGTCTTGATCTATCTCTATAGATCTTGATGCTCAATATGTAAGCAGCTTCACCGAGGTCTTTCTTTGAAAAATTCCTTTCAAACACTCCTTTATGCTTTGCAGAATAATTCTACATTATTTCCGATCAACAATATGTCATTCACATATACTTATCAGAAATGTTGTAGTGCTCCCACTCACTTTCTTGTAAATACAGGCTTCACCGTAAGTCTGTATAAAACTATATGCTTTGATCAACTTATCAAAGCGTATATTCCAACTCCGAGATGCTTGCACCAGTCCATAGATGGATCGCTGGAGCTTGCTTATTTTGTTAGCACCTTTAGGATTGACAAAACCTTCTGGTTGCATCATATACAACTCTTACTTTAATAAATCCATTAAGGATTGCAGTTTTGTTATCCATTTGCCAGATTTCATAAAATGCGGCAATTGCTAACATGATTTGGACAGACTTTTAAGCATCGATACGAGTGAGAAAATCTCATCATAGTCAACACCTTGAACTTTGTCGAAAACCTTTTGCGACAATTCTAGCTTTATAGATAGTAACACTACTATCAGCGTCCGTCTTCCTCTTGAAGATCCATTTATTTTCTATGGCTTGCCGATCATCGGGCAAATCCATCAAAGTCCATACTTTGTTCTCATACTTGGATCATATCTCAGATTTCATGGCCTCAAACCATTTCGCGGAATCTGGGCTCATCATCGTTTCCTCATAGTTCGCAAGTTCGTCATGGTCTAGTAACATGACTTTCCAGAACAGGATTACCGTACCACTCTGGTGCGGATCTCACTCTGGTTTACCTACGAGATTCGGTAGTGACTTGATCTGAAGTTACATGATCATCATCATTAGCTTCCTTACTAATTTGTGTGGGTGTCACAGGAACAGATTTCTGTGATGAACTACTTTCCAATAAGGGAGCAGGTACAGTTACCTCATCAAGTTCTACTTTCCTCCCACTCACTTCTTTCGAGAGAAACTCTTTCTCTAGAAAAACTCTGAATTTAGCAACAAAAGTCTTGCCTTTGGATTTGTGATAGAAGGTGTACCCAACAGTCTCCTTTGGGTATCCTATGAAGACATATTTCTCCGATTTGGGTTTGAGCTTATCAGGATGAAACTTTTTCATATAAGCATCACAATCCCAAACTTTAAGAAACGACAACTTTGGTTTCTTACAAAACCATAGTTCAGATTGTGTCGTCTCAACGGACTTAGATGGTTCCCTTTTAAACGTGAATGCAACTGTCTTTAATGCATAACCCCAAAACGATAGTGGTAGATCGATAAGAGACATCATAGATCGCACCATATATAATAAAGTACGGTTATGATGTTCGGACACACCATTATGCTGTGGTGTTCCATGTGGCATGAGTTTGTGAAACTATTCCATGTTGTTTTAATTGAAGACCAAACTCGTAACTCAAATATTTGTCTCCGCGATCAGATCGTAGAAACTTTATTTTCTTGTCACGATGATTTTCCACTTCACTCTGAAATTCTTTGAACTTTTCAAATGTTTCAGACTTATGTTTCATCAAGTAGATATACCCATATCTTCTCAAATCATCTGTGAAGTTCAGAAAATAACGATACTTGCCGTGAGCCTTAACACTCATCGGACCGCATACATCAGTATGTATTATTTCCAATAAGTCAGTTGCTCGCTCCGGAGAACAGAGTCTTAGTCATTTTGCCCATGAGGCATGATTCGCAAGCACCAAGTGATTCATAATCAAGTGATTCGAAAATCCCATCAGCATGGAGTTTCTTCATGTGCTTTACACCAATATGACCTAAACGGCAGTGCTATAAATAAGTTGCACTATCATTATTAACTTTGCATCTTTTGGTTTCAATATTATGATTATGTGTATCACTACGATCGAGATCCAACAAACTATTTTCATTGGGTATGTAACCATATAAGGTTTTATTCATGTAAACAGAACAACAATTTATTCTCTTACTTAAATGAATAACCGTGTTACAATAAACATGATCAAATCATATTCATGCTTAACGCAAACACCAAATAACACTTATTCAGGTTCAACACTAATCCCGAAAGTATAGGGAGTGTGCGATGATGATCATATCAATCTTGGAACCACTTCCAACACACATCGTCACTTCACCCTTAACTAGTCTCTGTTTATTCTGCAACTCCCGTTTCGAGTTACTAATCTTAGCAACTGAACTAGTATCAAATACCGAGGGGTTGCTATAAACACTAGTAAAGTACACATCAATAACATGTATATCAAATATACTTATGTTCACTTTGCCATCCTTCTTATCTGCCAATCACTTGGGGTAGTTCCGCTTCCAGTGACCAGTCCATTTGCAGTAGAAACACTTAGTCTCAAGCTTAGGACCAGACTTGGGCTTCTTCACTTGAGCAGCAACTTGCTTGCTGTTCTTCTTGAAGTTCCCCTTCTTCCCTCTGCCTTTTTCTTGAAACTAGTGGTCTTGTCTACCATCAACACTTGATGTTTTTCTCGATCTCTACCTTCGTCAATTTCCGCATTACGAAGAGCTTGGGAATCGTTTCCGTTATCCCTTGCATATCATAGTTCATCACGAAGTTCTACTAACTTGGTGATGGTGACTAGAGAATTCTGTCAATCACTATCTTATCTGGAAGATTAACTCCCACTTGATTCAAGCGATTGTAGTACTTAGACAATCTGAGCACTTGCTCACTAGTTGGGCGATTCTCCTCCATCTTTTAGCTATAGAACTTGTTGGAGACTTCATATCTCTCAACTCGGGTATTTGCTTGAGATATTAACTTCAACTCTTGGAACATCTCATATGCTCCATGATGTTCAAAACGTCTTTGAAGTCCCGATTCTAAGCCATTAAGCATGGTGCACTAAACTATCAAGTAGTCATCATACTGAGCTAGCCAAACGTTCATAACGTCTGCATCTGCTCCTGCAATAGATCCGTCACCTAGCGGTGCATCAAGGACATAATTCTTCTGTGCAGCAATGAGGATAAACCTCAGATCACGGATCCAATCCGCATCATTGCTACTAACATCTTTCAACACAATTTTCTCTAGGAACATATCAAAATAAACACAGGGAAGCAACAACGCGAGCTATTGATCTACAACATAATTTGCAAAATACTACCAGGACTAAGTTCATGATAAATTTAAGTTCAATTAATCATATTACTTAAGAACTCCCACTTAGATAGACATCCCTCTAATACTCTAAGTGATTACGTGATCCAAATCAACTAAACCATGTCCGATCATCACGTGAGATGGAGTAGTTTCATTGGTGAACATCGCTATGTTGATCATATCTGCTATATGATTCACGCTCGACCTTTCGGTCTCCGTGTTCCGAGGCCATATCTGTATATGCTTGGCTCGTCAAGTATAACCTGAGTATTCTGTGTGTGCAACTGTTTTGCACCCGTTGTATTTGAACGTAGAGCCTATCACACCCGATCATCACGTGGTCTCTCAGCACGAAGAACTTTCGCAACGGTGCATACTCAGGGAGAACACTTCTTGATAATTACTGAGAGATCATCTTATAATGCTACCGTCAATCAAAGCAAGATAAGATGCATAAAAGATAAACATCACATGCAATCAATATAAGTGATATGATATGGCCACCATCATCTTGTGCTTGTGATCTCCATCTTCTAAGCACCGTCATGATTACCATCGTCACTGGCGCGACACCTTGATCTCCATTGTAGCATCGTTGTCGTCTCGCCAATCTTATGCTTCCACGACTATCGCTACCGCTTAGTGATAAAGTAAAGCATTACAGCGCGATTGCATTGCATACAATAAAGTGACAACCATATGGCTCCTGCCAGTTGCTGATAACTCGGTTACAAAACATGATCATCTCATACAATAAAATTTAGCATCATGTCTTGACCATATCACATCACAACATGCCCTGCAAAAACAAGTTAGACATCCTCTACTTTGTTGTTGCATGTTTTACGTGGCTGCTACGGGCTTAAGCAAGAACCAATCTTACCTACGCATCAAAACCACAACGATAGTTTGTCAGGTTGGTGCTGTTTTAACCTTCGCAAGGACCGGGCGTAGCCACACTCGGTTCAACTAAAGTTGGAGAAACTGTCACCCGCAAGCCACCTATGTGCAAAGCACGTCGGGAGAACCGGTCTCGCGTAAGCGTACGCGTAATGTCGGTCCGGGCCGCTTGGTCCAACAATACCGCCGAACCAAAGTATGACATGCTGGTAAGCAGTATGACTTATATCGCCCACAACTCACTTGTGTTCTACTCGTGCATATAACATCAACATATAAAACCTAGGCTCTGATGCCACTGTTGGGTTTCGTAGTAATTTCAAAATTTTCCTACGCTCACGCAAGATCATGGTGATGCATAGCAACGAGAGGGGAGAGTATGATCTACGTACCCTTGTAGACCGACAGCGGAAGCGTTAGCACGACGCGGTTGATGTAGTCGTACATCTTCACGACCCGACCGATCAAGCACCGAAACTACGTCACCTCCGAGTTTTAGCACACGTTCAGCTCGATGACGATCCCCGGACTCCGATCCAGCAAAGTGTCGGGGAAGAGTTCCGTCAGCATGACGGCGTGGTGACGATCTTGATGTACTACCGTCGCAGGGCTTCGCCTAAGCACCGCTACAATATGACCGAGGTGGAATATCATGGAGGGGGGCACCGCACACGGCTAAGGAACGATCACGAAGATCAACTTGTGTCTCTAGGGGTGCCCCTGCCTCCGTATATAAAGGTTCAAGGGAGGGGGGCCGGCCGGCCAAGGTGTGGCGCGCCAGGAGGAGTCCTACTCCTTCTGGGAGTAGGACTCCCCCCCCTTTCCTAGTTGGAATAGGATTCGTGAAGGGGGGAAAGAGGAGAGAGAGGAGGAAGGGGGGCCGGCCCCCTCTCCGTGTCCAATTCGGACCAAGGGGGGGAGGGGTGCGCGGCCCATCTCTGGCCACCTCTCCTCTCTTCCACTAAGGCCCACTAAGGCCCATATACCTCCCGGGGGGTTCCGGTAACCTCCCGGTACTCCGGTAAAATCCCGATTTCACCCGGAACACTTCCGATATCCAAACATAGGCTTCCAATATATCAATCTTTATGTCTCGACCATTTAGAGACTCCTCGTCATGTCCGTGATCACATCCGGGACTCCGAACTCCTTCGGTACATCAAAACTCATAAACTCATAATATAACTGTCATCGAAACCTTAAGCGTGCGGACCCTATGGGTTCGAGAACAATGTAGACATGACCGAGACACGTCTCCAGTCAATAACCAATAGCGGAACCTGGATGCTCATATTGGCTCCTACATATTCTACAAAGATCTTTATCGGTCAGACCGCATAACAACATACCTTGTTCCCTTTGTCATCGGTATGTTACTTGCCCGAGATTCAATCGTCGGTATCTTAATACCTAGTTCAATCTCGTTACCGGCCAGTCTCTTTACTCGTTCCGTAATACATCATCTCACAACTAACTCATTAGTTGCAAGGCTTATGTGATGTGCATTATCGAGAGGGCCCAGAGATACCTCTCCGACAATCGGAGTGACAAATCCTAATCTCGAAATACGCCAACCCAACATGTACCTTTGGAGACACCTGTAGAGCTCCTTTATAATCACCCAGTTACGTTGTGACGTTTGGTAGCACACAAAGTGTTCCTCTGGCAAACGGGAGTTGCATAATCTCATAGTCATAGGAACATGTATAAGTCATGAAGAAAGTAATAGCAACATACTAAATGATCGGGTGCTAAGCTAATGGAATGGGTCATGTCAATTAGATCATTCACCTAATGATGTGATCCCATTAATCAAATAACAACTCTTTGTCCATGGTTAGGAAACATAACCATCTTCGATTAACGAGCTAGTCAAGTAGAGGCATACTAGTGACACTTTGTTTGTCTATGTATTCACACAAGTATTATGTTTCCGGTTAATACAATTCTATCATGAATAATAAACATTTATCATGATATAAGGAAATAAATAATAACTTTATTATTGCCTCTAGGGCATATTTCCTTCGTGATGTTCTATTACTGTCTAGATTTCCACGATCTAGCTCCGGACTCCTTTCTCCACGTCTCGACATTTATTGTCGTGTGTGAGGCCTTCCTCCACATTACCCCTCACTTCGGCATGTGGCTCAAGACCTTTGAAGTGAAGCCGAAGATGATCGAGGGGCAACATGCAGCGTGCGGAGGTGCATCAATAGGCAAGATGGCAGGAGCTCCATGGCCGAAAGGTTCCTTTCGAGAGGTGTCCGAATTATGGCAACGGGAGTGGTTTTACGTCACAGCTCCCAGAAGTGCCAAGTGGGCGGCTTCCCCCGCTTTCTGCTCGGGCCCCCCACCACGACTAATGTCATGGATTAGCAGAGGTCTGAGCTAGGGTCCAGCCAAGGACGTGCCTATACTGTAAAGCCGCATTCGAGATCTCTTCGAGGGAGATTTTAATTTGGTCGTGGTAATACAAGTTATGCTGGTTCGTCAAGTCCAGCCTTGCAAACACCGGCCCCTTCGCTTGTGAGATTTCAACCCAGAAGGACCGCGTGCCATTCAAAGTTTCCTCGGCCTGACGCACGAGGAGATGTGCAAGTCATTCTTCGGACCTCAAATAGAGTGTCCGGATGCTACTGAGGACGTGGGCCTGAGCAGTAACCGCGCCGCCGAACAAGTAAGAAATCCTCTAGCCGAACACACTGTCCTTTATTCATCATGAAGTTATTTCTGAGAGATCGCTCTTTGACCAGGACTAGCTAACAAAGGCGAAGATCATTCGGTGTTCGGCCCCCCTCCCTGAGGGTTTGGAAAATCCGGTATTGGAAAAGATGCTCGAGCTCGCACCTTGCCCGGAGCCCTCGATGGAAGATACAGGGGGGGAATAATGTGGGCGGAAGCGGGCCCCCATCGCTGTCAGTTCCACCCAAGGGAATGAGCGTCTCCTTAAAGGAGGATAACCGGGGGAGGAAGAGGACTGCTTCCGAGGATCCGAAAGCCGAGGCCTCCAAACGAGAGAAGAAGTCTCCAACAGAGGGTCCTGCCTTAGTGGGTGCTCTTGCCACACAAAGTCCACGGGGGGATCAGCCCTCCAACGAGTCGTAAGTGATCAAAAAATACTTTAATAGTGAAGGTATACTATCTTTCTTCTGAGAAAATAACCGCCGCATATATCTTGCAGTTCGGGTCTTAGCCCTTCTCAGCTGAGCTCGTCTTCGGGGGATCTTCTTCCGGAGATGATGGAGAGCGAAATGCCTCCCCCGGACTCCTCCGCTCAAGAAGCGGGCGACCCCGAAGTGTCGTCACGGAGGGCCTCTCCGGATCCGGTGAGGGCAGAATATAATCTCATAGACTCCTGAAGTCCTCAGCGTTTGGCTCCCGAAGAGAGCAAACAAAAGAGTCCGACACTGTCTGGTATGCGGTCGGACATTCTTAGGGAGTTGTTAGGGCGAGCGGCCATCTCATAAGACATGGGCCTCCTCTTTGCTAGCCTCTTTGTAGGCGGCCACAGCCTCCGCCACCCGCTTGCACTCCCGCCAGCGCTCGAGGCGGCCCTTGCGGGCGAAGCGGTATGAGTCGAGCAGCGCCTCCTGCTCTACCCGCTCCACGGTGATCTGCTCCTCCCCTGCAGATGCTCCTGGAGGAGATGGTGGTTGTAGGCGGCGTCGGCCTGCGCCTCCCAGAACTGCTCCTGACACATCTGCCTCACACTGTCCATATATTGGGCACGGGCCTCGCTGATGGCCATGGTGCAATGCACCGGCGAGGATGGCACGGAGGAGGGGGTTGGCGCCAGATCGTCAACTACTATGTTCTCCATTGGGACGTCGTCGTCCTCCGGCTGCCTGTCAGCCAGCCGGTCGGCAGCAATGGCTGCCATCTCCTTGTGGTCCGTCGTCCGCCCGTCCCGAAGAGCGCTAGAGCGCGAGGAAGCCATGGTGGGCAGTAGTGGTGTGGACAGGAGAAAGGGAACGGATGCGGATGACTGTGGCTATGGCCGGTGCAGCAGTTTATATAGAAATGGTGGGCGGGCGGAGGGATGGACGTGTGGTGCCGGAGTAGCCGCCTCGGCAACCGTGTATCATTAATGTGGGAGGCAGATGGACGGACGGACGGCACTTGTGTCGTTTGAAGGCGGAGCAATCGCCTGCACCGAGAAGCGGGGCGGACGGTGCTGACTGTTTCGGGCGGAAAGCGCGCGTGGGCGAGGAGATGACTTTACTTGGAGAGGATGATAATGGGGACCCATCAGGTCCATAGCCTCACGTACGCAAGTGCCTCCTTATTATATATATATATATGTATAAAACTATACTCCCTCCGTCTAGGTGAATAAGTCGTATTAGAAGGTGCATCACGACCTAGGTGCAAGCAGATTGGTGGAAAAGAAGAATATTTCTCTCTTCTAAACACAACATTTACTCACAGCAGTTAAGAGGATGCCTTATTAGCTACCCATGCAGGCCATCGTAATTTATAGCATGCAAAGCGCTTTTATTTCTTGCCTAATAACCGCATGGACGTGCTGCATGCATTGGTCCTTGCCCGAGCAAAAAAAAGAAGGAAAGGGGTTTCCACGGGAGACAACAAGGCAGAGGTGGAAGCGCTCGCTGGAGTTATTTATTTTGCTTCCCCCTGGTTTCCTGACATCACGGTCCCACACCATTGTCAACCTATGTAGTACTAGTCAATAAACGAGAGAATTGCACAAGAAGCGGCTGACAGCTGGGACCAAGCAGCTCGAGCAGTATTTGTTGGTTTGAGGTGTGAGCACTGCGGAGTTTTTCGATGTTTAGCCCAGATATTATTTTTTTCTCCTCTGAACAACAACGAAAACATCGCTGCAGGTATTAACTGGGCGGGCTGTGGCCCGTCCAGCCCAGGCCAGATATCCAACCCAGATATTAATTTTTTTCAAGCTGAAAATGGCTAGCCCAACTATACTTTTTTTAGGAATACCCAGGCAAGGTCAAGGTGTTATTCTCCACCCCGCTGGGCCGCAAATTTTTCATAGGAGGGATGCATTAGGCTTAACAAGAAAATGGGCTTTAAGAAATAATAAATGGGATGTAATTATAAAAACTGGGCAGTAACTATAAAAAATGCACCAAACACGTGATTACTTTATAAAATATTATTTTTGGATATTGAAATTTTTAATTTCATTAATTGTTGCGAGCACAATGTTTCGTTGGATATTTACGTAATATAAATTTATATTGAAATTGTATTTAATCTGACTAGAAATTTCAGGATAAAAATATTTCGGATCCCATCGAAATGTGGGAAAGTTTATTGAATTCTGTTTTGAACGGTTGGTTGAAATGGGCTGTACTTTTAACAAACTGTAAATGGGCTGTAGTAAATTCCATTAGAATTCAAAAATGGGCTACACATTCTTACAAATCTCAAATGGGCTATAAGTTCTCTGCCACACACTTCTGGCCTTACTAAGTTGACGTGTCCCCTAAAAAAATAGAGTTGACGCGTATTGATACGTCTCCAATGTATCTATAATTTTTGATTGCTCCATGCTATATTATCTACTGTTTTGGACTATATTGGGCTTTATTTTCCACTTTTATATTATTTTTGGGACTAATCTATTAACCGGAGGCCCAGCCCAGAATTGTTGTTTTTTGCCTATTTCAGTGTTTCGAAGAAACGGAATATCAAACGGAGTCCAAATGGAATGAAATCTTCGGAAACGTGATTTTCTCGCCGAACGTGATCCAGGAGGCTTGGACCCTACATCAAAAGTATGAAACAATTGCTTGGCTTGTCATCGGGGTTGTGCATGATTTAAATATTTTGTGTGGTGAAGATAGAGCATAGCTAGACTATATGATTTTGTAGGGATAACTTTCTTTAGCCATGTTACTTTGAGAAGACATAATTTCTTTGTTAGTATGCTTGAAGTATTATTATTTTTATGTCAATATAAACTTTTGTCTTGAATCTTTCTAATCTGAATATTCATATCACAATTAAGAAGATTTGCATTGAAATTATGCCAAGTAGCACTCCGCATCAAAAAATTCTCTTTTTATCATTTACCTACTCGAGGACGAGCAGGAATTAAGCTTGGGGATGCCTGATACGTCTCCAACGTATCTATAATTTTTGATTGCTCCATGATATATTATCTACTGTTTTGGACTATATTGGGCTTTATTTTCCACTTTTATGTTATTTTTGGGACTAACCTATTAACCGGAGGCCGAGCCCAGAATTGCCGTTTTTTTGCCTATTTCAGTGTTTCGAAGAAACAGAATATCAAACGGAGTCCAAACGGAATGAAACCTTCGGGAACGTGATTTTATCACCGAACGTGATCTAGGAGACTTGGACCCTACGCCAAGGCATCAGAGAAGCGGTCACGAGGGTGGGGGCGCCCTCCCCCCTTAGGGCGCGCCCCCCTGCCTCGTGGGCCCCTCGGAGCTCCATCGACGTACTTCTTCCTCCTATATATACCTACGTACCCCCAAATGAACAGGGACGGAGCCAAAAACCTAATTCCACCGCCGCAACTTTCTGTATCCACGAGATCCCATCTTGGGGCCTGTTCCGGAGCTCCGCCTGAGAGGGCCTTCATCACGGAGGGCATCTACATCATCATAGCCTCTCCGATGAAGTGTGAGCAGTTTACCTCAGACCTTCGGGTCCATAGTTATTAGCTAGATGGCTTCTTCTCTCTTTTTGGATCTCAATACAAAGTTCTCCCCCTCTCTCATGGAGATCTATTCGATGTAATCTTCTTTTTGCGGTGTGTTTGTTGAGACCGATGAATTGTGTGTTTATGATCAAGTCTATCTATGGATAATATTCGAATCTTCTCTGAATTCTTTTATGTATGATTGGTTATCTTTGCAAGTCTCTTCGAATTATCCGTTTGGTTTGGCCAACTAGATTGGTAGTTCTTGCCATGGGAGAAGTGCTTAGCTTTGGGTTCGATCTTGCGGTGTCCTTTCCCAGTGACAGAAGGGGCAGCAAGGCACGTATTGTATCGTTGCCATCGAGGATAACAAGATGGGGTTTATTTCATATTGCATGAATTTATCTCTCTACATCATGTCATCTTGCTTAAAGTGTTACTCTGTTTTTAACTTAATACTCTAGATGCATGCTGGATAGCGGTCAATGAGTGGAGTAATAGTAGTAGATGCAGAATCATTTCGGTCTACTTGTCACGGACGTGATGCCTATATACATGATCATGCCTAGATATTCTCATAACTATGCTCAATTCTGTCAATTGCTCAACAGTAATTTGTTCACCCACCATAGAATACTTATGCTCTTGAGAGAAGCCACTAGTGAAACCTATGGCCCCCGGGTCTATTCTCATCATATCAATCTCCATCACTTTAATCTTGCTTTGCTTTTTACTTTGCCTTTTACTTTTCACTTTGCATCTCTATACCAAAAATACCAAAAATATTATATCTATCAGATCTCACTCTCGTAAGTGACCGTGAAGGGATTGACAACCCCTAATCCCGTTGGTTGCGAGTAGCTATCGTTTTGTGCAGGTACGAGGGACTTGAGCGTGGCCTCCTACTGGATTGATACCTTGGTTCTCAAAACTGAGGGAAATACTTGCGCTACTTTGCTGCATCATCCTTTCCTATTTGGGGAAATCCAACGCAAGCTCAAGAGGTAGCAAGAAGAATTTCTGGCGCCGTTGCCGGGGAGTCTACGCAAAAAGTCAACATACCAAGTACCCATCACAATCCCTATCTCTCGCATTACATTAGTTGCCATTTGCCTCTCGTTTTCCTCTCCCCCACTTCACCCTTGTCGTTTTATTCCCCCTCTCTTTCCCAATCTCCTTCTCCTTCTCTTCCTCCGTTTGCCTTTTTCTCGCTTGCCTTTTTGTTTGCCCGTGTGTTGGATTGCTTGTTTGTCGCGATGGCTCACGATACTACCAAATTGTGTGACTTCACCAATACCAATAATAATGATTTCCTTAGCACTCCGATTGCTCGTCTTGCCAATACTGAATCTTGTGAAATCAATACTGCTTTGTTGAATCTTGTTATGAAAGATCAATTCGCCGGCCTTCCTAGTGAAGATGTCGCTACTCATCTGAATAGCTTCGTTGATTTATGTGATATGCAAAAGAAAAAAGATGTCGATAATGATGTCGTTAAATTGAAGCTATTTCCTTTTTCGCTTAGAGATCGTGCTAAAGCTTGGTTTTCGTCTTTGCCTAAAAATAGTATTGATTCTTGGGACAAGTGCAAAGATGCTTTTATCTCTAAGTATTTCCCTCTCGCTAAGATCATCTCTCTTAGAAACGATATTATGAATTTTAAGCAACTTGATCATGAACATGTTGCACAAGCTTGGGAGAGAATGAAATTAATGATACGTAATTGCCCTACTCATGGTTTGAACTTGTGGATGATTATACAAAAAAAATTGCCGGATTGAATTTTGCTTCTAGAAATCTTTTAGATTCGGCCGCGGGAGGTACTTTTATGGAAATCACTTTAGGGTATGCTACTAAACTCCTAGATAATATTATGGTTAATTATTCTCAATGGCATACTGAAAGATCTTCTAATAAAAAAGTGCATGCGATAGAAGAAATCAATGTGTTGAGTGGAAAGATGGATGAACTTATGAAATTATTTGCTACAAAGAGTGTTTCTTCTGATCCTAATGATATGCCTTTGTCTACTTTGATTGAGAATAACAATGAATCTATGGATGTGAATTTTGTTGGTAGAAATAATTTTGGTAACAACGCTTATAGAGGGAATTTTAATCCTAGGCCATATCCTAGTAATCCTTCTAATAATTATGGGAATTCCTACAACAACTCTTATGGAAATTATAATAAGATGCCCTCTGAATTATAGAATAGTGTTAAAGAGTTTATGAATTCACAAAAGAATTTTAATGCTTTGCTTGAAGAGAAATTGCTTAAAGTTGATGATTTGGCTAGGAACGTTGATAGAATTTCTCTTGAGGTTGATTCTTTAAAGCTTAGATCTATTCCTCCTAAGCATGATATCAATGAGTCTCTCAAAGCCATGAGAATTTCCATTGATGAGTCCAAGGAAAGAACCGCTAGGATGCGTGCTTCCAAAGATGCGTTTATTAAAGCACGTTCTTCCAATTCCTATGAAAATCAAGATGAAGATCTAAAAGTTATTGATGTGTCTCCTATTAAATCTTTGTTTTTCAATATGAATCTTGATGAAACTGAATATGATCTTCCTTTACCTAGAAGGCGTTCTAAAAATTCAGAGTATTTAGATCTTTATGATGAAATTGATGAAAATGGGATTGAAAGAAATAAAAATATAGATGTTGCTAAACCCACTATATTGGACTTCAAGGAATTTAATTATGAAACTTGCTCTTTAATTGATTGTATTTCCTTGTTGCAATCCGTGCTAAATTCTCCACATGCTTATAGTCAAAAGAAAGCCTTCACCGAACATATTGTTGATGCCTTGATGCAATCTTATGAAGAACAACTTGAGTTGAAAGTTTCTATCCCTAGAAAACTCTATGATGAGTGGGAACCAACTATTAAAATTAAAATTAAAGATCATGAGTTTTATGCTTTGTGTGATTTGGGTGCTAGTGTCTCCACTATCCCCAAAACTTTGTGTGATTTGCTAGATTTCCGCGATTTTGATGATTGCTCTCTAAACTTGCATCTTGCATATTCTACTATTAAGAAACCTATGGGAAGGATTAATGATGTTCTTATTGTTGCAAATAGGAATTATGTGCCCGTAGATTTCATTGTTCTTGATATAGATTGCAATCCTTCTTGCCATATTATTCTTGGTAGACCTTTCCTTAGAACGGTTGGTGCGATTATCGATATGAAGGAAGGGAATATTAGATTTCAATTTCCATTAAAAAGGGCATGGAACACTTTCCAAGAAAAAAAATAAAATTTCCATATGAAACTATCATGAGAGCCACTTATGGATTGCCTACCAAAGATGGCAATACCTAGATCTATCCTCGCTTTTATGCCTAGCTAGAGGCGTTAAACAATAGCGCTTGTCGGGAGGCAACCCAATTTTATTTTTATTCCTTGCTTTTTGCTCCTGTTTAGTAATAAATAAATTATTTAGCCTGTTTTGGTTGTGTTTTTTGTGTTTAATTAGTGTTTGTGCCAAGTAGAACCGCTGGGAAGACTTGGGGAAAGTCTTGTTGAACTTGCTGTAAAAAACAGAAACATTAGTGCTCACGGGAACTGCTGTTATTTTTATTTGGAGAGTGCTATTTAGTTAATTCTTTTTGCAGATGATTAATAGAAAAATTCCTCACGTCCAGAAATTTATTTGAGAATTTCTGGGGTTCCAGATCTTGCGCTGGCTATAGATTACTACAGACTGTTCTGTTTTTGACAGATTCTGTTTTTCGTGTGTTGTTTGCTTATTTTGATGAATCTATGGTTAGTAAAATAGTTTATAATCCATAGAGAAGTTGGAATACAGTATTTTTAACACCAATATAAATAAAGAATGAGTTCTTTACAGTACCTTGAAGTGGTCTTTTGTTTTCTTTCGCTAACGGAGCTCGCGAGTTTTCTACCTTAAGTTTTGTGTTGTGAAGTTTTTAAGTTTTGGGTAAGGACTTGATGGATTATGGAACAAGGAGTGGCAAGAGACTAAGCTTGGGGATGCCCATGTCACCACCAAGATAATCTAAGGACACCTAAAATCCAAAACTTGGGGATGCCCCGGAAGGCATCCCCTCTTTCGTCTACTTCTATCGGTAACTTTACTTGGAGCTATATTTTTATTCACCACATGATATGTGTTTTGCTTGGAGCGTCTTGTATTATTTGTGTCTTTATGTTCTACTATGCCACAATCATCCTTGTTGTACACACCTTTTGAGAGAGCCATACGTGAATTAGAATTTGATAGAATACTCTATGTGCTTCACTTATATCTTTTTGAGCTAAGTAATTTTGCTCTATGTGCTTCGCTTATATCTTTTGAGCTAAGTAGTTTTGCTCTATTTGCTTCACTTATATCTTTTGAGCGCTATAATTTTGCTCTATGTGCTTCACTTAGATCTTTTAGAGCACGGTGGTGGATTTGTTTTAAAGAAACTATTGATCTCTCATGCTTCACTTAAATTATTTTGAGAGTCTATTAATAGCATGGTAATTTGCTTAATAATAATATGCTTGGTATTCAAGATTTGTGAAACTTTCTTTTGAGTGTGTTGAATACTAAGAAAATATTGAAGCATGATAATTGTTTTGAGATATGGAGGTGATAATATTAGAGTCATGCTAGTTGAGTAGTTGTGAATTTAAGAAATACTTGTGTTGAAGCTTGTGATTCCTGTAGCATGCACGTATGGTGAACCGTTATGTGATGAAGTCGGAGCATGATTTATTTATTAATTGTCTTCCTTATGAGTGGCGGTCGGGGACGAGCGATGGTCTTTTCCTACCACTATCCCCCTAGGAGCATGCGCGTAATACTTTGCTTTGATAACTTGTAGATTTTTGCAATAAGTATATGAGTTCTTTATGACTAATGTTGAGTCCATGGATTATACGCACTCTCACCCTTCCACCTTTGCTAGCCTCTCTAATATTGCGCACCTTTCGCCGGTATCATACACCCACCATATACCTTCCTCAAAACAGCCACCATACCTACCTATTATGGCATTTCCATAGCCATCCCGAGATATATTGCCATGCAACTTTCCACCGTTCCGTTTATTATGACACACTCCATCATTGTCATATTGAATATCCCGGTACACCGCTGGAAGCATTCATATATAGTCATATTTTGTTCTAAGTATCGAGTTGTAATTGTTGAGTTGAAAGAAAAATAAAAGTGTGATGATCATCATTATTAGAGCATTGTCCCAGTGAGGAAAGGACGATGGAGATTATGATTCCCCCACAAGTCGGGATGAGACTCCGGACGAAAAATAAATAAAAGAGGTCAAAGAAGCCCCAAAAAAAGAGAAAGAAAAGAGGCCATAAAAAATAGAAAAGGCCCAAATAAAAGAATGAGAGAAAAAGAGAGAAGGGACAATGTTACTATCCTTTTACCACACTTGTGCTTCAAAGTAGCACCATGATCTTCATAGTAGAGAGTCTCTCATGTTATCACTTTCATATACTAGTGGGAATCTTCCATTATAGAACTTGGCTTGTATATTCCAATGATGGGCTTCCTCAAATTGCCCTAGGTCTTCATGAGCAAGCAAGTTGGATGCACACCCACTTAGTTTCTTTTTGAGCTTTCATATACTTATAGCTCTAGTGCATCCGTTGCATGGAAATCCCTACTCACTCACATTGATATCTATTGATGGGCATCTCCATAGCCCGTCGATACGCCTAGTTGATATGAGACTATCTTCCCCTCTTTTGTCTTCTTCACAACCACCATTCTATTCCACATATAGTGCTATATCCATGGCTCACGCTCATGTATTACGTGAAGATTGAAAAGGTTTTGAGAATGTCAAAAGTATGAAACAATTGCTTGGCTTGTCATTGGGGTTGTGCATGATTTAAATATTTTGTGTGGTGAAGATAGAGCATAGCCAGACTATATGATTTTGTAGGGATAACATTCTTTAGCCATGTTATTTTGAGAAGACATAATTTCTTTGTTAGTATGCTTGAAGTATTATTATTTTTATGTCAATATAAACTTTTGTCTTGAATCTTTCTAATATGAATATTCATATCACGATTAAGAAGATTTGCATTGAAATTATGCCAAGTAGCACTCCGCATCAAAAATTCTCTTTTTATCATTTACCTACTCGAGGACGAGCAGGAATTAAGCTTGGGGATGCCTGATACGTCTCCAACGTATCTATAATTTTTGATTGCTCCATGATATATTATCTACTGTTTTGGACTATATTGGGCTTTATTTTCCACTTTTATGTTATTTTTGGGACTAACCTATTAACCGGAGGCCGAGCCCAGAATTGCCGTTTTTTTGCCTATTTCAGTGTTTCGAAGAAACGGAATATCAAACGGAGTCCAAACGGAATGAAACCTTCGGGAACGTGATTTTATCACCGAACGTGATCTAGGAGACTTGGACCCTACGCCAAGGCATCAGAGAAGCGGTCACGAGGGTGGGGGCGCCCTCCCCCCTTAGGGTGCGCCCCCCTGCCTCGTGGGCCCCTCGGAGCTCCACCGACATACTTCTTCCTCCTATATATACCTACGTACCCCCAAACGAACAGGGACGGAGCCAAAAACCTAATTCCACCGCCGCAACTTTCTGTATCCACGAGATCCCATCTTGGGGCCTGTTCCGGAGCTCCGCCGGAGAGGGCCGTCATCACGGAGGGCATCTACATCATCATAGCCTCTCCGATGAAGTGTGAGTAGTTTACCTCAGACCTTCGGGTCCATAGTTATTAGCTAGATGGCTTCTTCTCTCTTTTTGGATCTCAATACAAAGTTCTCCCCCTCTCTCATGGAGATCTATTCGATGTAATCTTATTTTTGCGGTGTGTTTGTTGAGACCGATGAATTGTGTGTTTATGATCAAGTCTATCTATGGATAATATTCGAATCTTCTCTGAATTCTTTTATGTATGATTGGTTATCTTTGCAAGTCTCTTCGAATCATCCGTTTGGTTTGGCCAACTAGATTGGTAGTTCTTGCCATGGGAGAAGTGCTTAGCTTTGGGTTCGATCTTGCGGTGTCCTTTCCCAATGACAGAAGGGGCAGCAAGGCACGTATTGTATCGTTGCCATCGAGGATAACAAGACGGGGTTTATTTCATATTGCATGAATTTATCTCTCTACATCATGTCATCTTGCTTAAAGTGTTACTCTGTTTTTAACTTAATACTCTAGATGCATGCTGGATAGCGGTCAATGAGTGGAGTAATAGTAGTAGATGCAGAATCGTTTCGGTCTACTTGTCACGGACGTGATGCCTATATACATGATCATGCCTAGATATTCTCATAACTATGCTCAATTCTGTCAATTGCTCAATAGTAATTTGTTCACCCACCGTAGAATACTTATGCTCTTGAGAGAAGCCACTAGTGAAACCTATGGCCCCGGGGTCTATTCTCATCATATCAATCTCCATCACTTTAATCTTGCTTTGCTTTTTACTTTGCCTTTTACTTCTCACTTTGCATCTCTATACCAAAAATACCAAAAATATTAAATCTATCAGATCTCACTCTCGTAAGTGACCGTGAAGGGATTGACAACCCCTAATCGCGTTGGTTGCGAGTAGCTATCGTTTTGTGCAGGTACGAGGGACTTGAGCGTGGCCTCCTACTGGATTGATACCTTGGTTCTCAAAACTGAGGGAAATACTTACGCTACTCTGCTGCATCATCCTTTCCTCTTTGGGGAAATCCAACGCAAGCTCAAGAGGTAGCACGTATGTAAGGCTTTGTCAACTTATAGTCAACACACGGTTCTAGCAGCAGTGGTCGTTGGATGTCCATCCAACAGATGCCGTGCTTCTTCTTCAATCTCGGATATTTTAGCTTCACCCGCTCAAAAAATGATTCCTCCCCCTGACATCTGGGGCGCACCGTTTCGGAAGCTGACCTGTGGGCCTACTAAGTTGACATACCAAGGGCTTTGTCAACTTAGTCAATATAAACGATTCTAGTTGCAGTGACCGTACGATGTCCATCCAACGGTCGTAGTGCTTCTTCAACCTCTGGTCTTCTTGCTCCAGCCGCCCAAAGCAGCACCGGTCGTGCCACCTGCTCCTGCCTCCCGTGGCCGGCTGTGCTGTCGTGGAGGCCTCACCGCCCCCTACTATTCCCACCGTTGGCCAGGCCCTACGGCGACGGCAGCCTCACACCGCGGCCGAACGAGTGAACCCTCATACTCCTCTCCGCGTGGGCATCCACTGCCGCGTCTTCACCAGCTCCGCATCATCCCCTTCCTAGGCCTCGCCGTCATCCACCGCCCTGGTGCTCTCAGCGCGGTGTGGTCAACGTGGAAGGAACGACTTCCATCGAACATGGACTGTACGTGGAGAGGCTGACAGCTGGGTCCACGGCGGCAGCAAGGAAGTGCATCCTTATTACGCGGAAAATAATGATTCCCCCACCTGACAACAGGGACCCACTGGACGGGCCACCAGTATTTTGCGAAAAAAATCATTTCCCCCTGACTGCTGGGACCCACTGGACGGGCCACCGTATTTTACGAAAAAAACGTTCCCCCCGCTGTCAGCTCGGACCCACCGGAAGTGCCTCCTTATTACTCACAAAAAAATGAATACTCCCCTGGCTAGCTGGGACCCACCTTGCTGGGAGGCTGACTTGTGGGCCTACTAAGTTGACAGGGATGAAGGGCTTTGTCAACTTAGTCAATATGAACGATTCTAGCTCTAGTGACCATACGATGTCCATCCAACGGCCGTAGTGCTTCTTCAACCTCTGGTCTTCTTGCTCTAGCCGCCCAAAGTAGCGCCGGTCGTGCCGCATGCTCCTGCCTCCCGTGGTCGGTTGTGCTGCCGCAGAGGCCTCACCGCCCCCTACTATTCCCACCGCTCGCCAGGCCCTGCAGCGACGGCAGCCTCACAGCGCAGCCGAACCAGTGAACCCTCGTAGTCCTCTCCGCGCGGGCTTCCACTACCGCGTCGTCCCCTTTCTAGGCCTCGCCGCCATCCACTGTCGTGGTGCTCTCCGCGCGGCATGGTCAACGTGGTCAAGGAACGACTTCCATCGGAAGAGTACTGTACATGGAGAGGCTGACAGCTGGGTCCCCGGCCACAGCATAGTTTTTTTTTGTAATTTGCCAAGTAAGTCGCTTTGTCAAGCCTGTTGGGCTGCAAATCTTTCAAGACGAGGAGAGCTTTCATTCGGCTGGCCGAGAAAATGGCCCATCAGTAATGAGAAATGGGTTGTACATTTTTAAAACACATCAAACCGGCAATTAGTTTCAAATATCTTTTTTTTCATTTCAAGATTTTAAATTACATTAATTTTTATGCGTGGAGAATTTGTTGGATTTTATATTGATATACATTTATTTTTAAAATCAGTTTGAATGTGAGTCGAAATTTCGGGATTAAAAACAGTTCGGACCGCACCGAAATATGCAAAATTTCATATAATTTTTTAACCGTTGCCACAATATGGGCTGTAATGCTAACAAAAAGAATATGGGCTCCAAAAAAACCTTAAGAATTAGCAAATGGGCTGTAAATTATTAGAAATAATGGCAGATGGGTTGTATGTTGTTTTCCACAGATTTGAGGCTTTCCTAAAAAAAGGTTGACGCACAAGCACTGACTGTTGGATGTCCATCCAACGGCCGTCGTGCTTCTTCAATCTCTGTTCTTCCTGCTCCAGCCGCTCAAACAAGCGTCGGCGGGACTGCCTGCTCCCTCCTCCTCACGGCCGGCTATGCTGCCGCGCAGGCCTCACCACCCGACCGTACTCCCATCGCTGGCCTAGCCATCCCTCTACTCACCCACACCTGCTGTTATTCTCTGGCGACGACAGACGAACCAGTAAACCCTCGTACAATCGTACTCCCCTCTGTGTGGGAAACAACTGCCGAGTCTTCCCTGCCTCCGTGTCGTCCTCTTCCTAGGCCTCGCCGTTGTCCACCGCCCTGGTGCTCTCGGCGCGACGTGGTCAACATGGTCAAGGAACGACTTCCATCGGACGTGAACTGTACGTGGAGAGGCTGACAGTTGGGTCCACGGCCGCAGCAAGGAAGTGCCTCCTTATTACGTGGAAAATAATGAATCCTCCACCTGACAGCTGGGACCCACCAGACGGGCCACTGTATTTCACGAAAAAAATGTTTCCCCCTGACTGCTGGGACCCACCAGCTACATCTTCGCACGCAAGGAAGTGCCTGACAGTCGGGACCCACCTGGTCGAAGCGTACGTAGCGTTGTCATTCTGGTCGCGAACGTGTACGTACATACTGGTCGATGTAGAGGCGTGCACGTGTCGTAGTAGAGACGCGCACGTGTCGTAGTAGAGGCGTGCACCTAGCATGTACACGCACGTACAACGACCAGGGTGCAAAAAAGAAAATACGGCCACGTATGTGTACATACGGGCAGGGTCCCGAACGCCTACTCGCACATACGTACGGCCAGGGCTCGTGTACATTGCTGGGTCGGGACAGAGAAACAGCGTCGTCGTCGTGTTCATGGGGAGGCAACATAATGCCTCGTGTTCATGGGGAGGCAACGGAATGCGTCGTGTTCATCGGGAGGGCTTGGACGGAACAGGCGATGGAAACAAGGCCTGGCGTATCGCAGAACGGAGGAAACGGCCTTGTGTTCGACCGGCCACGTTCGAAGTAGGATCATGTTGATCGGGAGGGGTCTGGCGTACCGCAAAACGGAGGAAACGGACCTCCTACGGTCGAAACGGGGGTCCTGTTGATCGGGAGGGGTGTGGCGTACCGCAAAACGGACGAAACGGACTTGTGTTGGAGCGCTACGGTCGAAACGGGGTCCTGTTCATCGGGAGGGGTGTGGCATACCGTAAAATGGGACTCCACGGGATACTGTTCATCTCCACCGTCGACCCCTCCAGCCTCCACGAGCTACTGTTCATCCACCGTCGACCTCCTCCAGCCTCCACCTGCGACTGTTCATCCACGGGCTCCTGTTCATCCAGCCTCCACCGTGTGCTACTCCATCGGCTACTGTTCAACCAGCCCTCTCCACGGGCTCCTTTTCAACCAGCCCTCTCTACGGGCTCCTGTTCAACCACCCCTCCACGGGCTACTGTTCATCCTGCCCTCCACCGTCTACTGTTCATCCTGCCCTCCACGGGGTGGTCCTGTTCATCCAGCCCTCCATGGGGTCCTGTTCATCCAGCCCTAACCAGCTCGATCGATCAGGGTCCTGTTCATCCAGAGGCAACACCACGGGGTCCTGTTCATCCACCCCC
>NC_041390.1:512345089-512394889 GCF_002162155.2 Triticum dicoccoides
GCTCATTGTTCATCCAAAGGCAGCATCGATCGGCTTCAGTTAGCAGCAGTAGCGAAGGAATCGCTCGATCGGGTTCAGTTAAGAGCAATCGATCAATCGTTCGGGTTCAGTAACGCGTAGCCTGCAGTGCAATCGCTCGGGTTCAGTTAGAGCCCAACGCCTCACTCGGGTTCAGTTAGAGCCAACGCCTCGCACACATGCGCGTACGTGTACGAGAGAAGCGCGCATCGCTCGCCCCCGACCTCCCATCGTAACTGGGAACTCCCCGAAATTTTCCTCGCCCTCGCTTCTACCATGGTTTTTTCCGTCATGGACGGCCCAAAGAATGTCATGCAGCTGCGTCCCCGGCCCGCCCAGGATGAAAAGCCCATTTTTTGTCATGATTTTTTGTCATAGAAGTAGGAGCCCACCACATCTATGATGATACCAGGTTTTGCCACAATTATCGTCATAGAAGTGTCATATGTATGATAGAAAAAAAATTCGTTCGGCCCAAAATGTCACGGATGTGTCTTTTTTTTGTAGTGTATGACGGAGGATAAACTAGAGGGGACAGGGTTGCCTGCACATGGCTTGGTGTTTCTTGATGTGTCTTGGGTGCTAGCCCTACCCCTCTATTTATATGTTGAGCCTTGGGGTCGAAATTTGGAGTAAAAGCCTCCACAAAGTCGGTTTCATCCGAAAGGCAAGAGTCCTTCTCGGACTCCAGGGCCAGACGCCAGGGTTCCCGGTGTCTGGCCCCTGGACTCCGCAAAACTTCATTTTGCGCTTTCCAAAAACCTTGTGGGCTTTCCCCTTTGGCCCAAATAAAGTGTTCTCGTACCCAAACATTTCGGGAAACATTCGGAACCCCTTCCGGTGAATTTCGGAACCCTTCCGGAGTCCAAACACTATTATACCATATATCAATCTTTATCTCCAGACCATTCCGGAGTTCCTCGTCATGTCCGTGATCTTATCCGAAACTCCGAACAACATTCGGTCACCAACATACATAACTCATAGTACTATATCATCAACGAACGTTAAGCGTGCGGACCCTACGGGTTCGAGAACTATGTAGACATGACCGAGACACCTCTCTGGTTAATAACCAATAGCGGGACCTGGATGCCCATATTGGCTCCTACATATTCTACGAAAATCTTTATCGGTCAGACCGCATAACAACATATGTTGTTCCCTTTGTCATCGGTATGTTACTTGCCCGAGATTCGATCGTCGGTATCTCAATACCTAGTTCAATCTCGTTACCGGCAAGTCTCTTTACTCATTCCGTAATACATCACCCCGCAACTAACTCATTAGTTGCAATGCTTGCAAGGCTTATAGTGATGTGCATTACCGAGTGGGCCCAGAGATACCTCTCCGACAATTGGAGTGACAAATCTTAATCTCGAAATACGTCAACCCAACAAGTACCTTCGGAGACACCTGTAGAGCACCTTTATAATCACCCAGTTACATTGTGACATTTGGTGGCACACAAAGTGTTCCTCCGGTAAACGGGAGTTGCATAATCTCATAGTCATAGGAACATGTATAAGTCATGAAGAAAGCAATAGCAACAAACTAAACGATCAAGTGCTAAGCTAACGGAATGGGTCAAGTCAATCACATCATTCTCCTAATGATGTGATCACGTTAATCAAATGACAACTCATGTCTATGGTTAGGAAACTTAACCATCTTTGATCAACGAGTTAGTCAAGTAGAGGCATACTAGTGACACTCTGTTTGTCTATGTTTTCACACATGTATTATGTTTCCAGTTAATACAATTCTAGCATGAATAATAAACATTTATCATGAAATAAGGAAATAAATAATAACTTTATTATTGCCTCTAGGGCATATTTCCTTCAGTCTCCCACTTGCTCTAGAGTCAATAATCTAGATCACATCGCCATATGATTTAACATCAATAGTTCACATCACCATGTGATTAACACCCATAGTTCACATCGTCATGTGACCAACACCCAAAGGGTTTACTAGTGTCAATAATCTAGTTCACATCGCTATGTGATTAACACACAAAGAGTACTAAGGTGTGATCATGTTTTGCTTGTGAGAGAAGTTTAGTCAACGGGTCTGCCACATTCAGATCCGTATGTATTTTGAAAATTTCTATGTCAACAATGCTCTGCATGAAGCTACTCTAGATAATTGCTCCCACTTTCAATATGTATCTAGATTGAGACTTAGAGTCATCTGGATCAGTGTCAAAATTTGCATCGACGTAACCTTTTACGACGAACCTTTTTGTCACCTCCATAATCGAGAAACATATCCTTATTTCACTAAGGATAATTTTGACCGTTGTCCAGTGATCTACTCCTACATCACTATTGTACTCCCTTGCCAAAATCAGTGTAGGGTATACAATAGATCTGGTACATAGCATAGCATATTTTATAGAACCTATGGCCAAGGCATAGAGAATGACTTTCATTCTCTTTCTATCTTCTGCCGTGGTCGGGCTTTGAGTCTTAGTCAGTTTCACACCTTGTAACACAGGCAAGAACTCTTTCTTTGACTGTTCCATTTTGAACTACTTCAAAATCTTGTCAAGGTATGTACACATTGAAAAACTTATCAAGCGTCTTGATCTATCTCTATAGATCTTGATGCTCAATATGTAAGCAGTTTCACCGAGGTATTTCTTTGAAAAACTCCTATCAAACATTACTTTATGCTTTGCAGAATAATTCTACATTATCTCCGATCAACAATATGTCATTCACATATACTTATCAAAAATGTTGTAGTGCTCCCACTCACTTTCTTATAAATATAGGCTTCACCGCAAGTCTGTATAAAACTATATGCTTTGATCAACTTATCAAAACATATATTCCAACTCCGAGATGCTTGCACCAGTCCATAGATGGATCGCTGGAGCTTGCATATTTTGTTAGCACCTTTAGGATTGACAAAACCTTCTGGTTGCATCATATACAACTCTTCTTAAATAAATCCATTAAGGAATGCGGTTTTGTTTATCCATTTGCCAGATTTCATAAAATGCGGCAATTGCTAACATGATTCGGACATACTTAAGCATAGATACGAGTGAGAAACTCTCATCGTAGTCAACACCTTGAACTTGTCGAAAAACCTTTTTGCGACAATTCTAGCTTTGTAGATAGTAACACTACTATCAGCGTCCGTCTTCCTCTTGAAGATCCATTTAATCTCAATGGCTCGCTGATCATTGAGCAAGTCAATCAAAGTCCATACGTTGTTCTCATAAATGGATCTCATCTCAGATTTCATGGCCTCAAGCCATTTCCTGGAATCTGGGCTCATCATCGCTTCCTCATAGTTCGTAGGTTCGTCATGGTCAAGTAACATGACCTCTAGAACAGGATTACCGTACCACTCTGGTGCGCATCTCACTCTGGTTTACCTATGAGGTTCGGTAGTAACTTGATCTGAAGTTACATGATCATCATCATTAGCTTCCTCACTAATTGGTGTAGTAGTCACAGGAACAGATTTTTGTGATGAACTACTTTCCAATAAGGGAGCAGGTACAGTTACCTCATCAAGTTCTACTTTGCTCCCAGTCACTTCTTTTGAGAGAAACTCCTTCTTTAGAAAGGATCCATTCTCAGCAATGAATTACTTGCCTTCGGATTTGTGATAGAAGGTGTACCCAACATTTTCTTTTGGGTATCCTATGAAGACGCACTTCTCCGATTTGGGTTTGAGCTTCAGGTTGAAACTTTTTCACATAAGCATTGCAACCTCAAACTTTAAGAAACGACAGCTTAGCTTTCTTACCAAACCATAGTTCATATGGTGTCGTCTCAACGGATTTAGATGGTGCCCTATTTAACGTGAATGTAGTTGTCTCTAATGCATAACCCTAAAACGATAGTGGTAAACCGGTAAGAGACATCATAGATCGCACCATATCTAATAAAGTACGGTTACGACGTTCGGACACACCATTACACTGTGGTGTTCCAGGTGGCATGACTAGTGAAACTATTTCACATTGTCTTAACTGAAGGCCAAACTCGTAACTCAAATATTTTACTTCTGCGATCATATCGTAGAAATTTTTATTTTTGTTATGATGATTCTCCACTTCACTCTGAAATTCTTTGAACTTTTCAAATGTTTCAGACTTGTGTTTCATCAAGTAGATATACTCATATCTGCTCAAATCATCTGTGAAGATCAGAAAATAATGATACCTGCCGCGAGCCTCAATATTCATTGGACCACATACATCAGTATGTACGATTTCCAACAAATCTGTTGCTCGCTCCATTGTTCCGGAGAACGGAGTCTTAGTCATCTTGCCCATGAGGCATGGTTCGCAAGCATCAACTGATTCATAATCAAGTGATTCCAAAAGCCCATCAGCATGGATTTTCTTCATGCACTTTACACCAATATGACCTAAACGGCAGTGCCACAAATAAGTTGCACTATCATTATTAACTTTGTATATTTTTGCTTCAATATTATGAATACATGTATCACCACGATCAAGATCCAACAAACCATTTTCATTGGGTGTATGACCATAGAAGGTTTTATTCATGTAAACAGAACAACAATTATTCTCTAACTTACATGAATAACCGTATTGCAATAAACATGATCCAATCATATTCATGCTCAACGCAAACACTAAATAGCATTTATTTTAGGTCTAACACTAATCTTGAAAGTATAGGGAGTGTGTGATGATGATCATATCAATCTTGGAACCATTTCCAATACACATCGTCACTTCACCCTTAACTAGTCTCTGTTCATTCTGCAACTCCCGTTTCGAGTTACTATTCTTAGCAACTGAACCAGTATCAAATACCGAGGGATTGCTATAAACACTAGTAAAGTACACATCAATAACATGTATATCGAATATAGCTTTGTTCACTTTGCCATCCTTCTTATCCACCAAATACTTGGGGTAGTTCCGCTTCCAGTGACCAATCCCTTTGCAGTAGAAGCACTTAGTTTCAGGCTTAGGTCCAGACTTGGGTTACTTCTTGAGCAGCAACTTGCTTGCCATTCTTCTTGAAGTTCCCCTTTATTTCCTTTGTCCCTTTACTTGAAACTAGTGGTCTTGTTAAACATCAACACTTGGTGCTCTTTCTTGATTTCTACCTTCGTCGATTTCAGCATCGCGAATAGCTCGGAAATTACTTTCGTCATCCCTCGCATATTATAGTTCATCACGAAATTCTAGTAACTTGGTGATAGTGACTAGAGAATTATGTCAATTACTATCTTATCTGGAAGATTAACTCCCAGTTGATTCAAGCGATTGTAGTACCCAGATAATCTGAACACATGCTCACTGGTTGAGCTATTCTCCTCCATCTTGTAGGCAAAGTACTGTGAGAGGTCTCATACCTCTCGACACAGGCATGAGTATGAAATACCAATTTCAACTCTTGGAACATCTTATATGCTCCGTGGTGTTCAAAACATTTTTGAAATCCCGGTTCTAAGTCGTAAAGCATGGTGCACTTAACTATCAAGTAGTCATCATACCGAGCTTTTGTCAAAACGTTCATAATGTATGCATTTGCTCCTGCAATAGGTCTGTCACCTAGCGGTGCATCAAGGACATAATTCTTCTGTGCAGAAATGAGGATAAACCTCAGATCACGGATCCAATCTGCATTATTGCTACTAACATCTTTCAACTTAGTTTTCTCTAGGAACATATAAATAATAAATGGGGAGCAACATCGCGAGCTATTGATCTACAACATAGATATGCTAATACTACCAGGACTAAGTTCATGATAAATTAAAGTTCAGTTAATCAAATTATTAAAGAACTCCCACTTAGATAGACATCCCTCTAATCCTCTAAGTGATCACGTGATCCATATCAACTAAACCATGTCCGATCATCACGTGAGATGGAGTAGTTTCAATGGTGAACATCACTATGTTGATCATATCTACTATATGATTCACGCTCGACCTTTCAGTCTCCGTGTTCCGAGGCCATATCTGTTATATGCTAGGCTCATCAAGTTTAACCTAAGTATTCCACGTGTGCAACTGTTTTGCACCCGTTGTATTTGAATGTAGAGCCTATCACACCCGATCATCACATGGTGTCTCAGCACGAAGAACTTTCGCAACGGTGCATACTCAGGGAGAACACTTATACCTTGATAATTTAGTGAGAGATCATCTTATAATGCTACCATCAATCAAAGCAAGATAAGATGCATAAAAAGATAAACATCACATGCAATCAATATAAGTGATATGATATGGCCATCATCATCTTGTGCTTGTGATCTCCATCTTCGAAGCACCATCATGATCACCATCGTCACCGGTGTGACACCTTTATCTCCATCGTAGCATCGTTGTCGTATCGCCAACTTATGCTTCTACGACTATCGCTATCGCTTAGTGACAAAGTAAAGCATTACAGGGCATTTACATTCCATACAATAAAGCGACAACCATATGGCTCCTGCCAGTTGCCGATAACTCGGTTACAAAACATGATCATCTCATATAATAAAATTTAGCATCATGCCTTGACCATATCACATCACAACATGCCCTGCAAAAACAAGTTAGACGTCCTCTACTTTGTTGTTGCAAGTTTTACATAGCTGCTACAGGCCGAGCAAGAACCGTTTTTACCTACACATCAAAACCACAACGATAGTTAGTCAAATTAGTGTTGTTTTAACCTTCTAAAGGACCGGGCGTAGCCACACTCGGTTCAACTAAAGTTGGAGAAACTGACACCCGCCAGCCACCTGTGTGCAAAGCACGTCGGTAGAACCAGTCTCGCGTAAGCGTACGCGTAATGTTGGTCCGGGCCGCTTCATCCAACAATACCACCTAACCAAAGTATGACATGCTAGTAAGAAGTATGACTTATATCGCACACAACTCACTTGTGTTCTACTCGTGCATAACATCTACGCATAAAACCTGGCTCTGATGCCACTATTGGGGAACGTAGTAATTTTAAAAAAATCCTATGCACACACAGGATCATGGTGATGCATAGCAACAAGAGGGGAGAGTGTTGTCTACGTACCCTCGCAGACCAAAAGCGGAAGCGTTATATCAACACGGTTGATGTAGTCGTGCGTCTTCACGATCCGAACGATCCAAGTACTGAAAGCACGGCACCTCCGAGTTCTGCACACGTTTGGCTCGGTGACGTCCTCGCCTTCTCAATCCAGCAAGAGGGGCGAAGTAGTAGATGAGTTCCGGCAGCATGACGGCGTGGTGATGGTGTTGGTGAAGAACAATCTCCGCAGGGCTTCGCCTAAGCACTACGAAAACTATGACGGAGGATAAACTAGAGGGGACAGGGTTACCTGCACACGGCTTGGTGTTTCTTGATGTGTCTTGGGTGCTAGCCCTACCTCTCTATTTATATGTTGAGCCTTGGGGTCGAAACTTGGAGTAAAAGCCTCCACAAAGTCAGTTTCATCCGAAAGGCAAGAGTCCTTCTCAGACTCCAGGGCCAGACGCCAGGGACGCCAGGGACCCTGGCGTCTGGCCCCTGGACTCCGCAAAACTTCCTTTTGCGCTTTCCAAAAACCTTGTGGGCTTCCCGCTTTGGCTCAAATAAAGTATTCTCGTACCCAAATATTTCGGGAAACATCCGGAACCCCTTCCGGTGAATTTCAGAACCCTTCTGGAGTCCAAACACTATTATCCCATATATCAATCTTTATCTCCGGACCATTCCGGAGTTCCTCATCATGTCCGTGATCTTATCCGGAACTCCGAACAACATTCGGTCACCAACATACATAACTCATAGTACTATATCGTCAGCGAACGTTAAGCGTGCGGACCCTACGGGTTCGAGAACTATGTAGACATGAACGAGACACCTCTCTGGTCAATAACCAATAGCAGGACCTGGATGCCCATATTGGCTCCTACATATTCTACGAAGATCTTTATCGGTCAGACCGCATAACAACATATGTTGTTCCCTTTGTCATCGGTATGTTACTTGCCCGAGATTCGATCGTCGGTATCTCAATACCTAGTTCAATCTCGTTACCGGCAAGTCTCTTTACTCATTCCGTAGTACATCATCCCGCAATTAACTCATTAGTTGCAATGCTTGCAAGGCTTATAGTGATGTGCATTACCGAGTGGGCCCAGAGATACCTCTCCGACAATTGGAGTGACAAATCCTAATCTCGAAATACGCCAGCCCAACAAGTACCTTCGAAGACACCTATAGAGCACCTTTATAATCACCCAGTTACGTTGTGACGTTTGGTGGCACACAAAGTGTTCCTCCGGTAAACGGGAGTTGCATAATCTCATAGTCATAGGAACATGTATAAGTCATGAAGAAAGCAATAACAACAAACTAAACGATCAAGTGCTAAGCTAACGGAATGGGTCAAGTCAATCACATCATTCTTCTAATGATGTGATCTCGTTAATCAAATGACAACTCATGTCTTTGGTTAGGAAATTTAACCATCTTTGATTAACGAGCTAGTCAAGTAGAGGCATACTAGTGACACTCTGTTTGTCTATGTATTCACACATGTATTATGTTTCCGGTTAATACAACTCTAGCATGAATAATAAACATTTATCATGAAATAAGAAAATAGATAATAACTTTATTATTGCCTCTAGGACATATTTCCTTCACCTGCATGCTGCAGCTAGATGGGTAGATTAATTCCTCTTGCCTTCACAAAACCAAACAGTGATGCATGATTGATCGCTTTGCTAACTACTAACATCTTTGCGTTGTCAAGTGTCCCAAGATGGAGAATAAGTATACCGAGAATGGCGATGTTTAGGAGGAAAACCTGAGCCTCAAGATTAAGAAAGAAGCAAAAAAGATCAAGCATGAAGGAAAAGCAGAGGGAGAACCTGATGTCGTTGCCGCTGGCTTATTGGTACATGCCTGCCTCTAACAATGGTGTGGCGTGGTCTTTCTTAATTTTTTATTTCTATTGTTTGATGTGTACTATCTATTGTTTTCCGTGCATTGTTGTTGAAGCAAAGTTGAAGTCCAAGCTATCGGCAACTAATACAGTAATGTTCAAGCTTAGCAATAATATCAGGCTATGCACCTTACGTATGATGGCCAACAATGGGCCTGAATATGATGCCATAGCCAGTGCCATGTTGGTAGGTTCACTACGAAGCAGTGTAGCACATAAATTGTGGTAAACATGATTTGGCACTAACTTGTTGCTTTTCACCGATTACAAAAATAATCTTTTGAAGGGTATTTCACGCGAAGCGAAAAAGGCACGCATGTATCTGTATTTAAAAGACTATAGAACAGCAGTAGAAAAAGGGCTATAGAACATTTGCGAAGTTTCAAGTTTGTTATTATATTTGGAAGTGTACGCTAGGCTTTCTGAAATACCGTTAACAGTGATGTGGATGCCTTGGAAAAGCCTACAAGCTATGATCAGAATTATCATCTTTCTTTTTCGTGTTGTATGCATATTGTTTGGTCAGAAGTTTGATTTCATTGTATACTACGCCCTCCGTTCCAAATTAAGCGTCGTGGTTTTAGTTCAAATTTGAACTAAAACCACGACGAGTAACTTGGAACGGAGGGAGTACGATGCTAGGGTGTTAAACCGTGATGAAGTTGCTGCGGAGAATGGGAAGAACAAAAAAAGGAAGGCTCTTGAGGGCCCTACGAACGAGAAGACACCTTGGGAAAAGGTGATCAACACTTCCTCCCCCAACGGAATCGACTTCATGGCAGCCGCAGAATCCCCGTCTCAGCTAAAAAGGAACAGAAAACTTTTTTGTCACTAACAATCGTATTGGCTATCAGTTTCAGAACCTTATGATTTGTTCATGGCTTGTGCTGTTCGTCCATAAAGCCGTCCATCAACGCCAAAGTCTTTTTTACCAGCAGCAGTATGTAACGGTAAAGGATCTACCTTTCATTCGCATCAAGATTCATGCATTTTTTACTCATCTGCAAATTTAACGCATATCATTGGGTCCCATCACCTGTTTTGTGGCGGAGTAAAGGGCGCATCATGCAGGCATGGCTCTGAGTTGGGCAATACTGAAACTGAGTACTAAAATTAGGCGGTACAGAAACTGGTTGAATATGAAATTGAAATTGACGTGAGATTGAAAATGTGAAATTAAAAGGCATAATGTGAGACTGAAACATGAAATTGAAATTAAAATTTTCAGACCAAACCAGTTTCAATGCCACGTCCATTTCAATAAATGTGAGACCAAAATATGAAATTTAAATGCAACAATTATATATAATGCAAAAAAAGATCATGCATTTGAAAATTAGTTCCGTATTTCAAAGAAATGTTCACAAACTTGAAAAAAAAAGTTCATAAATTTGAGAAAGTTCATGGGTTTGAAAAATGTTCACAAATTTGAAGAAATTCACATAAAAAATAAAAAGAAACAAAGAAAATGAAAAGTCCCTAAGAAAAACCACCAAAACAAACAACCCAGCAGAAAAAAAAAGGAACCCAGAAGCTGCTAGAAGCTTCCCAAAACTGGAATGTATATATATATATACACTACTGTTGTATTACATGGGCTGTCCTGTTGGTACCAGCGCGCCATATACCAAATTGTCTATAATTAAGTGGCGCCTTGAGCGCCGAATAGGAATGGGCGTGGAAATGGTCCACCTACTGACCTCTGGGTACGTACAGAGTTCATCAAGCCTTTACTTGCAAACAAAAAGAAAAGAAAATAGGTTCATCCAGCCCCAGCTGTTGTGACAGTGAGTGAGTGAGGGCTTTTATAGAGGTAAGTAGGCTTACAGCTTAGAGCAACTCTGGTGCCCATTTCAGAAAAATCGGTTATGTTATTCGGAAAATGATTTTAGCAGGACGACGGACGCTGAGGCAAAATAGATCCTTCAAACATATACCACATATTAAAATTCACAGTTCACGCCACCTAAAACATCACCGAAGTCCATCATACATAAAACATAACCTGAGTTCATACTTAAAACATAGTTCGGACTTAAGCAACAACGGAGTTCATAATGAAACAACTTTCACACTAGCATAAAACGGAGATTAAACTAGATCTACTTGTCACCGGACTTGCCATCACCGGACTCGCCGACGCTGAGGTGGTGCTCCATCATGGAGTTGGAGAGCAGGAAGGTGAGTTGGTACTCCTCCCTGAGTGTCGCGACCCGCGCCACTGCAACTTCGTCTCCGGGGGCGGCCGCCTCCTTCACCTCGAACCACGCGATCTCCGCCGCCCGGAGACGCTTCAGCGCAGGGGAGAAGAGGCGGTCCTATCGAAATGGGTCCATGCCCGTGCTCCGGTGCCACAGGCGCAGCGCGTGCGCGTCTGTTCCTTGTGCCACTCCTCCACTAATGGGTGGAGGGAGGAGCTCCCGACCTCAGCATCGTTGTGGCGCTTGCGAGGCGGCTTACTGCCGAGACCGCAGCGGCCGTCGAGCCCCCTCGGCCACCCCGACCTCCACCCGTGCACGACATCTCCTCTCGCTTCTGGTGGATCTACTCACTGCAAAACACTATCGGAGCTCGCTCGATTTGTCGCCGGAGTAGAAGAAAAGCAGCGGAAGAGGATATAGGAAAAGGTGAACGGATACCCTAAAATGACCCGGCGCCGGCATATATAGCGGATTTGGGGGCGGTTTACGGGCCTCCCGTAAATTTTTTATGGGCCGGGTCATTTTTATAGGACTTGGTCGTGCCATTTTCTTGGACCGTCTCGTAAATCTGCCCAAAAAAGCGACCCAGCAAGGTTTTATCTGCTAGAGTTGGTCTTAACCAATGAGTTTATTACACGGAATAAGCCAAGACTCTCCATTGAGGGAAAATACGAAGCAGAACCTGGACACCAACGCACCCTATATGCAAGAAAAAATAGTAATTCAAGGAATGTTCAAAATATCCCGAAACTTTTTTTTGTATCAACCATGATCAAATATTGTAGTCGTATAAAAAGATTCGTCAGAGAAAGACTTTTGTTGTATCCTGGGTCGAAGATTCGGCAAAAAAAACCACTATACACAAGTACTCTACATGCTATATTGTCGTCATAAAATTATCTTTTTTGCTCTGAAGTCAATAGGGTTCAAACTTTTTATGCGAGTACAATACCTGATCATATTTGATTCCAAAAAGATTTGATTTTTTAATTTTTTTTTGAATTACTAAATTTTTTGACGCCTATAGGGCGCCGGGAACCCGAAAGCACCGAGTTTCCGTCCCTCCACTGAGGCCTTTTCGTTTTGTTCGGACCGCTGCTATAAGAACGACACTATTTCGTATGTAGTAGCACTAGTACTAGTATTAACAGCACCAACTTATCGATCAAATTAAGGGGCGGCGGAAAAGTGCATGTCAACTTGGTTGTCTGCGTCAGTTTTCAATCAAAAGGAGGAACATGGTTGTCCACTTGGTTGTCCTCCTCACACATCACCCATCACCCCGCTTCTTCCTGAAGCGGAATTTGTGGTCACCGTGACGCACGAAATCAAGCATATCAGAGTATCACAGGGTGCTCGGATCCAAGTGACTATTTCTAGTCTGACTAAATATTGTCTCTTTTAGAGGCTAAAGTTTCAAGCATCCCTGACTAAAGAAAGGTTAGGACTAGTCTTGTGGCTAAAAAATTTTAGTCATAGGAAACCTATTAAAATATGTATTAGCCTTCTCTCTTCTCATTTAATTCCTCTCCTTCAACACATGCGAGTTCTGGATTGGAGGGTTTGGAGGATAATAAATGCTCAATAACTTGATTTGTCTCTTTAGTATTTGAATCCAAGCATGGGTGAGGCTAGCAAGTTTTAGTCCCACTACTTTTAGTCATGGGACTAAAATGTATCCAAGCACCCTCTCAGACGATGATGGGAATGGGATTAAGGGGTCGATGGTCCTGCTCCTAACCTTGCCCGCTGCTGAACGGATTAGCTCCTGATGATTGATCATAGCACCTCACCTTAGAGCAACTCCAATGGGGTGATCCATTTCATCCGCCCGCGTCCGTTTGGGTCGGCACGGACAAAAGTGGCGGCCCAACGCGCTGATCCAAATTCAAATCGTGTCCGTCCGGCGTCCGCACCGACCCATTTGCGGCCCAAAATTGCGCCTGAGATGCGTCGGCGCGGACGTGAAGCGGACGCGCCGCGCGTCTCCTCGCCGTCCGCCGCGTCCCCACCTGGCGGCCACCCAACCGCCACCGGTCGTCTTATTTATGACGACCACCGACAACAGGCCCACGCGTCAGCCAATGCGTGCGTCCTTTTTTAACCACGCGTGCGGCGGGGTCGGCCTCATCCACTTCTCCCGTCCACATCTGGCCCCCACCACTTCCTTTGCTTCCTCGCCGGAGACCGCAAACCCTAGCGCGCGTCATGGGCCTCTTCAGCAAAAGCAATGGCAAGGGAAAGGGCACCTCCGGCGCCTCGTCATCCCGTGCTCCCCCTCCCCCTCCTCCTCCACCGCCGGCGCGTTTCCGCCCTGGACGCCGGCGCCTGCACATCCCGATGCACCAAGCGCAGTGGCACTGGGAGTACAGGCAGCCCCTCCCCTATCCCGTGCTCTTTTAATGTTTTTATTTAATGTTTATTAGATGTAGGTGGACTTTGGCCGGCGTTTGACCGGCCACTTTTATGTTTAATTATGTTTATTTTCATGCAACTTGTTTTTTTGTCACGCCGCCACATTAGGTCGGCCTCCCCGTTGGACGGTCAAGCCGACCCATTTTAAAATACAGATGCCGGCGTCCACCCGACCGACCCAAACGGACAAAAAACAGACAAAACACGCATCCGTTTGGGTCGCCTTGTTGGAGTTGCTCTTATAATATCATTCAGCATATTGCAGACACGATTTCCGCTCGACGATTCGCCCACCCTGCGGTGTGACCACAAAACGTCGCTTGCGCACACTTCAGCCAAGTCAGTATACTGTGCCACCGTACCGGTCTTGATCGGTGCTGCGTGCGTGCGGAAGGTTGGCTCGGGCAGCATCCACGTATGTTTTTTTCTCCTTCTTTTTCTTGCGTAAAGCATCCACTATAACCCGTTAGACACGTTCGAACAATCGAGTTCCGAAAGTTACAACCCAACTTTTCTTTTCCTGAATATAAGAACATCTATACTCCGACCTCTTAAACACGTCACATACGTCCGGTCATTGACTAGTCAAAAAACCTGACTTAATCGGGGCTCTTAAACCGTGGATAAACGTCCTAACTGACCAGTACCCCTCATATTTAGCCTAAATATAAGATAGATATGAGGCAGGCCGGTCGCACCCGGACGCGTCCACCATGTCAGCCTGGCCTACCGCTAGCCCACCTCGGCCCCACAAAATTCCCCTCCGAAGCAAACCCTAGCTCCCTTCACTCCACTCCGCTCCGCTCCCGACGCTCCTCTTTCCCTAATCCGTCCAATCCCCGGCGCCAACGAGCATGTCAAGCACCGGCAGCTACTCCGGCAGCAGCTCCGAAGACGAGGACGAGATGGAGCTTCATATCGCACTCGAGCACTCGCGGGTCGATACGAGCGGCGGCTCCGGGTCCGGTGTGACGCCTCCTGTCGCCCGTTGCCACAGCGCTGACACCAAAGTTGGCTCTTCCGGCCTCCGCTCCGCGCAGGCAGCGGTGGGTTCTAGTGCCCGCTCAGCCGGCGCCGCGGATGCGGACTCCGGAGTCGGTGGCACGTGCCGCCCGCCGCGAGAGACAGAGGGTAAGGGAGATGGGGGCGGGTTCGACGCGGCTGCGCAGTCCGCGCGCTGACGATGCATGATGCTGGTGCCCGACGAGGAGGAGTGTCTCCTCCAGTGGGTGTGCCGTCGGTCACTTACCAAGGCGGAGACGGTCGCCCGGCGGCTCCGAAGGATCAACGCCAAGCAACTTCGGCTCGGCATTGAGCAATCGGAGCGGGAGACGGCGGCGAAGGCGGCGAGGGTGGCCAAGCGCAAGCGCAAGCAAGACCGCATCGTCCGACGCTTGCAAAGCTACATCGTCATCTCCGATTCCTCCTCCTCTGACGGGTCCGACTCCGACGGCTCCAACGTCGACCCACCTCCTGCTGCGGACAGCGCCGGCCACCGAAAGGACAAAGAGCCGGCGAGGAAGTGGTGAAGCCCGCCCTCTGCTTCTATATAATCTAGTTATAGTATGTAGTTACAATGTGGCAGATCGTTAAACTGTGTGAACTATGCTCGTTTGGTGATCTTGGTTATGCCCGTTCGGTACTGGTTTGTACGTCTGTTCCTCGTCGATTTTGATTGTTTGGTGATGTACGTACTACATTGCATGAATTTGTATGGATATAAGATGCCGGATATGAGATACGCGGGTGTGGAAATGCGAATTTAGGAAGTGTCCGGTCAGTGTCCGCGGATGCGACCGGACACGTCCACGGGCGTTTGAGGGGACAGATTTGCAAAATCTGGCTGTAGATGCTCTAACGAAAAGAGAACTCTCGCCCATTTTCAGGGTCCCTGCCCTCTGAAAAGTATTGGGTGCTCCCACCCTTGGGTACTCCCGGTGCTCTCGCGTCAAAAAACATTTTTTAACGTTTTAAAAAATCAGAAAAAAATGAATGTCCACAAGGAATGTGACTACGATCCCTAAAAATTTCAGGTCCAAACTCGAAACATGCATTGAGAAACAAAATGTGAAATCTAGCATGAATAATGTAAAAAAACAAAAGCAAGATTGATACTATTCATATTTGGATTTGTTTTTTCGCTTTTCAATGTGCATTTCGAGTTTGAAGCTGTGGTGACACTCTTGTGAACATTCAGATATTTTTCTGGAACTTTTTGAAACATTTGAAACTGTTTTATTGACATTGGAGCACCAGCACCCGATACTTTCCACATGGTACCGAACCCCCAACCTCCATCCCTCACGTACGCTGCTGGCTGGGTCAAAAAGGGCAGGAAAAAAGAAGACGGCCATCCATCCATGCATGCACAGGCCATGATTGAGCGAGCGCCTCATGATGCGCAAGCCCCCAAACCACGCTCGATGTCATGGACCACGGCGGGATTCCGCCGGAAAGAAAACTGTCTCCGAGACGAACTTTCCTCCACGCGGACCGCCGTTGCCGCTCCGGCTGATGATCACCACCACCACCGCATGATTGTTTTCCGCAGAACATTTCCACGGGGACGCCGGCCGAACATGGGGGAAGAAGGGAGCCGTGCCGGCCCCTGGCGCCCGGCAGAGGCGGAGGCGTGCCATGGAGGGAGGAAGATGGTGCGGCAGGCGTGGCCTCCACGCCGGCCCGGCCCGAGCCATGCTGCTGATGACGGCCTGGATGGCGTGGTTGCAGGTGCGGCGATGCCAATGTGACCCGCCAACGGGAACCAACAAGGCTGTCGTCCTCGTGCGCGTGTCTGCCATTCCGCGCAGGGTCAGTGTTGTTGAGGACGTGTTATGGATATTAGTTTAGTCTAGTGCGACATGGGAATGTATGTGCGTACCTTGCTCAATCTATGCGGCGATGGCTACCGCTACATACTGTACAATACGTTGGGGTTGCTTTCGAAGAGAAATACTTTATGGTCTGGGAGGAGTCATGTGAGAAAAAGATATTTATGGACAGGGTAAATTCACTCATCAACTTTTCTCCGAGATTTTGGTTTTATACCTGAAGCTCCGATGGCCAGCAAGACCGTCCAGCGTGGGTCCGAGGTTTTCTTTTTTTATGGCGTGGAACTACTTTGGTTGTTTCTTTGTCCAGGATATATTCCTGAAGCTGAGGACGTAACTTACCCAAGCACTCATGTCTGGAATCTGGAATGCAGCATGCGGCCTTTTCTCATCCACAAATTTCCCATTTTCTGTTTTTTCTTGACAGAAACTTACAATCAATTAACAACCACTCATCGTAGTATAGAGAATACATAAAACAGAGTATTGTATTAAGTATGATAACGTGGAGTAGATGATATACTATCTTCACTCCGCGTTCAAAGCACAATTTTGGAATCACTTTTTTCTCCCTAGTGACAACAGCACAATACAATTTTTTGCCACTTTCTGTCATTGTGATAAATTACTTACAAGATACTCCCTCTGTTTCTAAATATAAGACCTTTTAGAGATTTCAATGCAAACTACATACAGATGTATATAAAGATATTTAGAGTGTAGATTCACTCATTTTGCTCCGTATTGAAATCTCTAAAAGGTCTTATATTTAGGAGCGGAAGCAGCATAAACCAACTATCATACACAACTCCCTCTTGAAGACCACCCATCAAACTTGGCCAAAGAACAAATATTATGCAGCAAACACACCAACGTATTACATCAGATGGATCACAATTATGTAGGGGCAACTCATGTGATCTTTGTATTGAGAAATAATGGAGAGAAAATCATGCAGTTACTGCTATGGACCCATAGTCCAAACAAAACTACTCACGGGCGATCATGGTGACCCTTCAAGTAAATGGAGATTACCGGAAAAGGCCTACACATTAGGTCGTCACAAACACATAGAGGTGTTGCAGCGGAAACAGAAAAGCTCCTTAATGGTTAGGGTTTCCAGAGTGGAAAAAACATAGGCGTCGAGGGGGTGGTGGAACGGAGCACCAGGGCGGCCACATGCCCCCACCCCCCGGCTGTGTGGTGGGGGTGCATGGGGCCAACCGGGCTCCCCTCCAGTGGGGCCCGAGATCTCAGGAAGCTTACCGACTCAAAACATCTTTGATTTTTCTGTGTTTTTTTGGAGCTTACACTTAATTTTCCAGCAAGTTTTGAAACATGCAGAAAATATCAACTGATACTAGACGGTAGACACCGAGTTAATAGGTTAGTCAAAAAAAAGATAAAAAATAATGCCAAAACTATGTCAAATGATATAAACATAACCTGAAACAATAGAAATATATTATATATACGTTTGAAACATATCAAGCAGCGACCCAGAGGTGGCGACGTTGAACGAGCAGGGGTCGACGTGACTGGAAGTGGTGGGAAGAAAGGGGCTCTACCCGACAAATATTATCTGCGTGTCAATATTGACCGCTCTGTCCAGATATTTGGAATGTGCCACTATCGAGCGTTGTAGGTGGCCCCACAGGTGGCTCACATCGCAGTAGCACAAATTGAAATTATGGCCTTAACGGCACGCCCCTACATTGATAGGGATGGCTGAAGAGTCAAGAGAGTCAGGCCACGCCACAACGCAGTACTGCCAGAGTGGTAGAATTGAAACTATAGCGTCAACTATGGGGCCCACATCGACCGGAAGGATCAATTGAGTCGCCTCCTTGCCGCAGTTGACGCGACAAAGCGGTTAGTCTCAAATGTGATGAAAACAACGAAAGTTGACGACAAACTAACGAGAACTGTCGGAGCGGCGTGGCATGGCATGGACCTTATTTCTTCACAAGCATTAATGGCACAAACCAAAACACACAAGTTTGAGTGACAAAATTCCAATGTGCAACTTCGGCAGTGGCATGGACCAACTTGTCCCTTTATTTTTTTAGCCAATGTTGTTCAACTCATGTGCAAGCAAAAACCCCAACCAAAATTACCACAATGCATAGTGACTTAAGGGTATGTTTTGGATTATGGCCGAAGTGTATTCTCCATTTCCTTTTGACAATAACCAAAAAAATATTCGTTGTTTGAGTGGGTGGCAAGTTTTTGGCATACCAATGCTCATTTAGCGGTATAGTTTATGTTTTAGTCAATGTTGTTCAACTCATGTTGAAGAAAAATCTCAACTAAAATTGGGGCTAGCCAAATTTTTGGTAGAGCAACCTTGTGTTCAAACCAAATTTACCCTAAAACCAAAACTGCGTCAATACACACATATGCATAACATCTCTTTTTGATCTTTGATCGGTACAAATCAATGCTAATGTCATACTACACCCCAGCGTGCACGAAATAATGACGCGTATATTTCTTCTCCTTTTCCACAAAAGAACGCCACCATGAGCAAAGAAAGTCGTGATGTGCCCAAACTACACCATAATCTGTTCATGACACTACGAAATCGGAACACAATAACTGCATGCAAAATCAAAGTAAGAATTGAGCGAAATCAATGCAATCTTTTCATTATGCTCGCCCACCAATCAGAAAACATGCGAATCTTCGCTATTGAATTGCATGCCAACATGCGACCGAGAAGAGTAGTTTTGGTGGAAGCAAAGAGCCCACATTGCTGGAGTTTAGGAGAGATTAATTCCATTTTAAGGTAAAAAATGGCAAGGTTTGAACTCTTTACATTGCCCCTTGATCTTGGCGCCAATGATTTCACGCCCGTCTTTCAAATACACAGGGAGTGCATCCACAGATGTCAGGGTGATATGTCGATATTTTTCATGGGTTGAAGCCATGAATCCCTAAAAAACCTTGACACTATCATTTTGACAATTTGACAGATTGGATCTCTGACCCCCTAAACCCCATGACACCTTTTCATTGCATCAACCGTTCATTGCATCCCAGAGGGAAAGTCTTCTTCCCAACACAAAGTGCCTTTTAGAGGCTTTTCACCATGTAACTTGCTCTGCAACCACCTCACCTCACCTCACCGGAGCAGCAACCCAACCTCACCTCAAGACCAGAGTGTGAGTCCCACAGTGGCGCACACTCCGTGCCGATGCATAGGATTCCCGATGGACAGCTGTGAGTTTTGGGGAGCCGTGACGAGTACCAGTACCTGCACACCTACTAGCAGTGGAATAAGTACTCAAAAGTAAACATAACAGAACACAAGCATAGTCATCATGATAAAATGAAGACAAGCACAGAGTACAAAAAGCGTAAGCACAGGATTACACAGGATGAAGACAAACAGACTGAAGAAAATGAACTGAGAAAATTGAGAAAGTCTTCAGTCAAAGTCTTCAAACACAGATATGAACAAATACTCAACACAGTTATGAGGAAATGAAAGAGTTGAGGGAATAGAACCAGTAAGCTTGGTGAAGACAATGATTTGGTAGACCAGTTCCAACTGCTGTCTCAGTTGTACGTCTGGTTGGAGCGGCTAAGTATTTAAAGTTTTAAACTCGAGGACACAGAGTCCCGGACACCCAGTCCTGAACACGCAGCTCAGGACACCAAGTCCTCACCGTATTCTCCTTGAACTAAGGTCACACAGACCTCGTCCAATCACTCGTGGTAAGTCTTCAGGTGACTTCCGAACCTTCACAAACTTGGTCACTCGGCGATCCACAATTCCTCTTGGATGCTCTAGACCATGACGCCTAACCGTCTGGAAGAATCACAGTTTTTAAAGGTAACAAGCGTCGGATCCACGCAGGATCAATCTCTTCAGTGATGCTCAATCACTTGGAGTTTGTAGGTGTTTGGGTTTCGGTTTTTCCTCACTTGATGATTTTCGCTCAAAGTCCTCAGAGGATGGGTTGCTCTCAAATGACAAGTGTCAGTTTCTCTCGGAGCAGCCAACCAGCTAGTGGTTGTAGGGGGCGGCTATTTATAGCCTAGGGAGCAATCCGACATGATAAGACATAAATGCCCTTCAATGATATGACCGTTAGGTGGATAGATATTTTGAGACAGCTGGCGCATCGAAATTTTGAGTAGCAAAATTCTCAGGGCTATCATGTTCCTCGCTGTGTAGGCAATCCGCACTGGCGAATTCCTAACTCCTCAGTCAGAACAAATTCCTCAGATACCAGAAGAACTTCGTCTCTGTCACTAAAGAATATGACTGGACTATATGAGATTTCCAGTGGCTTCACTCGAAGGGATTGGTAGGTGTAGGATTTTGAGTTGAACACAACATGAAATTTTTTCTTTAGTATTTTCTCGATCCCTTTTAACAGTGCGGTGTTTCCTATGACTCAAAAAAGAGAAAATGAAACTACGAAAACAAAAGTCTTCACGCTTCATGTTACTCGAATGAATACCAAGTGTTTAAGGTCATACTAATTTCTTCACTTTCAAAGTCTTCAGAAAGTCTTCAGAGATCCAAAGTCTCCAGTCGAAGAACTTCATTTTTAGGGATCGACTTTCTCCGTAAATATCAAACTCCTCATAGACTTATAGACCTGTGTACACTCACAAATGCATTAGTCCCTTAACCTATAAATCTTCAATACACCAAAATCACTAAGGGGCACTAGATGCACTTACATCGAGCGTTGTAGGTGGCCCCACAGGTGGCTCGCATCGCAGTAGCACAATTGAAATTATGGCCTCAACGGCACGCCCCTACATCTGTAGGGATAGCTGAAGAGTCAGGCCACACCACAGCGTAGTACTGCCAGAGTGGTAGAATTGAAACTATAGCATCAACTATGGGGCCCACATCGACCGGAAGGATCAATTGAGTCGCCTCCCCGCCGCAGTTGACGCGACAAAGCGCTTAGTCTCAAATGTGATGAAACAACGAAAGTTGACGGCAAACTAACGACAACTGTCGGAGCGCTGTGGCATGGCATGGACCTAATTTCTTCACAAACGTTAATGTCACAAACCAAAACACACAAGTTTGAGTGACAAAATTCGAATGTGCAACTTCAGCAGTGGCATGGACCAACTTGTCCTTTTATTTTTTAGCCAATGTTGTTCAACTCATGTGCAAGCAAAAAGCCCAACCAAAATTACCACAATGCATAGTGACTTAAGGGTATGTTTTGGATTATGGCCGAAGTGTATTATCCATTTCCTTTTGACAACAACCAAAAAAATATTCTTTGTTTCAGTGGATGGCAAGTTTTTGGCATACCAATGCTCCTTTAGCGGTTCTGGTTTATTTTTTAGTCAATGTTGTTCAACTCATGTTCAAGAAAAATCTCAACTAAAATTGGGGCTAGCCAAATTTTTGGTAGAGCAACCTTGTGCGTAAACCAAATTTATGCTACAGCCAAAAATGTGTGGAGACACACATATGTGTAACACCTCTTTTTGATCTTTGATCGGTACAAATCATTGCTAATGTCACGAAATAAAGACGTGTATATTTCTTCCCCCTTCCCACAAAAGAACGCCACCATGAGCAAAGAAAGTCGTGATGTGCCCAAAGTACACCATAATCTGTTCATGACACTACGGAATCGGAGCGCAATAACTGCATGCAAAAATCAGAGAGTAAGAATTGAGCGAAATCAATGCAATCTTTTCATTTGCTTGCCCACCAATCAGAAAACAGGCGGATCTTCGCTATTGAATTGCATGCCGACATGTGACCGAGAAGAGTAGTTTTGGTGGAAGTGAGGAGCCCACGTTACTGGGGTTAGGAGAGATTAATTCAATTTGAAGGTAAAAAAAAATGGCAAGGTTTGAACTCTTTTCATTGCTCCTTGATCTTGGCGCCGAGGATTTCACGCCCGTCTTCCAAATACACAGGGAGTGCATCCATAGATGTCGGGGTGATATGTCGATATTTCTGATGGGTTGAAGCCATGAACCCCTAAAAAAAACCTTGACACTATCATTTTGACAATTTGACAGATTGGATCTCTGATCCCCCTAAACCCCCATGACACCTTTTCATTCCATCAACCGTCCATTGCATCCCAGAGGGAAAGTCTTCCTCCCAACACAAAGTGCCTTTTAGGGTCTCTTCACCGTGTAACTTGCCCTGCAACCACCTCACCTCACCTCACCTCACCTCACCGGAGCAGCAGCCCAACCTCACCCCAAGACCAGAGCGTGAGTCCCACAGCGGCGCACACTCCGTGCCGATGCATAGGATTCCCGTTGGGCAGCTGTGGGTTTTGGGGAGCCGCGACGAGTACCAGTACCTGCACACCTTGAAAGGTGAAAACTCAACGAGAGGAAAAAAGAGCGCCCCACAAAGGCCGTCCCCACCCGCTTAAAAAACCCCGTCCCCGTTCATTTTTTTTATTTCTCCAAGGCCCCTTTTGTTATCCTCTCCCTAATACAAACCCACGCCCGAACACACGGGATTCACAGGAGCTGCAGCGGAGAGACAGAGAGAGAAGAGCTAGAGAGGGAGGGAGCGGAGGGAGAAGCTCTCCGTGGAGAAACCCAGAGCTTAGAGGAGGAAGGCGAGCGAGGGGGGCTCCGTAATCTGGAGCTCTTGGGGGGAAGGGAGGAAGGAAGGAGCTGGGGATCCAACGGAGGCGGAAATGAGGGAAACGGAGCGTCCCCGATCCGTCCTTGAGCCGATTTTCTTGATTCTCTGAGCCGCGGAAGCGGGGAAGCTCTGGATCTCGAGGCCGCCCGAGCGTGAATCCTCGGTTTCTCCGGCGCCTCGTTGCCGCATTGCCTCCTCCCCAGATCCGGGCCGCCGGGCGAGGAAACGCCGGATCCTCGCCCTCGCCGTCTCCTCAAATTCCAGCTTCTTTGGGTCTCTCCGGAGCCGCGTGCTTCAGATCTTTCTCAAAAAAAATGCCCATTTGTTTAGCTGGGGTGGATGCGTGAGTGGCGGCGACTACTTTATGAGCTGTCTCCTGCCATTTTTGGAGTAGATTCGCCCGCAATGGCGGATCTTGCCATGGCGCAGTAAGGGGGCCGGCCTCTTTCCGCGAGAGCGACAGCAGCTGCCCCGTAAGTCGCAATGTCTTTGAAGAGCATCGTGCGGGAGCTCAAGGAGATGAGGGACGGCATCGGGAGCATGTCCAGGCGCGGCGGCGTCACCGACGGGCGCGCCGGCCACGGCCACGGCCGCGGGGGGTCGCGGCATTCTTGGCCCAGCCTGTGGCCGGAGCCCCAGCCGCAGCCGCCGCGGCCGGGCCAGGAGCCGCAGCAGCAGGGGCAGTGGGCGAACCTGCCGCCGGAGCTGCTCATCGACGTGATACAGAGGGTGGAGGCCAGCGAGGTGGCCTGGCCGGCGCGGCGCCACGTCGTTGCCTGCGCCGCCGTCTGCCGGTCGTGGCGCGAGGTCACCAAGGATGTGGTGAAGACCCTCGAGGAGTGCAGCAGGATCACCTTCCCCATCTCCCTAAAGCAGGTATCTCCCGTCTCCCCATGATCTGTTTGCTCATCATGGTGTGAGTTTGGATGCTTGACTCGGTGATTTGTCGCAGCCGGGGCCTCGTGATTCTCCGGTGCAGTGCTTTGTGAGGAGGGACAGGGCGACGTCCACCTATCTCCTCTACTTGGGGCTCAGCCCATGTAAGTCGATCTTGCCTGATTGCTTGAACACATGGTTTCGAATTCCTTCTTTGTTCTGTTACCATTGCATCAAGATGTATAATGTATTGCTTCATACTTTTCCTTGTGAGTTAGTATGACTGGCCCATGCAAGGCGAGTCGATGCACGATTTATTCTATTTAGTGGAATCTGTATCCGCTAATGCCTTAATGGGATGGCACCGAAGATAAATGGTTCAGTTTGTATCATAGAGTTTGTACTACATTCCTTTAAGAAGAATCGGCAGAATAATAAACAACAATTAATCTAAGGGTTTTCCCACTACTGCAAAAGCTTTATTCATTGCTAGTCCTGAACTCCAAATTGAGAAGGAAGCTAACTGTTACTGGTTAACATCATTTCGAACACTGTAATCAGTTAAGTGAGGGTATACCATAGTAAAACTCCCTTCTTGCTGCATCAAATTGGACCTGGGTTACTCATTCTTAGCAAGTGTAGCAGGAGAAGAAGCTGAACTCAACCGTTGATGCGGTGCATTAATTTTTACCAGAATAAGCTAGGCATCGTGTGCAGTCCACAGCAAACCTTTTTTAGGTCCTGGGCTACTCATTCTTAGCAAGTGTAGTGTAGCAGGAGCAGAAGCTGAACTCAACCGTTGATGCGGTGCATTAATTTTTACCAGAATAAGCTAGATATCTTGTGCAGTCCACAGCAAACCCTTTTTAGGGTTAGTCCACGTCAAGCTTGGTAGGCAGTGGAGCAGGGTGCATCCAGAAAAATAACCTGCACCACGTCCTATTTAAGATTAGTTCATTTACAGAGATTTAGTCAGACACACAAATCTACCAAAGTTCAAATATGCCCAACAATGTCACTGACTAGTGTTGTGTATGCAATGCAGCTCTGCATGGGGAAAATGACAAGCTTTTGCTTGCGGCCCGCAAGATCAGACGTGCAGCCAGAACTTCTTTTGTGATATCACTCATCTCTGATGATTTTTCTCATTCCAGCAGCACCTATGTTGGCAAACTGAAGTAAGCTTACTATTTTGTTGGCTAAGTAATATGATTACTTTACTGTGCCATTTTAATCATACTATATTCTCCTGAATCAGACCAAACTTCCTTGGCACAAAGTTCACAATATTTGATAGCCAACCTCCTTGTGATGCTGCGGTGTTGCCTAACAACAAGCCAAGCAAAAGGCACTCGAAGCAAGTATCACCAAGACTGCCACTAGGCAATTACAATGTTGCGACCGTCTCATATGAGCTCACTGTCCTGCGCAATCGAGGACCAAGGAGAATGCAGTGCACCATGCACTCGATACCAGCCGTGTGCATTCAGGAAGGTGGCAAGGCCCCGACCCCTACTGGCATGGTCCACTCACTCGACGAACAAGTGTCTACCTTATCAACTAGTGGCAAAGGAAAGGTACCAAACATCGAATTCTCGTCAACAAGCCTCAGCGCTGATTTATCCGGACCGATCTCCACCAGCGAAGCGCCTCTGCTTCTGAAGAATAAAGCTCCCCGCTGGCACGAGCAGCTGCAGTGCTGGTGCCTCAACTTCCGAGGGCGTGTCACCGTAGCATCGGTCAAGAACTTCCAGCTCGTTGCCTCGGTTGACCCCTCCCTGGGCGTCCCAGCGGCGGAGCAGGAAAAGGTGATCCTCCAGTTTGGGAAGATCGGGAAAGACATATTCACAATGGATTATAGATATCCGCTGTCGGCGTTCCAGGCCTTTGCAATCTGCCTGACTAGCTTCGACACGAAACCGGCCTGCGAATAGGCTCGGGCCAGCGGAGACGTGTTGCCTGCCCCCTTGGATGCTGTAAATTCTGATATCTTTTGCTTCGACTCTCGGGACGAATGCCCCTGGGGAGAGATGGTAGGTGGTAGATTGATGGTAGCTTTGCCGGATGAAGATGGGGGCAATGATATCCCCGTATCTTGGCAGACCCCCCAGGATGATTTGGGCCAACTGTTGTAAGCGACTGGTATGTATTATTGTTGTTGTTGTTGGAATGTTTAGCAGTGACATATCACTGCCTTTATGGACATTGTTGTTCATCTTCGCCTGCTCTCCCCAGAAATTCTTGAGTGTTTTTTCTCCTGCTAGCTACTGCGATTGGCGGCTGTCAGCATTCTCATGCCACCGCGTTTTCTAGGATCTGTGTCGAACTTGGGAGGGTTTGTGCTGAATCGGTCTGAGATCTTACTGCAAAACGTTGTAGTCAGAAACGTATGAAGACCTGAAAATCGATGCGTTCTTCAAGGGCAAAATATATTGTTTGAAATGCTACAAGTGTAAACTGATTACAGATTTAAAAGGACGTAACTTTTGATAAATACATTTTCGGTCAGAGGAAGTAGTGCCCATAATCTCAGCCTCCAATCATTTCTTTTTCTGTGGCATGTGTCCCACGCGTAGTTTGATTATAGTTCCCAGAAATTCCCTTTTTTTCAGGGTAAGTCCCCAGATATTCCGACTAGAGTAGATTATCTTGCATATCTGCTTCCCTGGACCTTGCATATCTGCATATCTTGATGATCTACGCTGCCTGAGGGCCAGAGAAGAATGTTTTTCTTTGAAGGCACCTTGAAGAGTGAGAAAGTGATAATAACAGTAGAAGCATCCAAGAGTTCATTTAACCATTATACGTATATGCCAGCAGATAAACCTCGAACCAGATTGCTTTTCTTGGGTAATCGTGGGTTCCCTCGCCCGCGGAGAAGCACCGCAGCAGCCAACTCCGTCATTGTCCATGTCATATACACACCGCCTTCGTCCTCGCTTGCGTTGCGTGGCGTGGTGATCCCCGCCGAATCTTCTTGGCCTTCTAGAAGGTGCGGGCGTCCTCTGAAAAAGAAAAAGAAAGAGGAAAATGTGTGAGCACTGGGAGATTGAGACCCGCGGCGTACGGATGGGCCCTGGGCCCCTGGCCGCCTATTTCTTCCCCCCTCTTCCCCACTTCACGTGGCCCTTTGACCGTATCTGGCCGTAGCACCACTCCGCCTACATGGAGGAGGAGGAGGAGGAGGAGGAGGAGAAGGACCAGCCAGCGACCACGGTAAATGGATGGATCCATGATGAAATCCAGATTTACTGCTTGACCTCTGAATTTACATGGCGAGAAACGCATGACGAAGATGCACGAAATGAACTAGGACGAGGGAGGAGGTGTAGTCGGCGAGGCGACCGCGCCAGCACGATACCCCGGCACCGGCAGACCGAGCTTAACGCCGTCGTCACCGGCCAACATAAATATACTACGAGCACCACGGTTAACGTTTTGCTGCTACTAGTACTTACTTCAGCTGCTAGCAGAACGACGTACGTACGTAGTGAGTGCGGCAAAAGCAATCGAAAAGGGGTAGGTGGAGGCGAGCGAGCGGGCGGGCGGCGTTGGGTTTCGCCGTCGGCGGTAGCGGTACCGACCACCGAGCGGAGGCGATGGAGACGGTGGAGGAGGACGTGGAGGAGTACAGCTGGAGGGAGGTGGTGCTGCCGCGCCTCATCCCGGTGGTGCCCCACGCCGCGCCGGAGCTCGAGCGCGAGACCGGGGAGCGCCGCCGCGGCAGGGACCTGCTCGTCGCCGTCGACTTCGGCCCCAACTCCAGGCACGCCTTCCGCTGGGCGCTCGCCCACCTCGCGCGCATCGCCGACACCCTCCACCTCGTCCACGCCGTCTCCAGTTGAGTCCCCGAATCGCGCGCTTCTCTAGGGTTGCTCGATTTTTTTATTTACTAATGTTATAACAAAACACAGTACAGTATACTAGTAATTTTTAGGGCGGTCCAGCCACCGAACTGTGGCACATTTTAGTTTGGGTTGGAATATGATCGTCTCTTTATAGCAGTGATGAGGCACCATCCTTGGATTAACATTTTGTGCCCCACGACCTCATCAACTTGAATGTTGCCAGGAAAGAAAGAAGGGTCAATTGGCGCATATATCATGCCCTCACGACCCCACCTAGATAGAGGAACCGCAATCAGGAAAGTTGTTGGCTGGTATCCTGGTTATCATGGATCCATGTTGCTAGAATGATGGGAATGCCATGATAGCATAGGAGGGTTGGTTTCAGTCTTAAATAAAACCAGGGGAATTTGGTTGTATTCTGAATTAGTGTGGGATCATCCAAGCATCTGAACATGCAGGATATCGGTCCACATTTTGTAATCAACTGAGAATGGGGCTGAATGTGATTCGATTTTCTGCAGGTGTGCAAAATGATCTGGTATACAACAAGAGCCAGGAACTGATGGATGAGTTGGCCGTCGAGGCATTCAAGGAGTCACTGGTATGCCCTGTTACCACCCCTGTGTCTCTGCGTGTGTGGTTTCGTGCTGCAAATGAGCACTTTGCACACCGGATTCATTAGCGTACCTCATGTTCTTTTGCGACGCAAGCTTAAATTGCAATGCTATGAGCACCTTTTTAGTGAAAGCTACGCAGACTATTTCTCGTGCAGTCTTCATATTTGTGAAATTCTATGTTCTGTTTCCTTTCCATAAGGAATTGATACATGTGAGTTTGATTGGGAAACTTACAAGGTCCATACCAAGGCACGGATTGTTGAAGGGGATGCTGGAAAGGTTATTTGCCGAGAAGCAGAGCGATTGAAGCCAGCAGCCGTCATTATTGGCACACGTGGTCGAAGTCTTATTCAGAGGTATCTGACTCCTAAACCACAGTTCAGTGACATCTGCGGCAAACTTTGATAACCTGAGGAGCTTATGAGTTAGCTCCGTAGTTAAATTGCCTTGGCTAACATTATAATATCTGGTACTTCGGAAGCATAATTGTACTGTTATCCCATCAGCATAAGGTTTGCATATGAGAGTTCATCAGAGGTGTATCGTCAAAGCCCTTTTGTTGTTCTTGTTCAGTTTACACATCTTCGTTTGAGTATTGGCATTGTTACACAGCGAGTGTGGATTTATCTTGGCCATCTATACCTTTTATCTTGGCCGGCCATCTTTGTATCAAGATCCGGGCTGTCTTTACATATAAACTTCTCTTTTTTTTTCTTCGAAACAAGAGAACATTTGTTATTAAAAAAAAGAGAACATTTGACCTTGAAACTTTGCTGGTCAATGCAACACAAGTCCCACTCTGAATAAAATGTTTATGATTTTGTGATGCAACAGAAATTTGTCAAATTATAAATTTCGAATCAGTTTTATCATTTTATATACTACTCTAAGTATTTTTATTTCGCTGAAAAAATCTGCACATGTTAGTACTTGTGTGATGTTGACCTGCAAAGTTTCAATTTCAAATGTTTCCTTATTTGAGAGAAACAAAAAGAAGAAGTTTGTGCGTACAAATTTTGATGCAAAAATGGATGGTCTAGATAAGAGGTGTAACTGTATGGCCACACAGCCACAACTTTCCCTTACATAGTTCAAGTGCAGGTCATACTTGATTTTTGGGCATATAAATTTTCTCACTAATTTACTATCTACAAGCAAGTCTAGTACTAGTTTGTTGTGAAACGAGAACTGCCAAGCCAATGATCTCTAATTCAGTGTTTGCAGAATCAGGCCTGATAGTGCCTAGGCATGCTTCAGTTAATGCATGAAAAGAACATCAACTTTGAGTGCTCTTTAAGAGAATATGTGTGATAGCTCGAGTATTTGTTGTCAAATCACAAAGGCGCTAAAAAATGTTCAATGTTGTTTCTTGTTTCTACCATTTGATGTATCGACATATTTTATTGTCGCCCATGAGCTGAAGATATATTGTCAAGTACACCTTTAACTTTGCCCTTTTACTATAGTGTGTTGCAGGGAAGTGTCAGTGAGTATTGCTTCCACAACTGTAAAGCAGCACCAGTTATCATTGTCCCAGGCAAAGGTTAGTTCGAGTTCTTCATGAATCATGATAGTCCACAACCATTACACGAAATAAAGACTGTCAAACAGAAGTGCTAATGCCAAATTTAGCATGTGCATCTGTGTATGCCCATACTGATATGCATTGGTGGATGCAAGTGGATAATTCTAGCAGCTTTTAGTTGTGAGGAATTTTTTGCCAGTAGATATTCAAGCAAATGATTTTGCCATTTCTCTACAAGTCCGCCTTGTGTTCAGAGAGTAATTTCTGCTGTTCCTCACATCAAATCCGCGCTCGGTTAAAAAGGCTCATTTTCCTTTTCACACTCACACTGTAATGTTGGTGATGATTCTGTTTTCCTTAAAACAATTCTTTAATTCAGTGTTTGTTTGTGATGGCAAAATATCCACTTGATAAAAAATGTTTTAGTGTAACTTTCTTGATCGAGTCACAATGAGAGCATAGTTATCTTATGCTGTTGCTTTTTTGTGGCAAAACATATTTGATGGTTTAAGAGATATTGAAATTTGAGTAGTACCCATGCAAATCTGAAACAATATACCTTGCTCGAGAGGGATCTGGGTGCACTTATGTTCATCAGAAGTTATTGCCAGCGATGATGTGCACACGAGTTATCTTCTACTTCGAGTATAAGTAAGGTTGAATTATGTCTTTGCAGAAGCTGGTGAACAGTCTGTGCTTTGAAGAGGGGACGACGACAAGTAGGAGACAGCGGTGCACTGGTTTGGTGTCGCACCTTCAGTTTAATGTAATTTATCTGATAAGACGTGTGCATGTTGTTGTTCTGGATTGGTTTGTAGTGAGAATATTTATTCTGAGCAAGGTAGCGAGAACATATTATAAATGCTTTTGCTGTAATCTGAATCCTTTGTGTAGCTTGGTAGTGAAGAATTGTGGATCGCTTATGATTTGGTACACTAGCAATACAAGAATAACACTTCACGCACAAATGTGCTTCTGTTCTCATTGCTGACAGAATACTGCATTAGTACAGTTGCTATGAATAAAGAATCTTCAGCCACACGTATAGTTGCACTTAAAACTCCAGGAATGAGAATTAATCCTGCTTACAATTCCATTTTGAGGTTGTCTAGCAAACAGTCACCTGCAAGGGAAAGTAGCATCTTGATTCAGGGAACATGTTCTTCTGAAGCTAGAAATAGCACAAATGGACACTTCAGTCCGGACACTGCATTACGTACTAAAAGTAGAAGCTGGATTCAGGAAAATGTTCAGCATAACCGCTCACTCAAGTTTCAATGTGTTCATCACATATGCTTCCTGTGCTCAACTGACTATACACATGCATCTTCCAAATTTGTACTCATTTTTAGCCGAGTACAAATGAAATAAACTGTTTGACGCATTTTTTTTGTCAGAGTTCTGTAATGAGATTCTTTAACCTTCTGTCAGTATAGCAGGTACGTGATGGCCACTGGCCTCATCTTAACTGTAACACCATCTTATTTTTCCCTGGCTAACTCTGTATCTATGTTTTTTCACATAAGAATATCAGTACAAGGTAAACCCTGCAAGCTTTGCTTCAGAGAAGCAGCTACTCACTTTGAACTGACTGAAACTGTGCGTCGAACCCACTGAACAAATGCTGAGACGCAATGTCCCAAGCAGCAGCTCCGTTCACCTGCAGCAAAATACAGCAAAAAGAAGTTCAGAATATCATCTACCAGAACCGTACATCATGCAGGGACGGTCGATCTCCAGGCACATACGTCGAGGCATGAATCGACGGACGCGGTGGCCGACGCCGACATCGACACCGGCGTGGCAGCCGCCGACGGGGGCGCGCTCTGCGCCGCCGGGTATGAGCTGCTGACGAGCATGTCCAGCCCGAACCCAGCAGCCGGCTGTTGCATCTGCTGCATGGTAGCGCTGCTCATCTGAAGGCAGGACGGGTCCAGCTGCCCCTGGTGCATCGGCAGCGTCATGGCGGGCAGGGCCGCCGCGGGGCCGCACGCCTGGTTCATCCGCCTGCCGCCGAAGAGGTCGTCGACGATGTTGAAGTTCACCACCGGGTTGGAGGCGGCGATCTTCATGGACAGGAACTGCGTGCGGCCATGCCCAAAAGTAAGAAGCATGCAACGTGATCTCCGATGAACGGACAGCGAGAGAAACAGATTCAAGCTGGTTTGGTCTGGTATGGTTGATGCGTGCGTGCGTACCTCGACCTGCTTCTGCAGGGACTGGACGTAGTTGATGATCTCGTCGAGCATGCCGGCCTTGCCGGTGACCTTGTCGCAGCCGGGCACCAGCTCCTGCAGGTACCTCATCCGCTCGCTGATCCGCTCCCGCCTCACCTGCATCACGCGCATCAGGATCAAATTGTGCATACATACACAAGATCAATTGTTATTTCCCCGGCCTCCCGGAGTAGCAATGCATACCCGTTCGGCGAGGCTGTGGCTGTCCGTGGCCTGCCCGCGCCGGGCCCGGACGTGGATGTAGTCGGTCTTCTGGCCGGCGGCCGCCGGCTCCGGCTTCTTCCTGGCGCACGCCTTTGGCTTCTCCGGCCTCCCTTTCGCCGCCCCTCGAGCCTCGCCAGGATCGCACAGCTGCTGCTTCCCTCTCGGCCTCTTGCAGTCGTCCTGGCAAAGCTTTTTTTGTCAGTCAAAGACCAGCACACCAATAAGCAGAGCACAGCTCGAGGCTCACGCAGAGACAGAGACTCGCAGCGCATGCACAAAAACATCGTCCGACTCACTCACCTTTGCGTCCACATACGCGTCAGGTTTTCTCTTCGCGGACCCGCCGCCGCTGCTGGCGCTACCGCTGCAGGTGAAGGAGTTGCCGGCGCCGTTGCTGGTCGCTTGCGTCGCTGCACCCGGCGGCGGCGGCGCGCCGAACGCCGAGTAGCACGCGCCGCTGAGGTCCGGCCACTCCTGCTGCTGCAGGTACCCGAAGGCGCCGCACAATGCGCGGTACTTGTCGTCGTCGTCGAGCAGGCCCTGGAAATGGCTCTCCACGGACGCCGCCTGACCGCCGCCGCAGTGCGCCATTAGCCACCACCGCGCCAAGATCGATCGAGGTTCAACAACACCAAACAAGAAGGGATGGCGATTAAGTCGGGGCGAAGCTTTGGTTGATTCTTCTTGGCGCAGTGCAGCTAACTACGGATCTTGGAAGACAAGCAACGAGGCGAGGCGGCGTAGGGCTTGTGCGTGAAGCTGGCGCGTCCCTGTCTCCCTCCCCCGGCCCTCTTTCGTGCTCCCTGGAATTTTTCCTAATCCATATATATAGAGGGAATGTGTAGGAAGTAATCGTACTTTTCCCGCGGGATTGGATTGGATTGGGCCCTTTCCTTTAGGTGTGATCATGTGAGGTAGGGCGGGGGCTGGGTAAGTAAAGGAGGGAGGGCCGGGGCCCTGTGTTTGGGCTGGCAGATGCATGCAGTGCAGTGGCTAGCAAGTCCCGCTCAGGCCCCTCCGTTTGTCTGCAAATTGGTAAGTGGCTCGTTCCCACATCTGCCTTAATTTGTAAGCCTGGTGCGCTGTCAACCGGTGAGGCTGGCTAGGGAGACCCGGTTATGATGTGTGAACGGTAGCCATTGATCGGAAATGGGCATACGAAAACATTTTTTTCCTGAGCAACCAGCTGTAGCTCTGCCTTTTCATAAAGAAGAAGAAATTTGACAGTTGAACAAGGAAAACAGACCGAAAACCGACACAACCGCGTTACACACACCAGCCAAAGCTCTATGGTCTTGAAATGGCGGGCTTTGGTTCAGCTCTCGGGGCGATGTTGCGCCTCGAGCGAGCCGGCGACCCTGTCGCCCAAGCGACCATAGTCGCCACCCTACAATACGACCCGGGTTGCCGTTCTAGCTTACAATCCTCAACAACACACACCAGGCCCGAGGTTGCATACTAGACGAGCCAACGACGCGGCAAGCCGTGTTACCAGAAGCGACACCCTACGGCACAGACGCTCTTCGGAGCTATCGCGGCTTCGACTTCCACATCATCCCCTACGCCACACACCCGATGAGTCGACGACTCTGCCACCCAAGTGACCAAACTCGACACCCAACAACACAAATGCGCCCTCCCAGGCTGCCACTCCGGCATTCACACCGACCCCGAGGACGCACACCTTCACATGAAATATCTCAACCTCCACACTAAATGGGGAAAATTCGAGCCTCTCGAGCGGGATCTTGAATGAGCAGAAGATTACAGTATTATTTCTCAGGTTTTCAACATAAGCTGGGACGTAAATTTATTGTCTAAAGAAACGATACTACTACATTTCACAATTACTGACATGGCCACTGATATAATGTGCCTAAATCCTTCACTTCCATAATTTACCGTGGCTGTTGAACTATGTTGTGATGCGCTGAACTTATTTGTAACAGTTTTGCTAGAACTCATCTAGATGAGATTTAATTTGGTCTCATTCATCTTTTATAGCCATTGGATGTGGTGCTATAAGATGTGTGTGTGCTGACGTGGGTTGTATCCGTTCTTGTTTTCGAGGTGAATGAGACCAAATTACGTCTCATCTAGATGAGTTCTAGGTACTCTCTATTTGTAACCAGAGGTAAAATTGAAGGACCCCTTTGTGCATGCAGTGAAACGAGAGGGCCGCTTTCTGAGTTTCGACCGAGGCTACAAAAGGACGACTGGCAAGGTGACAGCTGCTGCAATAACTGCATGGACAGCTCTATCCTCTCCTCTCTGCGTGCACTCACTCGCACACTGGCCCCTACCACCGCCAGGCACATCCGCCACGTGTACACTGCATTAAGACGGCGCAGGGCCGGTCCTGAGATTTTAGGGGCCCGAGGCAAAACTAAAATATGGGGCCCTTAATATTAACTCTATAATACAAATATTTGTTATATACGTATATACACCCACATGAAGATGTTATGATAAACACTAGAAATCTATGTCACTATGATATTGCGATTATCCGGGGGCATATATGATGCCTATGGAGAAAATTACAAATGTGTGTGTTTGTCTATCACAAGATATCCTTAGATATACAAAGCCATATTCAATAGTAGTCTTACTACAACTATATAGAAGTACACTATATGTTTGAGATACCAAAGATTTGAAGGCAGGTGACTCTAAGAATAGTCCTAAATTGTTTTTGCCTTCAAAGTTCTTGGGCTGACCAATCCATGGTAAAATTGGTATGCAAAATATTCTTTCATATCTTTAAAAATCAAATCAAACCATACTAAAGCTGTACAAAGTCGTTTTTACCACTTGTCTAAATGAGTAAATCAAGAGTTTATATCGTCAGCTCACAGCTAATCCAAAAAACTAATCACTCATATTAGTATCGAAAAAATCACTGCGTTTCAAATCTATTTGAGATCTACTCCGGGGTACGTGTCATAAGAACATCCCAATCAAACAGCCAAAACATAATGGTTAATGATACCTGTTGTGGAAGACATCGAGCGGCCGAAGTGCTCACATCCAACGGATGACGTGCAGCGCCGGTGCGCCGCCTGCTCCGGCGCATAGCCATGTCCCTTGGTATCTTCTTTTCTTCCTCAAGCAAGCTGCGCTGGTTTACCTTTTGTGATCTAGGTCGAGGTCAATGGCGGCGCCTGCTGGGTAGATGTGCGTGTGATGCTTGACGTTTCAGGTTTTGCTATTTTTTTTAGGCAATTCAGGTTTTACTACTTGGCAAATACGTACGACTCCAGCTAGCTATTTCTACTTGGGCTGGGCCCAAATTAACTATATATTTTTTTGCAGCAGCGCAGGCCTTGAGCGAAAAAGCAGTACAACATACATGCGTTAGTCTCACCTAAAACAAGATAAGCGTACGTGAGTTAGCTTGTTGGCTGCTGCTACATACTACGTACGTACCTGAGGAGGGGGCCCCTGGATGTTGGGGGGCCCGGGGCGGCCGCCCCCCCTGCCCCCCCTCAGGGCCGGCCCTGAGACGGCGAGATCGCCGGATTAATGATAACAACCCTTTGGCCATTACTGTCGGAAATTGTGCTTTGCGTTGTCGCTAATACGATGATCAGTATACGTGCACGTCGGCTTAATTCCTCTGGCACCATCAGTCCTCTTCTGATACCAGTACTGACGATGATGATGGATGAGACCCGCGACAGTGTAGTGGTTTTTGTCAATGTTCGTGATTTTTTTTAATTCATCTGTTGTTTTCACGGCCAGAGTATTTGCAGTATCTTCGGAATGTTGTGATATTTATGCGAAATCGTGGCTGTTCATGTCTGTTATGTAATTATCGTCTTTATCATGTAGTCCTTATTATCGTCTGTTTTCTTCACTTGTACTCCCTCCGTTCCTAAATATAAGTCTTTTTAGAGATTCTAATAAGGGACTACATCCGGAGCAAAATGAGTGAATCTACACTCTAAAATATGTCTATATACATCTGTATGTAGTTCCTTATTGAAATCTTTAAAAAGACTTATATTTAGGAATGGAGGGAGTATAACAATCTGATGATTTTTACATTGCTTTAGTAGAGATGAATATGCAGAGGCCTTGGACCTTGAGTAGCAAACACCTGTTAAATTGCTTACCTGAAGGCTCTGAAGTTTCCTAATTAGCAGGGCAGTTAGTAGTCACCGTTTTTAGACGGTCGAACGGCTGGCTTCAGCTAAGGTGTGATGGGAAGAATGAGAGTGTCACCATACGATAGGACCTACGTACGTACTCCAGCTCGTGGTCACTGGTTAGTCGATGAGCTAGCAGCAAGTCACCGTTGGTGGTTTGCATTGCTCCCTCCGGCGTGGTCGCAGTCATGGACGCGTCCAGCGCCCGCACCACACAGGCCGATGGAGCGAGCGCCACGCAGTAGCCGCGGCTGGCTACGTGCGTGCTCTAGCCCCATACGTACACTGCATCGCATGCCCATCAATCCATCATCCTCATGCATAGCACCAACCCAGCCAAGCCTCTCGTCTACCTTGTCGGCCCTGCAGTCCGCCACTGCTCCGGAGCAGCCAGCGCCAGACGATGCATGCATGCATGCATGCATCGTACTCCGTTCCGTTCCTGTTCCGTTCGGGAAAGGGCCGGCGTCCCCGTGTCCTCCGCCTCCTCTTGTGGGCAGACACGGTCAGAGTCAGGTCGACCGGAGATTCAAGCAGATCGATTTTCCTCGGGCAGGCAGAGGCATGCCAGTACCTGCGTGCAGGTGCAGGTGCAGGTGCCCCGACTCTGAAGTCTGAACCACTCTGATCTGATGAGGCTGCTCGTATCAACTGCAGGTACATGCATGGATGGATGGGCTTCTGTCAGGCCCATGCAATGCATGCATGCACTGCGGGGTGGGGTGGGGGAGGTGGGTTGTGTGTGGCTTGTCTTGTATTTGTCGCTGCCGGCGGGAGGCGCGGCAGAGGGGATCTCTGCCGGTGCGCCCAACAGGGCCCCTGAAAACCACCGGTGAGCAGACACCCCACATGCGCCTCCGCCCCGCCCCCCATTGTCCCGTGTGGTGGTGTGCCAACGCCCGGCATCACCTTCCTTCGCAGGCGCTTTATTAATCTTGATCGTCCGGGAGGGAAGCATGCATTGACACGCCACAGATGGGGAGGTTATCAGAAAGACAAATGGAACAAAATATACGTATTGTTTAGAGTTAACAAACAGGACATGGAGGAACTAGCTAGTGGAGCATTAGGGAGGTGCATGCATTGCACCGGCTCCACCATCGGCCGATCCTCTCCCTGCTTCAATTGTTGCGCGTCTGCGTCACCAGCTCTTCCCATTAGCTGGCCTATCATCAGTCGCTCAAAAGTGACCAGCGATGTGGAACTGCCATCGCAGATCCAGCAGCAGCACCATGCTTTCGCTCTGGACGCGTTCGACCTGATGGAAACAGGCCGGATTACTGCGCTGCACGCAAGTGGCTGCTTGATCCTCATCGTCCCCTGTTTGCTGGTGCGGATCACCTTGCCCTGGTTATTGTGGACACTGAAATTAACCTTTTGTCGCGATGCAGCCCCGGCTTGGCAGCATGTTAATCTTTGCTTTAGTTCTGTCTGACTAGGATGCGTGTAGATGGCCGTAAACCAGAGGTCAAACCGGCATTTTGTTTTAGAGTTGCCGATGGATACTTCATGAAACACGGCTTTATCCGCTTTATTTATACGTGAAGCACAAGACCCCGCATGTTTAGAGCTCCTTTGATTCAAAAGGAATTTCGTAGGATTTTTAAAGGATTGGAATTCTTATGATTTTTTTCTATTACTCATTTGATTCATAGGATTGAATCCTATAAATTTTTTCCCTATGTAATCATGTGTACTAGATTTTATTGAAAATCTAGTATCTACTTCAACCTCTTTTTTCATTTCTTTTGTTTTTCCGTGGCATCAAACACTATGTGCTAATCCTACGGAATTCAAGTCGGCATGTCACTTCAATCCATTATTTTTCTATTCATACGTTTTGAGAATCCTACGAATCAAAGGGGGCCTTAAACAAGGTTCCAAATAAGAAAATAAAAGCATGTGCGGCATTATCGAGGCATGCCCAAAAGGAAAACAAAATGATAGAGTTGTGCACCTAATTACTCGAATCCGGTGGCGGGGTAGCTAAGGATGTCCTAAACCGGACAATACATCCATCCACGAACACTGATGCAGTAGCCATCCATCCAACCGTAGCCACATACATTTCGAACCGGATTTCAACTAACCGAACGAATTGTATGCAAACCAGATGGTTTTTATATAAACTGGAGCACATCCATTACATTTTAGACAGTTTTCAATTAAAAGGACCAGACCTAAATCTAGCCTACGGCGGCACCAGTCGTCCAAATCTTTGTTGTTCCCTTTTGGTTATCATGTCCTCCTTCTACGGTCCTTATGAGCGACGAGGGTAAGACCCGTCAAGTGAAAGTGCGATCTCCGACAAGGAAGAGTAGAACGTGGGAGACAGACCGCCCACTTGGGACTCGAGGCCCCGCTGCCTCCCATGCTCTACTTCTCCTCATCGGAGTCTGAGACCTACCCGTTGCCAGTGGACGTGAGGTCGATGATGGACGTGGATGGGCCAGCACTGTCATCCTTCCACATGTGCCCCCGAAAAATTGGTGGCGGTGCGTAGGACGTGTAGCTGGCGGCATTCTCGACCTTGATCGCCAGCGTCGCTTTCGCGTCCGGCGGCGCCACCTCTGTGTTGCGAGCGGCAGCTTGAGCACGCGGCCTCATGGATCGCCCGCTGCTCGGTGGTGAAGTTGGGGTTTGCTATGGCCATGGCCGCCACGGCCTCCTTGATCGCTAGTGCCACTTCCGCGTCCGGCTGCGCCACCTCTGTGTTGCGAGCGGCAACGTGAGCGCGCGCGGCCTCATAGATCGCCCGCTGCTCGGTGGTGAAGTTGGGGTTCACTACGACCATGGCGGCCACGACCTCCTTGATCGCCAATGCCGCTTCCGCGTCCGGCTGTGCCACCTCTGTGTTGCGAGCGGCAACGTGAGCGCGCGCGGCCTCATAGATCGCTTGCTGCTCGACGGTGAAGTTGGGGTTCACTACGACCATGGCTGCCACGACCTCCTTGATCGCCGATGCCGCTTCCGCGTCCGGCTGCGCCACTGTGTGTTGCGAGTGGCAGCTTAATCTCGCGCGGACTCATGGACCCCCCGCTGCTCGGCGTCGAAGTTGGGGTTTGCTACGGCCAAGGCCGCCACGGCCTCCTCGCTCGCCGTAGATTCGTCCCTCTGCCAACCGGTGTTGTTCGAGGAGGAACATGTTGTTGTAGGATCAAAAGCATGTCTAGAGGGGGGGGGCGTGATTAGACTACTTGAGCAAATAAAAACTTTTCCTTTTCTCAGTTTTAGTTGTAGGCAAGTTTTAGCAATTTTATCAAGTCAAGCACACCCTACAGGCAAGTCTAAGAGTTGCTTAGCGGAAAGTAAAGACTTTGTATATGAATGTAAAGGAGGTGTTAGGACCGAGAGTATATCGAATAGAGGGGGGTGAATGGGAGATTCAATTTTTTTCCGGATGATACGAATTGATCTCAAACACAGCAGCGGAAATAAGGTTCAGTAGATACAAACTTAAACAAGCACTTTATCTAGGAGCTTATCTATCGATGAAAGTGGTAATTAATGATGGTACGAGCATACAATATAGCAGGTCGGACAATGACGATGGTAATGCAATATGCTACCAGTTGTAACAACATGAGGTATAAACAAAGTGTGGAACAACGAAAGATAACCACGAGAAAGAACTACTACAGGGTGAATGAAAACAACACAGAGATATGCACAAGATAGAACACATATGAGTAGCAGAGTAAGTGACTGAAATGACTACACTGAATGAGGAGAAAGCAACAGAGCAAGCGACGAAAGATAATAGATGATAAAGACGAGAGATATGCCACTTGCAATAATAGATTAGATAAACTATCGACACAGAGAACGAATGTAAACTGCTGAATGTAATGAAGTGAAGTAGATTGAACCAGCGGTGCTCGATGGCGATAGAGAGATTTGGTAGACCAGTTCGCCCTTCTGCCAAAGGACCACGTCTGGTTGGAGGGGTTGTGACTTAACACGGAAGATAAACTCTCTTCGCCCTATTCTCCTTGAACCCAGAGCTGATCAGACTCTAGTTGATTTCACTCGTGGTAGATACTTGTCGGCGATGTCCAAACCTTCGGTCGAACTTCGTGAACCACAATCACTCTTGGTTGTTGAAGATCTAGCTTGGTGAAGACAACAACTCTTCAACACTCGAGCCGAAACCTATCATCTAGAGAGTGGGCAGCTCTCAAGAGTAATAGGTACAAGTACTCTTACTCAGAACTACTGTGATATTAAACCACCGTCTAAGTTTGGGCTCTTGATTTTTTTCTCTCGGTGGATCTTAAACTCAAATCACTCGGAGAGGGGATGTTGTAGGATCGAAAGTAGGACTAGAGGGGGGGGGTGATTAGACTACTTTACCAAATAAAAATCTAGCCTTTTCCTAATTTTAAGTCTTGGCAGATTTTAGCAACTTAGCACAAGTCAAGCAATCAACCTACACATGCAATTCCAAGAGTGTAGCTAGCCTTCATTTTGCACTAACTATGATCACTACCTGTGCATCCAAAATCCTTTAAACCAGTTTTGGCATATCAGTCCACCATACCTACCTATATGCGGTATTCTTTTGCTGTTCTAAGCAAATTTGTATGTGCCATCTCTAACTTTCAAAATAAATTTCTTTTTTGTGTGCTCGTACCGCTTGCGAGGCGGCGAGGGGTGGCCAATATTTTCCATACTAGATGTGTTATTCTCACGATGAGTATTTATTCACTTGTCATTGCACGAGAGTAAGACAAAGGTATTAGGGATTCCCACTCCTGAAATGAAAAATGAATTTACTTTATGTTGTCAAATAATAAATTCCTTGAAAAGTGTTGGTATGGAAGGCACCCGTGGATACGGTTAGCCATGGAAAGTGAACGTATGGTGGAAAAAGGAATAAACTTTATTTTCTATTTGGGAACCGCCTATGATATATCTAGCACGGAAAGTGTTGGGAGCTCTAAGTCGTTTTCGTTGGTGGGAAAAGTATGCCTCACAAAATGTTTTTATCTCTCAATTTTCGCTTTGAGCTCTGGCGCCTCTACAAATCCCTACTTCCCTCCGTGAAGGGCCTTTCTTTTACTTTATGCAATTTTTATTTTTAATTTGAGTCTCCATCTTCTCTTATAAAGCACCAACTAGGGGTACTATGATCGTACTTGAGAACTGGGTGTAGTTAATATGCGAGTGTGTTTCATGGATGGATCAATGATTGAGCATGATGGGCCAGGGATAACTTATTTTAGCGTTGATATTTTGAAAGACATGGTTGCTTGTTGGTATGCTTGAGTATTAAAGTCCTCATGACAAAACTAGACTATTGCTTTGAACCATATAAAAGTCCAAATGTCCATGCTACAAAGAAAAGAATATGAGATGACATGTTAGGCAGCATTCCACATCAAAAATTCTGTTTTTATCATTTGCCTATTCGAGGACGAGCAGGAATTAAGCTTGGGGATGTTGATACATCTCCAACGTATCTATAATTTTTGATTGTTCCATATTGTTATATTATCATTCTTGTATGTTTTACAATCATTTTATAGCAATTTTGTATCATTTTTGGGACTAATCTATTGACCCACTACCCAGTGTTAGTTGCTGTTTTTTGCTTGTTTTTTACATCGCAGGAAATCAATATCAAACAGAGTCCGAACACTTGGGGGGTGGCCCGAGGGAGGCACAACCCACCAGGGCGCGCCTGGGGTGCGGGAGGTGGGTTGTGCCCACCTTGGTGGCCTACCGCACCCCCTCTTTGCCCTATAAATTCCAAATATTCCAAAAACCCTTGGGGTTAACCTAGATCAGAAGTTCCGTCGCCGCAAGCCTCCGTAGCCACGAGAAATCAATCTAAACCCCATTCCGGCATCCTGCCAGAGGGGAAATCATCACCGGTGGCCATATTCATCATCCCGGCGGCCACCATGATGAGGAGGGAGTAGTCCACCCTTGGGACTGAGGGTTTGTACCAGTAGCTATGTGTTTAATCTCTCTCTCTCTCTCTCTCGTGTTCTTGAGATATCACGATCTTGATGTATCACGGGCTTTGTTAATATAGTCGGATCATATGGTGTTTTCCCCTCTCTATCTTGTGATGAATTGAGTTTTCCCTTTGAGATTTCATTTTATTGGATTGAATACTTTTATGGATTTGAGGGCACTTGATATATGTCTTGCAAATTAATACTCGTGGTGACAATGGGGTGTCATATTGATTCACTTGATGTATGTTTTGGCACTCAACTCGAGGATTCCCGAGGTGACATTGGGGTAATCTATGCATAGGGGTTGATGCACGTTCTTGTCTTTGTTTCTCTAGTAGAAATCTTGGGGCACTCTTTGAGGTTCTTTGTGTTGGATTGAGTATTATGAATCTAAAATTACTTGGTGTTATTTTAGTAGGAACTCTTGGATAGATCGATCGGAAAGAATAGCTTCGAGGTGGTTTCGTACCCTACAAACGATTTCTTCTTATGTTCTCCGCTAGATAGGAACTTTGGAGTGATTCTTCATCGCATGTTGAGGGATGGTTATATGATCCAATTATATTACCATTGTTGAGAGATTGGACTAGCGAAAGTACGGACCCTAGGCCCCATTTACAAGCATTGCAATACCGTTTGTGCTCCGTTTTATTTATTTAGGTTATAAAAATATATTTCTACCATCCATATTACACTTTTATTACCATCTCTTTGTCGAACTAGTGCACCTATACAATTTGCCATTGTATTGGGTGTGTTGGGGACACAAGAGACTTTTTATTATTGGTCGCAGGGTTGTTTGAGAGAGACCATCTTCATCCTACGCCTCCCACAGATTGATAAATCTTAGATCATCCACTTGAGGGAAAATTGCTATTGTCCTATAAAACTCTGTGCTTGGAGGGCCAACACGTGTCTACAAGAATAAAATTGCATAGTAGACATCAAGCTCTTTTCTGGCGCCGTTGCCGGGGAGGTGAGTGCTTGAAGGTATATCTTTATATCTTGCAATTAAATCTTTTAGTCTCTTGTTTTATCACTAATTTGGTTTATAAAAGAAAACTACATAAAAATGTAATTGAGGTTGCATCATATTATTCATCTTTATAATGTATTTCGTGAAAATGATGGAAAGGAAAATTGTGCTCAATTGATAGAAGAAGAATTCAATAGAATGTTTGGTATAAATGATGAGCATGACTGCAATGTTGTTAGTATGAATTCTTTGAATATTTATGATACCAATGATATGCAAAGCCACAAGCTTGGGGATGCTATATTTTATGAAGATGATATTTTTAGTCCCCCAAGATTTGATGTGAAAATTTGTTATAATGATTACATGCCTCCTATTTATGATGATTATAATGATGAAAGTGGATTCAGAGAGGTCATGACTTTATTTAATGATGAATTCACCATTTTGGATGAGGTTTCAATTGACTATGAGAACAAGGTTTCCATCTATGATCATTATGGTGATGACATGTATGCTATAAAGAATAATGATAATCATGAAACTTGTCATCATGATTTTAATTTTCACTCTCATGATAGTTATTTTCTTAAGTTTGCTCCCACTACTATTGATGAGAATAAATTTGCTTATGTGGAGAGTAATAAGTTTTCTATGCTTTTGTGTCATGAAAAGAATGCTTTATGTGATGGTTATATTGTTGAATTTATTCATGATGCTACTGACAATTATTATGAGGGAGGAACCTATGCTTGTAGGAATTGCAATAATATCAAGTTTCCTCTCTATGTGTTGAAAGTTTTGAAGTTATGCTTGTTTTGCCTTCCTATGCCAGTTGATTCTTGTTCCCACAAGTTGTTTGCTCATAAAACCCCTATGAATAGGAAGTGGGTTAGACTTAAATATGCTAGTCATATGCTTCATGATGCTCTCTTTGTGTTTCAATCTTTATCTTTTATACGAGCATCATTGAACTCATCATGCCTAGCTAAAAGGCATTAAAGAAAAGCGCTTGTTGAGAGACAACCCAACACTTTTACCTACTGTTTTTGCGTGTTCACATGATTAGTCTACTGTAGTAATCATGTTTTATTGCTTTTGTTTCAATAAAGTGCCAAGTAAAGCTTTTGGGATGATCTATGGTGATAGTTGATTTGATCTTGCTGAAAAACAGAAACTTTTGCGCTCAGGGAACCAATTCTCATTTTTAACAGAAGCGTGATAAAATATTGATTATTTTTGCAGAAGATTAATAGACAAATTTACCAGGCTTTCCTATTTTTTCAGAAGTTTTGGAGTAGCAGAAGTATGGTTTGAGTACAGATTACTGCAGACAGCTCTGTTTTTGACAGATTCCGTTTTCAATGCATAGTTTGCTTGTGTTCTAGTTTCCATGGCTTATATTGCTCAATATAAATTGTGGAAAATGATATGCTACAGTAGTAATTGTGTGAGAACAATTATGAATCTTGTCTTTGACGGTACCAAAAGTGAAATTGTTTGCTCTTTATCATACTAACCTATCTCGCAAAGTTCTGTTAAGTTTTGTGTGATTGAAGTTTTCAAGTTTTGGGTGAGATGTCGATATGAGGAGAATAAGGAGTGACAATACCCTAATCTTGGGAATGCCCAAGGCACCCCAAGGTAATATTCAAGGAATATCCAAGCAACTAAGCTTGGGGATGCCTCGGAAGGCATCCCCTCTTTCGTCTCCAACATTATCGGTAACCTTACTTGGAGCTATGTTTTCATTCGTCACATGATATGTGTTTTTCTTGGAGCATCATTTTGTTCTGGTAGTATTTTCTTGCTGTTATTTAGAATAATGTTTTGCATCTTTTATTTCAATAAAAATGGCAATGATAGCCTCTACTATGCTTATTTTGCAAGCCTACATGTTGCTGTTTGAAAACATAAAAGTTACTGCTGTTGCAAAAATTCCCTAGAAAATTAAGAATGTGATAAAATGTTGAAACTTTTTGCAAAATAATATATAATAAATTTTCTACAATGTGCTAAATTTTCATAATCTTTGGAGTTTAATAAGTATTGATACTCTTGCATTCTTTACAGACTGTGCTGTTTTGGCAGATTGCTGTTATGTTTGCATATGTTTGCTTGTTTAATGATCCTATTTGAGGATAGGAGTATTAAATATGCATAGGCATTTAGTATTCAATGTTGAATAATAATTTTAGTGATTTGCTACAGTAGAGAATGATAAGGTTTTTGCATTGGTTTATACTAACTTATCTCACGAGTTCTTGTTGAGTTTTGTGTGGATGAAGCTTTTGAGATTTAGGAAAATCGTGATATGAGAAGAATTAAGGAGACACAAAAGCTCAAGATTGGGGATTCCCAAGGCATCCCAAGATAATATTTCAAGAAGTCTTAAGCATCTAAGCTTGGGGATGCCCCGGTAGGCATCCCACCTTTCTTCTTCAACAATTATCGGTTACTATCGGTTGAGCTTAAGTTTTTGCTTCTTCACATCATGTGTGCTATTCTTGGAATGTCATTTTATTTTGTTTTGCTTGCTGTTTTAATAAAATGCTTAGATCCGAAAGTTTTTGAATAAGAGAGAGTCCTCAAATAGCTACCTATTTACTTAACTACTCGGTTGATCTTCACTTATATCTTTTTTAGTAGCTCGTCATTTTCTCTAGTGCTTAACTTATATCTTTTTGAGCACGGTGTGCTTTAGTATTTTTGAAGAAATTCTCTCTTGCTTCACTTAAATTAATTTGAGAGAAATAAATATTATGCTCATGATCTTCACTTATATTTGTTTGAGCTTATCAAAAGCAATACATGAAAATTAGTTCCAAAGTGATAGATATTCAAGAAGGATATAATAAAAACTTTCTTGAAGATCATTGGACAAAATAAACTTGATTCCTCGTAATAGTTTTGAGATATGATGATGTGACATGTGAGTCATGTTGATGAGTAATTATGCTTTAGTAAGAATATTGGTGTTAAGGTTTGTGATTCCCTATGCAAGCACGAAAGTCAATAGTTGTGCAATAAAATTACATCCTACTTGTGGTGCATTATTCGGTGTTAATTATGCTCAATGCTGGCTTATAAGATTATTCGTTTATTGGTTGGTCGCTTCTCAATCTTTTGCTAGCCTTCATTTTGCACTAAGTATGATCACTACTTGTGCATCCAAAATCCTTTAAACCAGTTTTGCCACATGAGTCCACCATACCTACCTATATGCAGTATTCTTTTGCCGTTCTAAGAAAATTTGTATGTGCCATCTCAAATTTTCAAAATAAATTTCTCTTTTGTGTGCTCTTACCGCTCGTGAGGCGGTGAGGGGTGGCCAATATTTTCCATGCTAGATGTGTTATTATCACGATGATGATGCGGCAAGGGGAGGCCCAACACGTGTCTACAAGAATAAAGTTTCGTAGTAGACTTCAATGGTGTGATGATGATGAACTCTTTGCTCTTGTGCTTCAAGTGATAGTCTCCCCAACACTCAACTCTCTCACACAGATTTGGCTATGGTGGAAAGATGATTTGAGTGGAAAGCAACTTGGGGAAGGCTAGAGATCAAGATTCTTGTGGTTGGATTGGAATGTCTTTGTATCAACACATGAGTATGCGGTTCTCTCTCAGAAAATGGGTAATGGAAGTGTAGGCATGTTCTGATGGCTCTCTCACAAATGGAGATGGGGGTGAAGGGGTATATATAGCCTCCACACAATCAACCGTTAGACACAATTGACCCAACTTGGTCATACCGAATAGAAGAACTCGGTGAGACCGATTCAGTTCAAAATGTGAACGTTAGGAATCTTGGTGGGACCGACATGATCAACTCGGAGGGACCGATGTGCTAGGGCTAGGGAAAAACCTCATCTTGGTTAGACCGATTGCATGAACTCGGTGAGACTAATTTAGCAAAGAGGAAATAGAGGGTTGGTCAGGCAAACTCGGTGGGACCGATCGCCCATTTCGGTGAGACTGAAATGTTACGAAGGGAAACAGAGAGTTTGTCATGCAAACTCGGCGGGACCGATTGCTCATTTTGGTGTGACCGAAATGTTATGAAGGAAAACAGAGAGTTTGCAATGACATCTCAGTGAGACTGAGATCCGTATCGGTGAGACCGAATTGTCTAGGGTTTCTGGCACTGGCTATGTCAACTGAACTCGGTGGCGCCGGATAGATCAAATCGGTGGGCCGAGTTTGACTTTGGGTTTTGGATATGTGTGGAAATCCGAAAGTGGGTGAGGGTTTTGGAGCAATATCACTAAGACTTTGAGCAAGTAGACCATTAAGCAACACCCCATCTCCTTTTAATAGTATTGGCTTTCCTATGGACTCAATGTGATCTTGGATCACTAAAATGAAAATGAAGAGTCTTGAGCTTTTACCAATCTTTGTCCTTAGCATTTTGAGGGGTCCACATCTCTAGTCCATGCCATGCCAATCATTGAACTTCCTGAAATATTTAACTTGAATGGATATTAGTTCAATGAGCTATATGTTGTTATGAATTATCAAACCCACCACAGGGATTAGTTGCACTTTCAGATGCTGAGTCAATCTTCTCAGAAATCTTAAGCGGAGCAGCCAACGAACAACGTTGGAGCGGGGCGGCTATTTATAGTCCCAGCCTTCCCTGAAGGGAAATGACCAAATTGGACATGTGGAGTAGCCAATGGCCGAACAAAACGAGTCCAACAGTTGGAATTTAAGCACAACGGTAATATTACTTGCGGAGCAAGTAAAGCTAACTCCTCAGTTTGAAAGATACCTCCCGCAGCACGAAGAACAACGTCTACTGCTGCCAGGTAATCATTCGAAGCATAAAGAGATTTCTGTCGCATCTTTCATAGGTTTTGGGCTAAGCGTCACAGTGGATCTAAGATTCGAGAACCTATACCCCTCTTAATAGTACGGAGGTCATATGACTCAAATATACGAAAGAAGAATAACGAAATGAATACTACGTCTTCACTTTGTCTTCGACTTCCATTCGTTGCAGTCATATTCCTTCAATAGAATCTCTGAAACAATCCCTTCACGTCAGCAATAATTTTTCGAGGGGCTAACTCCTTCACATCAATCTTCTCGCTTACATATCTTCAATAGATGTAGCTCATTCTTCTCTGCAACGCAGATATTCTTTGGTGAAGTTCCTCGAACTTGACACCGGAGACAACATTCTCTTCGGTTCTGCATGGACTATTTATCTCTGTATGCACTAGCAAACAAATCAGTCCATACCTATCTCTGTCAACAATCTCCAAAACACAAGAGGGCAAATATTGCACCAACAGGAGAGATTGGAGATTTCAAATGCAATGAAGGCATGGTGATTTTTGACGTGGTTCCGATAGGTGGTGCTATCGTACATCCACACTGATGGAGATTCAACCCACAGAGAATAACGGTTGTGCGAGTCCACGGAGGGCTCCACCCACGAAGGGTCCACGAAGAAGCAACCTTACCTATTCCATCATGGCTTACGTCCACGATATACTAGCCTCACTCGGGTAAATCTTCATGAAGTAGGCGATCTCCTTGCCCTTACAAACTCCTTGGTTTAACTCCACATGGTGTTGTTGATGATGAACTCCTTGCTCTTGTGCTTCAAATGATAGTCTACACAACACTCAAATACTCTCTCACAGATTTGGCTTTGGTAGGAGAGGTGATTGAATGGAAAGCAACTTGGGGAAGACTAGAAATCAAGGTTCAAATGGTTGGATTGGAATATCTTGATCTCAACACATGAGTAGGTGGGCTCTCTTCTCAAAAATGAGTAGTGGAAGTTGTGTTTCGTTCTGATGGCTCTCTTAGAGAGTTGGCGGTGGTGGAGGGGTATAAATAAGCAGCACCAAAAATCCAACCGTTACAAGCCTTTGACCCAACTCGGTGACGCCGACATGAAATCTCGGTGAGACCGACGAGTGTAAAAGACTTGACCGTTAGGCTTTTCGGTGAGACCGATCATACCATCTCGGTGAGACCAAAGTGCAATGGCTAGGGAAAGACCTCGTTTCGAGAATTCTGATCATTTCATCTCGGTAATTCTGAAATGAAGCAACTTCATTACAGAGACTTGGCCAGGCCATCTCGGTGAGACCGAGATCCATTTCGGTTGTACTGAAGAGTTAGGGTTTGGCATGTGACAGTGTATATGGTAATCTCGATGGGTCGGGATGAGAGCTTTTCAGTGGGACCAAGATCAACTTTAGGGTTTTGGATAGGATGGAGTGGAGAAGTATTTGAGAGTTTTGGAGCAATATCACTAAGCACTTTGAGCAATTAAGTCATGATCAAAATCTTATCCCCTTTTAATAGTATTGGCTTTTCCTGTGGACTCAATGTGATCTTGGGTCACTTAACCAGAAAATGTAGAGTCTTGA
>NC_041390.1:512395064-512440890 GCF_002162155.2 Triticum dicoccoides
CAATCATGGATCTTCTCTGAAATCTATTGTCAATGTGCATTAGATCAATGACATATATGTCGTTATTAATTACCAAAATCACCCGGGGATTAGTTGCACTTTCAGTTGTACCGCTGCTCCTCCTGTGCCTGTCGGAACGACAACATAGGCGCTGACGCAGGCTGCTCCTCTGCCATGGCGGCGATGAAGTGCGCCTGCGCTTGCTCCATAGTCAAGCCGGCATGCACCGGCGCGGGCTCCGATGCTAAGTCATCGTCGGAGCCCGTCTCCATCGTAGGATCGTCGCCGGAGACCACGGGGAGTTGGCTGACATGCCAATGTCGATCCGCATGGCACGTCGGCTCCGCCAGGCGGCCACCTTGTGATTCTGCTACGTCAAGAGGTTGTCCCACAATGTGTTCCCTGCCCACAGTCATGACAAATGGGGTGCACCGGAGGAGGATGTTGAGAGGATGTGTTGTGGTGTGTTTCTGAGCTTGGTGTGGACACCTTTAAATAGAGGATTACGGTGAGGGCAAGCGTCCGGGTGCGTCAATGCGCGAGCATCCAAGTTGGTTTCTTAGCCGGCGAGCCTGTTTAATGGCGGCAGACGGGTGGATGGGCATTGGTGCCCTCAGCCGACGAGCCACTTCAATGGCGACGCTAGTGAGAAGTCACATCCGCTCTAGAGCGGCATGAAAGCAGGCACCTGGCTTGGGGCGGGAAAGCGTGCGGCGTGCGAGAGAGGGTGTTTAGTGGTCCAGGCTTGTCGGAAGCGGGCATGGCAGCGGTCTGAACGCCCGCATAGCCCCCCTTCCCGGTTTGGTTTTGGTTTGCGGGGAAAATGATGTTTGGACCGCTAAACGGAGCGATACATGACCACGTTGGATGCCAAAATATGTTCAGACCGCGTGATTTGAACGATTGTGGGTGATTTGAGAGTCAGCGTTGAAAATGCCCTAAATGACTTGCCAAAACCGAGCCAAGTGAGAGATTGCACTCCTGTCCCGCTCCCTACTCAGTGCCCGTCTATGGTGCAAAAAGACAACAAGACATATAATGGCATTGCAAAGTTTTTTTTTTGCTTCAGGACCATTTTACCGCAGATGGTACAAAGGGTTCAAGCCAGAGACCCTGAAGAACACCTACTTGAACCCCTCAGAAAGAGAAAAAAACAGGAAGGGGCGCTTTGGATATGGATTCCAAATGCTCTTTATATTTTGGACGTATCCGTTTTTTGCATGGTAATATGTTACAGGTGGCAGATGGTATGCATATGTACGTATAACATACCGAAGAAGAAGCAGGTGACGGATCCAACAGTCCGTTAGGTGGAACGGAGGGTGCGTGTGACATTCCGTTAACCTGGAATATGTGTACTAGAGGGGACGTTGGAAGCGCACCGCCTGTGCCGTGGTAGATAATTTTTTTGGCCCATATGTAGTTATGTACCTTGTTACAAAATCCTTCATGACATAAGAAGACATCGCTAACCCTTCGTTCTTGTGAAATATACAAACTCACATAGCCAATTAATATGTATTTTTTATTACTAAGGAATTACTATCTAAATATCCATGATTTTTGACAAATATTCAAAAAACAAGAATGCATATTAAGTCAGTGCCCTCGACTCGGCTGAGTTGCTCAATACTTTAGCTATGCCATCATGCTGACACGAGCTTCCTCTAAATCAACACAATCTATCCACATTTATGCTCCATTAAATGCTCTTTTTAGAGGAGATTAATGCATTTTTATTACACTTAGCAAAAGTAAACACATTTTTAACTCCTTATAACCATCCAATGTACATATAATTGTAACCAATACAATCTTTTATTACACTCAGCAAAAATTATCACATTTTTATTTCATTGTAACTCATTTTGTCAGCATACAATCAGTTCTAGCATACGTTTCCATTACAGTTAACAAAATTAATCACATTTTTTACTTATTTATAACTTATTTTGTGTGTATGGAGTTGTAGCCAGCCTATTTGCTTTTTTACACTTAGCAAAATTAATCACATTTATTTCTTTTTATCCACGCATGATCCCAAGTAGTACATCTTTTCTATTTTTTTAGCACAACACAAATCCAGATTAACATATCTTTCTATTAAAAATCAAGATTAACCATGCAACAATGTTGCTGAAAATTAAGGTAAGTTGTTATTTGTTACACACTTTAGCGCCTATCATTGTAAGCATGCTTGCACTCAATTTGAATTGCATTTTGCAGAGATAGGTAGATTATTATTTTTATACCGAGACAATGCACTTTAACAACCTTACACTAACCAGACCCTCTCAAATGTGAGAAAAAGTGAAAAGGGAATAATCATATGACTAAGTGGATTAGTTTATGCTTTAGAGGAATTATAGTTTATATATTGAGATGTGTTATCATTCGCTTCGGGATTCTTAATTATCTTGTAGAGTAGATATTTATTTATGTGGTCTAACAAATATCTCAGTAGTGGTTTCTAGAGTATAGAATTCTGTATCATGTGTGTAAATAGCTAGCTGATTCTTGAGATGTCTAGATGATTTGTTGTTGAATTCGTTCCATTGCTTGTTAAATGTTTCTTATTTGTTTGCAGATATCTATCTATTTTTTCGTTCTTTTTTGCAAACACGTGTCTTTCATGTTATTGCAACACATGCATACTCAGAATAGCGATGTGTGTGGTACAAATGCACGCAAAATTGTGCATCGTGTGTGGTACAAATGTTAGACACAAACCACCCGCAGAAAAAGAGACACAAACCAAATCATGAAGATGCCCACAAGGTGAACTTGGGAATGGATTTGATGCGGAGCTGATGAGTCCAAAGTTGCATCATGTTTTATGTTTAGTATTGTGTCGTAGTCGTAGTACACTAAATTAAGCATGTTTATGCTTCAGAAAAACAATAAGAGTCTCCCGCGACTTCCTCGGCTGAATAGAAGAGATAAACTACCACGTAGAGTTATCATGCCCCCGCTGATGAATTGATTACTAAAGGTGTGGAAGCCTTCGTGACTCTTCGATGATACGATAGAGCTCGACGCAATCGTGTATCTTATATGAATAGTATTTTTCAAGGATGGTTACATTAGTTATTTTATTGTGAGATGTTCATCTTTGTTAGAAGGGAGAGAGGGATTTGATGGAATTATTCGTTGTATTGCTTGAGCCTGGTGGGCATATATATATATGAGTACAATCATCTACTTGGAGTAGAAGACAAGCCAGAACAAATCATACTCTACCTCGTCTTTCCTAATAAACATTATACTCAACATCCCCCGCAGTCACAATGGTAGCGACGCAGACGATGAGACTGGAGAAGAATCCGAAGGCAAGCCGACGGACACCCTCCCACAGTCGTAACGGCCGACGCATCGCGGAGTCGTGACTGGAGTGGCAACCGACGAGGTTGCTCAAGCAAGGCGGTAGCCCTTTGTGCCGTTTGTCGATGTAGCCGAGAGCATGGGTGGTGGAGCCGTGGTCGAGGTAGCCGTGCGAAGAATGCCGTGGTCGATGTCGAGTCGAGGTGCACCGGGCATGCGTAGACGAGGGACCTGCACGAGCTGTATGTCATGTCGGAGAAGTCAGAGGGGCCAGCAGAGAAGAACTCGACGACGATTGCTGCATCCATCGGCGTGGTGCCGATGTCACCAACGGTGGTCGGAGTAGACGAAGTGGTCGGGGTAGATGACGACGACGCTGGCGACGGGCTGGTGCTGGACGAAGATGAACGGGGTGGACGGGCGGCGGTGACAGCTATAGACGTAGCCGCGGTGGCGGCCAAAGAAGAACGGCGGCGGCGACGGCTAGGTTAGAAGTGCGGCGGCGGTGCTCGAAGTAGGCGAAGAACCCTGGCAGCATGACGAAGACCGGCGCGGACGGTGGTGTTCCCGCGCCAAGGAAGACGGCGCGATGCATACCACAGGAGGTCGACGCGCGGTGATGGCAGAGCTGACCGCGGGCCGTGGCGCTACGGCCCGAAGGGGCGACGCAGCGGCGGCAGGCGGGTCGGGGCGATGGCGGGAAGACCTTGGGGCGGTGGCGGGGACCGCGCGCCGTGACGTTGCGGCCCGAAGGGGCGACGTAACGGCGGTGCGCGAGTCGGCGCAGCCGCGGGGACGGCCTCGGGGCAGCGGCGGGGACCGTGTATCGCGGCACTACGGCCCGAAGGGGCGACGCAACGGCGACACATGAGTCGATGCAGCCGCGAGGAGAACCACGGGGCGGCGGTGCTGCAGCCCGACGGGGCGACGCAGCGGCAGCCCGATGCTCGATCGGTGGAGAGGCACACTGAATTCGGGGGGCGATCTTCACGGGACCTGCGGAGGCACGTGTAACCGACGGGCCAGGTCGGTCGCGCGTCGGAGATGAGGCGGATCGCGGCGGCGAGTGGGTGATCAAGCCGATCGCGTGCGAGGTCGTGGACGCCGCTCGGTGTAGGCGCGGTGGCGGCGGAGTCCGAGATGAAGCCGACGGCGGCGGGCGGCAGGGCGGCTATGATTGGCCGCCGCATGGCGCGAGGCCGCCGGGTTGGGGTGATGCAGGAGTCCCGGTCGGAGCAGGGCGGTGACGGCCGGCGTAGATCGACGGACGGGCCATTGCGCGAACTGCGGCGGTGAAGGGCCGCTGCATGACGCGAGGCCGCCGGGTCGGGGTGACTGATGGGCATGCGCGGACGACGTGCGAGGCCGCCGGGTCGGTGAAGAAGCCGGCTGATCACCGCCGGTGTTGGAGTAGAGGCGCACGGGGTCGACGGCGGCGGTGGGCGACGCAAACCGGATCACATAGACCGGAAAACCAAAAGGAGACGCCGATCAAAGCGACCGGCGAGAGAGAAACCCCGGATCAAAGGATCGGGAAAAAAGACTCTCTAGAGCAGCCGGCCAACACGGCCGGCGGACAAACCCTAGGTACGGGCGACGCTGCTCCCGACGGCGGCTCTGATACCATGTTAGAAGGGAGAGAGAGATTTGATGGAATTGTTCGTTGTATTGCTTGAGCCTCGTGGGCATATATATAGGAGTACAATCATCTATTTGAGGCACAAGACAAGCCAAAACAAATCCTAGTCTATCTCATCTTTCCTAATAAACATTATACTTAACAATCTTTAATATCCATTTGTTAACTGGACCCTCTTGGACTTTAGAAAAACTGAAAAGATGATAATTATGCCCCTTAAACGAATTATAGTTCATATATTGCTATGTGTTTGCGTCACTTTAGGATTAGTAAATATTTTCTCAGGGAGATCTACACTGTATAGTCTAAAGATACCATGATAGTGCTTTCTAGAGTATATAGTTTGCTCTCGTGGGCGTACAAAAAGATAATTCTAAGGAAGTCCGATATGAGTTATGACGATGTTATGAACCAGGGGGTACCGTGAGCCACCGAAAGTCGGCCCGAGTAGGCCGGCCATGGGCCCATGCCGCTTCCCGCCCTGGCCTGCTATCCGACATGTAGGCCTCGTGCGTAAAGATGTCTCGTTACTTGTAATGCAATACGTATACCTTATTTGTGCTTCAAGCCATGTAATCTGACTTAGATTCTTGTAACCCTACCTCTGTCAACATATATAAGAAGGGGTAGGGCTTTCTCCAGTCGACACCTCATAACCCATGGGATCCTAGAGATCCGACCTCTCATACGAGACAGCTCCAATATCAATAAAGATCAAACATGCAAGATGTAGGCATACTGCCTGAACCTGGGATAAATCGTTCGTCTCGTGTGCAAATCTGATCCTCTATGCGTGCTTGACGCGTTCTTTTTATCGTCTGGTCTACTCACATGACCGGGATACCCTATGAAGGGATCTGCCGGAATCAACTCTGACAATTTGTTTTCAAATTGTTGGAATTTCTTGCATATTGTTTTCTTTTGATATTTTCCCCCTCATAGACTAGTTTTCTTTTATGTTCTTGCATCTGGTGCAGTTAGGTCAGCGGTATATAAAAGTCGTATGTAGGATCATATGTTGTTATAGATTAAGTACTTCTCTATGTTGACCATAATTACACATTATGTGATATAGAGTTGCACACAAGATACATTGTTTAACTTTAGATGTATAAACGTCAAACTATCTACTTGACATTTGAAAATTGAAGTTAAAATTTTTTAGAATGTGCAACTACCAGTTTTTATTGGATAAAATAATCAATGATTGTGACTGTTGACTTAGAAACAAGACTTGCTTAATTGACTTAGCAATATAGAATTGGGTGCACAAGCCAGTTCACCCAAAAATCCGAAATGAGAAAGGTGAGCAATGCACTTACTCGGAGATTTCTTTATATTTTCAATTGCAGTTGTTGCGTCTTTTGCTTGAGCTAAAGACCTCTTCGTTCCTATATAATGTGGAATTGCATGCAATAGTGAGTTCACTCAAAAGTCTAAGGTGGTGTTTGGTTCTCTAGTCCTAGGACTTTTTCTAGTCCCAACTAAAAAGTCCCTAGTCCCTAAAAAGTCCCTCCCTGTTTGTTTTCAGAAACTAAAAAGTCCCTAGTCCCTTCCTAGAGGTTATTAAATGACCATGTTGCCCCTAGTATATGGAAAAATAACAATCAAACAACAGCATGGGGTGGCAGGCCAATGGGTGCATGGAGGGGCATTGTTGGAAAAGTCCCAAAAAGACTCTCCTTGAGAGTCTTCTTCATTTAGTCCCAAATGCCTAGTTTAGTCCCTAAAAAGTCCCTCCCGTTTGGTAAAAAAGTCTCTAAGAGGGACTTTTTCTAGTCCCTACGCAAAAAAGTCCCTGGAAACAAACACCCCTAAACTGATGAAAAAAGATGGGCGATGCACTTTGTCGGTGTCAAAACCAGCGGATCTCAGGTAGGAGATCCCGAACTGTGCGTCTAAGGCGGATGGTAACAGGAGGCAGGGGACACAATGTTTTACCCAGGTTTGGGCCCTCTTGATGGAGGTAAAACCCTACATCCACTTGATTATTCTTGATAATATGAGTAGTACAAGAGTTGATCTACCACGAGATCGGAGAGGCTAAACCCTAGAAGCTAGCCTATGGTATGATTGTATGTTGTCCTACGGACTAAAACCGTCCGGTTTATATAGACACCGGAGGGGCTAGGGTTACACAAGGTCGGTTACAAAGGAGGAGATATACATATCCGTATTGCCTAGCTTGTCTTCCACGCCAAGTAGAGTCCCATCCGGACACGGGACGAAGTCTTCAATCTCGTATCTTCATAGTCCAATAGTCCGGCCAAAGGATATAGTCCGGCTATCCGGAGACCCCCTAATCCAGGACTCCCTCAGTAGCCCCTGAACCAGGCTTCAATGACGATGAGTCCGGCGCGCAGTGTTGTCTTCAACATTGCAAGGCGGGTTCCTCCTCCGAATACACCACAGAAGAGTTTGAATATAAGGATAGTGTCTAACCCTGCAAAACAAGTTCCACATACCACCATAGAGAGAATAATATTTCCACAAATCCAATCTGCTGACACGTTTTGGCAGCATGACATCATGCCATGGCCCGGTAATTATTCGAACCGTTTTCCCTTAACCAACCCCGCACATAACGCGAGGCGGTTTCTTGACACGTCTTGTCAAAGCAGAGATTGTGTTGCCCTTATTATGGGATTCTCATTAATACGGACGTGGGTAACCCAACCGTGCCTAGGACTCCTAGATTTTAGGCAAGTCCCAAACGGCCATGAGGAGGACGCTTGATATTCACCCTCTTTATAAAGGGACAAGGCTTTTACTTTTTTCCCTCCCGTGCTCAATCGAATCCCTCCCCCGCCTTGAGTTCTAACACCCAAAGCCCAGGTCAGGTGCTTCGGACCTTCAATCATGTCCAGATCCAGCCTTCAAGGCCGGTGGATGCCTTCCTCCGTGATGGAGGAGGATATCAAGAAGTTGAGGGAGGCCAGATACCTGACCGCCGAAATTTCGCATAGGCTGCCCGCCCGAGGGCAGGTCATCCCTACTCCCGATCCCAACGAGAGCGTTGTGTTCGTCTCCCACTTCCTCCGAGGACTAGGCCTCGCTCTGGATCCCTTTGTTAGGGGTCTTATGTTCTATTACGGGCTGGATTTTCACGACCTAGCCCCGGATTTCCTCCTTCACATCTCGTCATTTATTATCGTTTGTGAGGCCTTCCTCCGCATTACCCCTCACTTCGTTTTGTGGCTCAAGACCTTTGATGTGAAGCCGAAGATGGACGAGGGGTAGTACGCAGCGTGCGGAGGTGCTCTAATAAGCAAAATTGATGGCGCTCCATGGCCGAAGGGCTCCTTTCCAGAGGTGTCCGGATTGTGGCAACGGGAGTGGTTTTACGTCACAACTCCCCAAAGTGCCAAGTGGGTAGCCGCCCCCACCTTTCGCTCGGGCCCTCCACCACAACTGATGTCATAGATCAGCAGGGGGCTGAGCTGGGGTCCAGCCAAGGACGTGCCCATACTGCAGAGCCGCAACCGAGATCTCTTCGATGGAGATTTTAGTCTGGTTATGGTAATGCAAGTCATGCTGGTTCGTCGAGTCCAGCCTTGCAAACGTCGGCCCCTCCGCATGTGGGAATTCAACTCGGAAGGACCACGCACTATTCAGAATTTCCTCGGCCTGACGCACGAGGAGATGTACAAATCGTTCTTCGGACCCCAAATAGAGTGTCCGGACACTACCGAGGACGTGGGCCTGAGCAGCAACCGCACCGCGGCCCAAGTAAGTAATCCCATGCCCGAATACACTGTCCTTTTATTTATCATGACATCATTCTGAAGAATCACTCTTTGACCAAGACTGGATAACAAAGGCAAAGATGATCCGGTGTTCGGCCCCCCTTCCTAAAGGCTTGGACAATCCGGTGCTGAAAAAGATGCTCGAGCCAGCACCTTGCCTGGTGCCCTCAAAGGAAGATGAAGGGGGGAATAAAGATGGCGAAAGCAGGCCTCCGCCGCTATCTATTCCAACCGAGGGAATGAGCACCTCCGTGAGGGAGGATAACCCAGGGGAAGAATCTGACATTCTCTCACCCCGGGGAAGGAAGAGGACTACCTCCGAAGATCCGGAAATCAAGGTTTCCAAACAGGAGAAGAAATCTCCGCCAGAGGGTCCTGCCTCGGAGGGTGTACTTGCCGCACAATGTCCGCGTGGGGATCAGCCCTCTAACGAGCTGTAAGTAATCAAAAGGTATTTAGTAGTGAAGATATCCTACCTTACTTCTGAGGAAAATAACCGAAGTATTTATCTTGCAGTTCGGATCTTAGCCCTTCTCAGCTGAGCTCATCTTCGGGGGATCTTCTTCCGGAGATGATGGAGAGCGAAACGCCTCCCCCTGCCACACCGCCTTACGAAGCGGGCGACCCTGAGGTGTCGTCGCGGAGGGCTTCTCCTCATCTGGCAAGGCCAGAAGGTAATCCTATGGCCACCCGAAGTCCTCGGTATCTGGCTCTCGAAGAGAGCAACCAAAAGAGTCTGGCATCGTCTGGTGCGCGGTCGGGTGTACGGAGGGATCTGCTGGAGAAGGCGATTATCTCAGAAGAGCACTGCACATTGATGGGTACAGTGATTGAAAGGATTTCGTCCACCAAAAGCGGGCTGCATGAAACCTTTATGAGTCTACTGACGGGTTTTGAGGTACATGAAATGATGTATATTTTTGAAAGTACCGCACATTTTTAGATGTGCCCTGTGTAGATAGTAGCCCCTGAGACTCTGGTTGTCGTCGAAAATGGCGACAAACAGAGGATCATAGTCCCAGGTAATAACCAGACTGCCTTTATGTGAAGGTGGTGGAGGCTCCGGTGGCTAGCCGGACTGATGGGTATGCCGAACTAAAGCGGCAGTTGGATGCGGCAGATGCCGACATCGTGCTTGTCAACGAGCGGCTTGACGAGGCACATGGTGAGTGGCCTTTCTGGTGATCGTCACATAATAAGAGCAACATGATGCCAGTATCTTTAATATGTTGTGACTGCAGATGGAGCGGCCACCGTGGAGACCCTTCGGGCGGAGCTTGCCCGAGCCAAGGAGCAAGCAAGGAGTAGCAATGCGGCTGCTTTGTAAGCGGCCAAAGAGTTAAGGGCCGAACATGCCGCGCATTGCGAGAGCAAAGAGAAAATGTCCAAGATGGTTGTAAAGTTAAAATATACTGCCGACCGTTGCCAGGTTCTTGAAGAAGAAAACCGGGCGAAGGCGACGGACCTGGAAAAGGCCACGATGGCGACCAAAGATACCCGCTCTGCGATGAGAGCGAAAAAGGAGGAGCTATGTCAAGTCGGGGATATCGCGGCTAGAAAACCCTTTATGATGCGGAGGAAGTTTGGAGATCCTCAGTATGCCCCTCTGGACCGGCTGTGGAGTTCGGCGGACGCATATCTGGACTTGGCGGCGAGTGCTATCGATGCGGCCGAATACTTCCGAGATCAAACAGATCGTGAAGTGGACAAGCTATTCTGGTCACAATTTATCGTTCCAGAGCATCCGCTTCCATTGACTGATCCGCTTGCCGAATGGGCCGAGCTGAATAGATTGTCCGGACTCGCAATGAGGTCTGTTGTGGATCATCTGTGGCCGGAAAGGCCAAAGCCGAACAACTATTTTAGTTTGGTGCAGCAGTTCCTTGGTGCGGTGCCGCGCATTAATGTGATGAAGAGGTCGGCGTGCATAGAAGGCTCGCGGATGGCCCTTGCCCGTGTCAAAACATACTGGGCGGAGATGGATGCCACCACTGTTGCGGCGCAGGGTTCGGCCATAGGCAGTGGCTGCCGAGCACTATTTTGAGGAAGTTCTTGAAGGCGCTCGTTCGATAGAGGCCCAGTGCTCGAAGAATATTATGTTTGAGTGACATGTATACCCATTGTAAAAACAATGTTTTATTAAGTTTATCAAGGCTGTATTTATACTTTTGCCTGAAAGAATTATGATGCCTCATGTGCGGCTGTTTATGTATATATGTCAATGTTGGGGATATCGCTTATCGGGAATATATCGGTCGACCTATGATAAGGGGTAAATCGGCCATTTTATTGGCATATCGGCTGATTTATCGCCCGATTTATCTTATCGGTCAGACCACGGTAAGCGATAAATCGGCCATTTATCGGAATATCGGAAGATATCTTGAACAGTGATATATGTATATAACCTAAAAGATTGCAGTCGTTGGCTTCAGCCCCCACGCATATAATGCGAGGGTGTTCACAGAAGACGCGTGTTCACACTTGACCCAACGTCTTGATCCATTAAGGAGGTGATAGCGCAACGAACTAGGCAACCGGACTATAATGCTTTAACACTTTCACTTAGCCAGAGGAGTTTGACAGTGGGGCTACTATATAGCCCCTGGTGGCTCCGCACTCATCCGAATTCGAGGTGCGTACATGCCTGGTCGGGAAACGGCCCTTCGTTAAGGCGGAGGAATCCTGAAGATTCTGATAGGTCATCGAGTGGTTGACCAGTCTCACGCTATATCATGAGAGTCAATTTTCAGCTTTCTCTACTGAGGTGCTCGTCCGGATGAACCAGGGCACAATCGCAGTAGTTCTCCTGGTGCCGCCTTAGCCGATAGAGCGGAACGTAAGGCGGCAAAACACAGGAGCCGGGCAAACCCAACATTTGACCCAAGACATGATTCGGAGTTGATGCATATAAGGCCAAACTCGCGACGCCGAACACTCCCTAAGGCATTCGGTCTTTATGGTGTAAACCGGGCCTAAACAGTGCCCTTTATAATAAGCCCCTGGTGTCCAGGTATGTGCATTATTCTGACGTGGTCACATGCCAAGACGTCAGCATCCTTCTCAATTATACTGAGAATCCGAGGGATGTGTATCAACAAGAGACAGTAAAAAAGGTTTACCCAGGGTCTTAATCTAAAAAGAATCCTTGGAACGGGTCCCTGCTGCACGTCTGCGCCCGTGTCTCTGTTGTGCCGTATTCTGGACGGGTGTAGCACAATGGTCATCTGAAAAAGAGAGGAACTTAATTGACAAGTTGTCATGCAAAAGGTAAGTTATACTAAATAAACAATATATAGTTCAAAATAAGTAAAGTTGAGCCTGATTGCCACTTGTGCGCGCGTGTTGAGCCCCTTGTATTGTAATAGGGGTATTGAGGGAGTCCCAGATTAGGGGGTGTCCGGATAGCCGGACTATAACCTTTTGCCCGACTCTTGGACTATGAAGACACAAGATTGAAGACTTCGTCCCGTGTCCGGATGGGACTTTCCTTGGCGTGGAAGGCAATCTTGGCAATACGGATATGTAGATCTCCTCCCATTGTAACCGACTCTGTGTAACCCTAGCCCTCTCTAGTGTCTATATAAACCGGAGGGTTTTAGTCCATAGGACGAAGGACAATCATACCATAGGCTAGCTTCTAGGGTTTAGCCTCTTTGATCTCGTGGTAGATCTATTCTTGTACTACCCATATCATCAATATTAATCAAGCAGGAGTAGGGTTTTACCTCCATCGAGAGGGCCCGAACCTGGGTAAAAATATTGTGTCCCTTGTCTCCTGTTACCATCCGCCTAGACACACAGTTCTGGACCCCCTACCCGAGATCCGTCGGTTTTGACACCGACATTGGTGCTTTCATTGAGAGTTCCTCTGTGTCGTCACCTTTAGGCCCGATGGCTCCTCCGATCATCAACAACGATGCGGTCCAGGGTGAGACCTTTCTCCCCGGACAGATCTTCGTGTTCGGCGGCTTTGCACTGCGGGCTAATTCGCTTGGCCATCTGGAGCAGATTGAAAGCTACACCCCTGGCCGTCAGGTCAGATTTGGAAGTTTGAACTACACGGCTGACATCCGCGAAGACTTGATCTTCGACGGATCCGAGCCACAACCAAGCGCGCCGCACTGTCACGATGGGCATGACTTATCTCTACCACCGAACAGTGCCCTGGAGGCCGCACCCGCAACAGCTCCGACCCTTAGCTCGGAGCCAACTGCGCCGATCGAGGGCGGGTGGCTAGACACCGCCTCGGGGGCTGCAGTCTCAACGGCGATCAAGCCAAACACCAGCTTTATCATCTACGAAGCCCGTGACTCCAAGGTGCCGGACCCTACTCTGGACTCCGAACCCTCCGTGCCCTTGCCAATCGAATCCGATTGGGCGCCGATTATGGAATTCACCGCCACAGATATCTTTCAGCACTCGCCCTTCGGCGACATTCTGAATTCACTATGGTCTCTCTCTTTGTCAGGAGAGCCTTGGCCGGATTATGGCCAACAGGATTGGGATGCGGACAACGAAGAAATTTGACGCCCACCCACCACCCACTTCGTAGCCACTGTCGACGATTAAACTGACATGCTTGACTTCGACTCCGAAGACATCGACGGGATGGACGATGATGTAGGAGGCAAACAGGAACCAGCGCCCACAGGGCACTGGACATCCACCCCATCCTACGATGTATACATGGTGGACACACCCAAAAGAAATGACGAGGACGAACGGGAGGATGCAACGAAGGGTCGTTCCTCCGAAAAGCAGTCAAAGCGGCGGCGTAAGCGCCGCTCCAAGCCCCGCCGCGACAGAGACAGCGGTCATACAGACCCATCCACAGAGTAGGGTGAGCCGGCGAACAATGAACATGGCATCGAGCAACCGTCCGAACAAGGCAACTTGGATAAACAAACCGCACAACCCGTCCCCGGCGAAGATAATAGTCCGGACGACCTCACGCTGGACAAGTTCCTGGAGCAGAAGAACCTCCACAAAAGGCTCGTCGCCACTGTGCGTAGCCTGAAAAAGCAGAAGCGGAAGCTCAAAACTGCGGAAGATGCACTCAGAATCAGGTGGAGCAAAGTACTCAACACCGCAAACAAATACGGCGACAGTCGCCACACAAAAAGCTACCCGAAGCGAAAGCTCCTGCCTGAATTTGATGAGGAGGCTTTAGAACCTCCGCAATCAACAAATAAGGAAGCCACCCGGTCGGATAAACGACCCCATGGCCAATATAGAGCGGCAAGAGGCGCCGCACACAAGCCAGCACGCGACCCACTCAAGGATTCGCATCAAAAAGATGGCCCAACCAGATCTATCTACGGGCCAAGAAAGCAAGCTTTAGTAAGAAATGCAACACAACAAACATCCGAACACTACGGCACACCCAAATACAGGGGTGCCGCACACCCCCTATGTTTCACCGACGAGGTGCTGGACCATGAATTTCCAGCGGGATTCAAGCCCGTAAACATAGAGGCGTACGACAGAACGACAGACCCTGGAGTCTGGATTGAGGACTATATCCTCCATATCCATATGGCCAGAGGAGACGACCTCCACGCCATAAAATACTTACCCCTCAAGCTCAAAGGGCCAGCCCGTCATTGGCTTAAAGGCCTTCCCGAAAACACCATTGGAAGTTGGGAAGAGCTCGAGGATGCTTTTTGGGCAAATTTTCAAGGGACCTATGTCCGGCCTCCGGATGCAGACGATTTAAGTCATATAACTCAACAGCCCGAAGAGTCAGCCCGGAAACTCTGGAACAGATTTCTTACTAAAAAGAACCAGATAGTCGACTGTCCAGACGCTGAAGCCTTAGAAGCTTTCAAACATAGCGTTTGAGACGAATGGCTCGCCAGACACCTCGGCCAAGAAAAGCCAAGAACAATGGCCGCATTAACAAGCCTCATGACCCGCTTTTGCGCGGGAGAGGACAGCTGGTTGGCAAGATGCAGCACCAGCGACCCAAGTACATCCAAAGTCAGGGACGGAAACGGGAAACCGCGTCGCAGCAAGGACCAGCGCCGAAATAAGGGAAACAGCCCGAAGAGCACGGCAGTCAACACCGGATTCAAAAGCTCTCGGCAGGGTCAGAAAAAGCTGCCCCTCAAGGATAATAGGGACGGGCTATCTACCCTAAACAAAATCTTGGACAAAATATGTCAAATCCACAGCACTCCCGGGAAGCCTGCAAACCATACCCACAGAGAATGTTGGGTCTTCAAGCAATCCGGCAAACTCAACGCCGAACACAAGGGGCTCGATACACCAAGTGAGGACGATGACGAACCCCACAAGCAGAGCACCAGGAAACAAAAGAATTTCCCACAAGAAGTCAAAACAGTAAACTTACTTCACGTGATAAAAGGGAAAAACAAAGTGGCGCCTATAGAGATACACGCCATGCGGCCTATCACAAAGGAGTCTCGCCACTGGTTGTTAAAACCGATCACCTTCGACCATCAGGATCACTTCGGAAGTATCCGAAACGCAGGTTGGACCGCCTTGGTATTAGATCCGATAATCGACGGATTCCACTTTACACAAGTCCTGATGGACGGCGGCAGTGGTCTAAACTTGCTATATCAGGACACAGTCCGCAAAATGGGGATGGACCCAACAAAAATTCGCCATAGCAACACTTCCTTTAAAGGAGTAACGCCAGGCCCGGATGCCCATTGCACGGGTTCTCTCCTGCTAGAAGTAATGTTCGGTTCCCCCGATAACTTCCGCCGCGAAAAGCTAACCTTCCACATCGCCCCATTTTCAAGTGGCTATCAAGCACTACTGGGACGCGAAGCTTTCGCCCGCTTTAACGTAATACCGCATTATGCATCTCTCACGCTTAAGATGCCCGGCCCATGAGGCATCATCTCACTAAAGGGAAATATTGAATGTTCCTCGCGCGCAGAAGACTATACGGCTGCCTTGACAGCCACACATTAAAACAGCTTCACCAAAAAAAGCATCTAACAGGTCATTATGACCACGGACACGGCTAGGCGAGTCCGGAGCAAACTTATAATTGATAAAGGTTTTTGTAGCCGTACACCCCTATACAAGGGGCTCCGCATATGTAAAATAAGCGACAATAAGGCTCAAATTTCCCCATCTTGAATTATACTTTGTTTACTTAGTTTAACATATATTTCGCATGGCTATTCTTCTTTCAACTAAGTTCCTCTCTTTTACAGATGAACACCGTGCTACACCCGTCCAAGACACGGCGCAACGGAGACACAGGCGCAGCAGGGACCCGTCCCAAGGATTCTCTTTAGATTAAGACCCTGCGTAAACCTTTTTCACTGTCTCTTGTTGATGCACATCCCCCGGATTCACAGTATAACCGAGGAGGAGGCTGGCGTCTTGGCATGTGGCCACGTCAGAATTTCGCACGTACCTGGACACCAGGGGCTTATTATCATGGGCACTGCTCAGCCCGTATTTATAAAGACCGAATACCTTAGGGAGTGTTCGACGTCGCGAGTTTGGCCTTATATGCATCAGCTCTGAATCATGTCTTTGGTCAAAATTTGGGTTTGCCCGGCTCCTGTGTTTTGCTGCCTTACGTTCCGCTCTATCGGCTAAGGCGGCACCAGGAGAACTACTGCGATTGTGCCCCGATTCAGCCAGGCGAGTACCTCAGTAGAGAAAGCCGAAAACTGACTGTCATGATATAGCGTGAGACTGGTCAACCACTCGATGACCTATCGGATTCTTCAGGATTCCTCCGCATTAACGAAGGGTCGTTTCCTGGCCAGGCACACACGCACCCCGAGTTCGGGCGAGCGCGGCGCCACCAGGGGCTATATAGTAGCCCCCCTGTCAAACTCCTATGGCTAAGTGAAAGTGATAAAGCATTATAGTCCGATTGCCTAGTTCGCTGCGCTATCACCTCCTTCATGGACCAAGACGTTGGATCAAGTGTGAGAATGCGCCTTCTGCGAACACCCCCGCACTATATGTGTGGGGGCTGAAGCCAACGACTGCCATCTTTCAGATTATATACACATATACCTCAACGGCCGCACATGAGGCATTATAATACTTGCAGGTACAAGTATAAAAAGCTTCTAAAATTCATCAAAATATTGTTTTACAATAATACACGTTATTCGAACATAATATCCTTCGAGCACTGCGTCTCTATTAAACGAGCGCCTTGCAGAACTTCCTGAAAATAGTGCTCAGCACGTATTCGGCCTCCGTCCGAATCTTGGGATGCAACAGCGGTGGCCTCCATCTTCGCCCAGTATGTCTTGACACGGGCAAGGGCCATCCACGCACCCTCTATGCATGTTGACCTCTTCATCACATTGATATGCGGCACGGCACCAAAGAACTGTTGCACCAAGCTAAAATAACTGTTCGGCTTTGGCCTTTCCGGCCACAGATGATTAACGACATCCTTCATGGTGAGTCCGGACAACCTATTCAGTTCCGCCCATTCGGCCAAACGATCGGTCAATGGAAGCGAACGCTCCGGATTGTTGAATTGTGACCAGAAGAGCTTCTCCACTTCGCTATCTTTCTGATCTCGGAAATGTTCGGCCGCATCAGTGGCACTCGCAGCTGAATCCAGATATGCGTCCGCCGAACTCCACATCCGGTCCAACGGAGCGTATTTAGGATCTCCGAACTTCATCCGCAGCATAAAGGGATTTCCAGCCGCGATATCTCCGGCCTGACGCAGCTCCTCCTTCATCGCTCTCATCGCAGAACGAGCATCCTTGGCCGATGTAGTGGCCTTCTCCAGGTCTGTCCGCTCCGCCCGATCTTCTTTTTCAAGAAGCTTGCAGCGGTCAGCAGCGTTCTTTAACTTCACAGCCATTTCGGCCATTTCCTTCTTGCTTCGGCAGTGAGCAGCCTGTTCGGCTTTAAGCTCTTCAATTGCCTTTACGGCAGCCGCATCACTTCTCCTGGCTTGCTCCTTGGCCCGGGCAAGTTCCGCCCGAAGGTTCTCTATGGCAGCGGCCCCATCTGCATCAAGCGCACACGCTGTAAGATACTGGCATCAAGCTCCTCTTACCAGGTGTCTCCGGAGAAATTACATACCTTGTGCCTCGTCAAGCCGCTTGTTGACAAGCGCGATGTCGGCATCTGCCACGTCAAGTTGCCGCGTTAGCTCGGCAAATTCATCAGTCCGACTGGCCACCGAACACTTCGCCACCTACATAGGAAGGCGGCAAAATTACACCTGGGACTATGATCCTCTACGTGCTGTCGTCTTCGACAACACACAGAGCCTCAGTGGCTACTATCTACATAGGGCGCATCTTATATGTGGAACTGTCAAAAGGTACATCACCTCGCGTACCTCAAAGCCTGTCAGTAAACTCCTGATGGCCTTGTGCAACCCGCTTTCAGCGGACGAAATCCTTTCAATTGCCGTACCCATCAACGTACGGTGTTCCTCTGAGATAGACGCTCGCCCTAACAGATCCTTCAGTTCATCCGACCGAGCACCAGGCGGTGTCGGACTCGTTCGATGGCCTTTTTCAAAGACCGGACACGGATGGCCTTGGGGGGCCATATGACTGCCTTCCAACCCTGCTGAATTCGGAGAAACCCTCAACGACGATACCTCAGGATCGCCCGCCTCGTAAGGCGGTACGGCAGGGGGAGGCGTTCCGCTCTCCATCATCTCCGGAAGAAGATCCCCCGAAGATGAGCTCTGCTGAGAAGGGCTGAGATCCAAACTACAAGGTAAAATTTCGGTTATTTTCCTCAGAAATAAAACAAGGATTTCTCTCATTTTAAACCCCCCCTCTCTACTTACGGCTCGGTGGAGGGCTGATCCCCTTGAGGGCATAGTACGGCCGAGGCATCCCCCAGCACAGGACCCTCTGGCGAAGATTTCTTCCCCCGTTTTGAGACCATGGACTCCGGGTCTTCAGAGGCAGTCCTCTTCCTCCCCTGAGTAGAGGAATTTTCGATTCCTCCTTTCCAGACAGCCTCCTTCTGGGAGGCAGCAACTTCTTTGTCCCCCCCTTCGCTTTCTTCCGAAGGCACGATCTCCAGCATCCTGGTTAACACGGGATCCGACGAGGTCTCGGGAAGGGGGGCCGGACACCTGATTAACTTCGCCTTCGCTACCCACTCCTGTTTCAAAGACAACTCTTTTAAGGGTGATGTTGTGATAAATGAACAGATGGTGTGTCTGGGCACAAGGCTACTTACTTGAGTATCCGGACGATTGCAGCTCAGACCTGTGTCCTCCGTAGAATCCGGACACACTACTTGTGGTCCGAAGAACAATTTGTACATTTCCATGGGCGTCATGCCAAGAAAATGTTGGTGAACTCATGGTCCCTTCGGGTTGAACTCCCACAGGTGGAGGGGGCGACGTTTGCAGGGCAGAACTCGGCGAATTAACATAACCTGCATCACCACGACCAGACCGATGTCTCTTTCTAGGAGATCTCGGATGCGGCCCTGCAACAGGGGCACGTCCTTTGCCGACCCCCAGTCCAGCCCCTTATTGACCCATGACGCCAGTCGTGGCGGGGGACCCGAGCGGAAAGCAGGCAGCGCCACCCACATGGTGCTCCTGGGAGCTGTGATATAAAACCACTCTTGTTGCCATAAGCTGAACTCCTCTTGAAAAGAGCCCTCGGGCCATGGAGCGTCAGCATTCTTGCTTATAACAGCGCCTCCGCACTCCGCGTGTTGTCCCTCAATCATCTTCGGCTCTACTTTAAAGGTCTTAAGCCACAGTCCGAAGTGAGGAGTAATACGGAGGAAGGCTTCACACACGACAATGAACGATGAGATGTGGAGGATGGACTCCGGGGCTAAGTTGTGAAATTCCAGCCCATAATAAAACATGAGCCCCCTCACGAAGGGATCCGTCGCGAAGCCTAGCCCTTGGAGGAAGTGAGACACGAACACCATGCTCTCACCAGGCCTGGGAGTAGGAATAACCTGCCCGTGAGAAGGCAGCCTATGCGAGATTTCGCCGGTCAAAAACCTGGCCTCTCTCAGCTTTAGCTCGTCTTCCTCCATGACGGAGGAAGGCGTCCATCGGCCTCAAAGGTCGGAGCCGGACATCGTCGAAGGTCCGAAGCGCCTGAAATCTGGGGCCTTGGGTGTTGGAACTCGAGGCGAAGGGCGAATTCGATTGAGATCAAAAGAAAGGAGTAAGGCCTTGGTCTCTTTATAAGAGGTTGAATACCAAGAGCCCTCCCCGTGACCATTTGGGACTCGCCTTTGATCGAGGAGACACACCAACGGGCACGATTGGGTTACCCACGTCCGTATTGATGAGAATCCCGTAAATAAAGGGGACACGATCTCTGCTTCGACAAGACGTGCCAAGGAAACCGCCTCGCAAAACGCGCTGAGGTGGGACAGTAAAAACAGTTCAAATAAAGGCTTGGCTGTGGCGGGATGACACGCTACGGAATACGTCAGCAGATTAGACTTGTGTAAATATTATTCTCTCTATGGCAGTATGTGGAACTTATTATGCAGAGTCGGACACTATCCTTGTGTTCAAAATCTTCTATGAAGTATTCGGAGGAGGAACCCGCCTTGCAATGCCGAAGACAATTTGCGCGCCGGACTCGTCGTCATTGAAGCCTGGTTCAGGGGCTACTGAGGGAGTCCTGGATTAGGGGGTGTCCGGATAGCCGGACTATAACCTTTGGCCGGACTCTTGGACTATGAAGATACAAGATTGAAGACTTTGTCCTGTGTCCGGATGGGACTTTCCTTGGCGTGGAAGGCAATCTTGGCAATACAGATATGTAGATCTCCTCCCATTGTAACCGACTCTGTGTAACCCTAGCCCTCTCCGGTGAAAATATAAACCAGAGGGTTTTAGTCCATAGGACGAAGGACAATCATACCATAGGCTAGCTTCTAGGGTTTAGCCTCTTTGATCTCGTGGTAGATCTACTCTTGTACTACCCATATCATCAATATTAGTCAAGAAGGAGTAGGGTTTTACCTTCATCGAGAGGGCTCGAACCTGGGTAAAAACATTGTGTCCCTTGTCTCCTGTTACCATCCGCCTAAACGCATAGTTCGGGACCCCCTACCCGAGATCCGCCGGTTTTGACACCGACAGGTATAACCATCAAACCTGTATCAATTACACATAGCTGTACCGGACTCGTCCAACCGTGTCCGTGGTCTTAACGACCTGTCAGATGCTTTAGTTGGTGAGGCCGTTTAGTGTGCGGCTGCCAAGGCAGCCGCCCGGTCTTCCGCGCGCAAGGAGCGCTCAATATTTCCATTTACTGTAATGATGCCGCGTGGACCGGTGTAGGATCGAAAGTATGTCTAGAGGGGGGGTGATTAGACTACTTGACCAAATAAAAACTTAACCTTTTCCCAATTTTAGTTCTTGGCAGATTTTAGCTATTGTAGGACAAGTCAAGCAATCATCACACGATTCCAGCAAGCATGCAAAGAGTATATTGGCAGCGGAAAGTAAAGCATGCAACTTGCAAGAATGTAAAGGGAAGGGTTTGGAGAATTCAAACGCAATTGGAGACACGGATGTTTTTCCCGTGGTTCGGATAGGTGGTGCTATCCTACATCCACGTTGATGGAGACTTCAACCCACAAAGGGTAACGGTTGCGCGAGTCCACACAGGGCTCCACCCACAAAGGGTAATGGTTGCGCGAGTCCACACAGGGCTCCACCCATGAAGGGTCCACGAAGAAGCAACCACCCACAAAGGGTCCACGAAGAAGCAACCTTGTCTATCCCACCATGGCCATCGCCCACACAGGACTTGCCTCACTAGCGGTAGATCTTCACGAAGTAGGCGATCTCCTTGCCCTTACAAACTCCTTGGTTCAACTCCACAATCTTGTCGGAGGCTCCCAAGTGACACCTAGCCAATCTAGGAGACACCACTCTCCAAGAAGTAACAAATGGTGTGTAGGTAATGAACTCCTTGCTCTTGTGCTTCAAATGATAGTCTCCCCAACACTCAACTCTCTCTCATAGGATTTGGATTTTGTGGAAAGAAGATTTGAGTGGAAAGCAACTTGGGGAAGGCTAGAGATCAAGATTCATATGGTAGGAATGGAATATCTTGGTCTCAACACATGAGTAGGTGGTTCTCTCTCAGAACATATGAGTTGGAATTGTGTGTGTGTTCTGATGGCTCTCTCCTTGAATGAAGAGGAGGTGGAGGGGTATATATAGCCTCCACACAAAATCCAACCGTTACACACAGTTTTCCAATCTCGGTGGGACCGAATAAACAAACTCGGTCGGACCGAAAATGTAAACCTAGTGACCGTTAGAGATTTTCGGTGGGACTGACATGCAACTCGGTAGGACTGATATGGTTAGGGTTTGGGCATAACATAATCTCGGTGAGACCGATTACACAAACTCGGTGAGACCGAATTTGGTAATTAGCTAACCAGAGAGTTGGTCAGGCAAACTCGATGGGACCGATTTGCTCTTTCGGTGAGACCGAGAAGTTACAAAAAGGAAACACTGAATTTACATTGCAATCTCGGTGGGACCGATTCGCTCTTTAGGTGAGACCGAAAAGTTACGAAAGGGAAACAGAGAGTTTGCAATCCCATCTCGGTGAGACCGAGATCCCTATCGGTAGAACCGAAATGCTAGGGTTTGGTAGTGGCTTTTGACAAATGAAACTCGGTGGCGCCGGATAGGAAGAATCGGTATGACCGAGTTTGGCTTAGGGTTTAGGTCAAATGTGGATATGGGAAAGTAGTTGAGGGTTTTGGAGCATATCACTAAGCACATGAAGCAAGAGGCTCATTAAGCAACACCTCATCCCTCCTTGATAGTATTGGCTTTTCCTAAAGACTCAATGTGATCTTGGATCGCTAAAATATAAAATGAAGAGTCTTGAGCTTTTGAGCTTGAGCCAATCCTTTGTCCTTAGCATTTTGAGGGTTCCACTTTCACATCCATGCCATGCCAATCATTGAGCTTTCCTGAAATAATCATCTTGGAATAGTATTAGCTCAATGAGCTATATGTTGTTATGAATTACCAAAACCACCTAGGGATAGTTGCACTTTCAATCTCCCCCTTTTTGGTAATTGATGACAACATATAGACCAAAGCTTCGACAAATGATAATAAGCATGAAATATATCATCGCTTTGAGAAGTATGTGATAAGTAAGAGATCCCCCGAAATTTGTGCATATTTAAAATTTGCTTTGGACTGCAAATGCACAAGGAGTTAGAGTCATGGGTTACTCTTCCATGTCACATACATCTTGGTGGAGCGCTTAAAATGATAAGAATGAAATACATGCACTCATCACCAAGAATAGTGAATGATCACATAAGATAGATAAGATAATAGCATTAAGCAAACATTAAGTGTAGCTTATGATCAAACACATGATCATCAATGTCTCACAGATAATGACGTAGTATCTCAAGCACTCAAAAGCAAACAAAGTTCGAAAAACCACCAAATAAAGCAAGAGAGAAAAAAAGCAACACTCTCTCTCTCTCTCTCTCGAAGCCTATGATCTATACATTTTTCTCCCCCTTTGGCAACAAGTTACCAAAAAGTTCCTAGAAAATGCATAGTGCTAGATCGACGCTCAGGCTTGATCTTCAGGTGGTGGTGGAGTTCGGATCACTCCAAGGATGAAGGCTTCCATAGACGCTGAAGTAGACGCTGGAGTTGGAGCTGAAGTAGATGTTGGAGCTGGTGGAACTGAGGCTATAGCTGGTGCTGAAGTGGTGGCTCTGGTGTCAGCAACTGGCACGGTAGACGACCTCGGACCTCGTGGCACTCTGGCAAAGGCATCAGTGGTAGTCCTGCCTCTCCTCTCCTGCATGTCATCCTAGAGCTGCTCCACTGCAGTCTGAATCTCTGTCACCTTGACATCCAAGTCATAGAACTTTTGTTCCATGATCCTTTCTAAGCTTGCCTGGTTCTGAGTTAGGGTGGCTAGTCCTTTCTCAATCCGCAGGGTGGATGCAATCAGGTAACCAAGCTGCTCTTGTTTGGTCTTCAAGAAATATTCAGATGCCTCCTCTTGAGTTGGCATCTTGGCAGCTTTCTCCTTCCTTGCCTTCTCCTTCTTGGCTTGTGCTTGGGCAGATGATGGCTCATTCTCAGTCATGACTACTTGATTGTCCTCAAAATCTGGACGGATGGGCAGGTGTTCCTTGTCTAATAAGTATATGCCCATGCCCATCTTTGAGTTGATGAGCTCCTGAATCTGAGGGGCATAACCACAGCTCCTCTTCTCATCAGTTGCTGTCCTCTTGATGGCCTCTACCATGAGGCTCATCACCTTGAATTTTTGTGGCACATCAAAGATATGTAGCAAATTGATCGCATGGCCTCTGATAATCTTGTGATCTCCAGACTTGGGCAATAAGGTGTGCCTCAGTATCCAATTGATTGTTGGCAGCCCTGACAGAAGATAATGCACAGACCCAAACTTGAAAGTCTCAAGTGCCTCGTTTGGAATTTCCTTGTACATGTTGGACATAGAGTTATGGTCCATCTTCTTCTTGACATAAATGTCCAAGTCATCTGCTTGCTCCTCTGGGGCATTGATCAACTTTGCCTATTCCTCAACAGTTGATTGGTACCTCGTACCTTCAGACATCCATGTGATCCTTCCATCTGGGTAGAAGTGTGCTGTGGAGTAGAACTGCATGATTAGCTCCTCGTTCCACTTTGTGAGCTTCTGCCCAACAAAATCTGCAACTCCACACGCACTAAAGCTGTCATACACTCCAGGGTAGTGTTCCTCATTTTCCTTCACGTAGGTCCAGTCGACCCATCGCATGTCACAAACTATGGGCTTCTTATCTAGCAGCACTGTCTCATAGAAGTCTCGCTGTTCCTTGGTGTGAAATCTGTAGTCCACAGCAGTCCTTCTCCTTGAAGCATACGGGTCTGCTTCTCTCCACTTCCTCAGCCCTGAGTCTCTCCTGAGCTTCATGTCCTCAGCCACAGGATGAGCATCGTTGTGGTCTGGGATCTTGGGCTTGAGTTTTCTGAGAACTTGCTCTTCATCCTCTTCTTCAGCAGCTTCAGGCACTGGGGCCTTGTTCTTTTCAGCAGCAGGTATGCTCCTTGTATTTCTCTTTGGTGCTGTCTTGACCTTTGATGCAGCCTTGGGCTTAGATGCAGTAGCCCCTGATTTGATAGCATCACCCATTAGCTTGGGTGCCTTAGGTGCTGTGCAACAACCTCTTCTTCCTCTTCCTCTTCCATGATGGAAGCCTTTCCAAGCACTCTGGCTACGGTCTTCTTGACCCTTTCCTTCCTCTTCTTGCCTTCAGCAGCAACTAGCTCTTTGAGTGCAGGCTGTTCAGTTGAAGCTCTAGCCTTCGACATAGGCTGCCTGCCTGCTGGCCTTTTGATCTTCAGTCCTGGCTTTGTGCCTTGAGCTGGCTCAACTCTCTTTGATGTGGCCTCTTCCTCTGCCACATAATCTTCATCTTCAGAATCTGAAGTTCTCTTCTTCCTCTGTCTAGTGGCAGCTTTTGGCAGATTGCTTGGGGTACTTCTGCTGCCATCATCTGAAGAGCTGGAGGGACTCGTGCCCTCACTCATCACCAGTTGCTGTTCTGACACATTCTGGCTGTCACTCTGGTCTGACATGATGAACAAGCTGACTGCTGACCCTGTGAATAGTTTATAGATGAGGTAGAGTGGATGAGCATCACAAAATGCAGAGATTTTTTGCAAAAGAATGATCCAAAAACTTAGTTTTAGTTTCCCACTGAAATCATCTCGGATCTATCGATTTTTAAACTCGGTGATACCGAAGCAGTTTTGGCACCTAAACTAGTGAACTCGGTCAGACCGAGTCACAGTTCGGTGGCACCGAGACTGCTAGGGTTTCACAGAGTTCCAAAATCGCTCACACCGATAAGTAATTCTCAGTCAGACCGAGTCTCACTTGTGCAATGGCATCGGCCAAATCGGTGGGACCGAGTTTTTCAACTCGGTGGGTCCGAGATGGTTTCGGCGGAAACCTAACCCTAAAATTTTCGAATCAGACCTAATCTATGAGCGCATTGACTGGATAGGAGTGTTTCAATCGTGGCAAGAATCATGATGATCACAATGTGCTAAGAATCAGATTGGAGAATAGCACAAAGATCGAGTCCATACCCTAGTTCGGCGGAGACTCGCTACAGCGACAACGGCGGGGTAGAATTCCCGTTGACGGCGACGGAGACCAGCGACTGGAGGCGGCTGGCGGCGAGGAGACGATCCGGAGACCAAGTTGGCAGAGCAGGCTATCGCGCGGGTGAAGGGGTTCGGAGAAATTTCCAAAATTTTGCCCGTGACTATATATAGCCCGACCCTGTCGGTGTGACCGAGTGGAACAACTCAGTGGCACCGAGATTCATAACTGCAGGCAGTTATTGAAACTCGGTGTGACCGAAGGGTTCAAATCAGTTGCACCAAGATCGAAAACCTAGATCAACTTAATGATCTCGGTAAGACCGAAAGTGGGGTATCGGTCAGACCGAGAATCATAAAGAGGTTTTGGAAGTTTAAGTCTATGACGAATCGGGGACTCCGAGCGCTCCTCACACAGAGTGGTTCGAATCTGACTTGATCAAATTTTGTGATGCAGCATGAATAGAATTTGAGACGAGAAAAGCATAGATAGCTAGAGGAGGTTCTTAGGCACTCTTGTCCATCCACTTGGTAAAAGGAAATAAAACCAAACAATCAAAACAACAAGTGGATGTCCTCGAATGAGTAAAATATGCAACCATCATGCTCACACAATAAGATGGCAAATGAAATATGTGACAAGGCATGCACAACCAATTCTAGCATCTATCAAGCAATTTGCGATGACTAGGTCATCTATATATGAGTATATTGACTTAGGAGTCAAGTGAGAACACTTGATCATAGGTCATACTCATCGTTTAAGCTCAAGCAGGGTTACCACTTTTACATAAAGCATTGTTGTGTTCACATCTTTAGAGTTGCTTTAGCTCAAGTCTTAGAGTAAAGCTCCCCCTAGATGTGATATCCCCCCTTAGAGGGATGAACTAACCTCGGGTTTTGTCGATGATGACTTCATGTAGATGTTGAAGATGTGGATGCTCAATGTTGATGTAGATCACTTGGAGCTATCCATTTGAGTGAATTGCACTTTCAATACCTACATGGGTTAGTCCCACAAGGAACAAACAAGGATATCCATAGACATAGAGTGATGCACACACAAGATGATGTCCATGAAAACTTTTAGGTTACCTTGTCCCTTGTCTTACCAACAAGAGGGTTTGTGACTCCTTGAACTAGTGCAAGATGTGGAAGTTGATTGCACTTGTTCTTGCCAAAATGATAAGAGTGAAGTATGTTGGCGGAGTCACCCTCAAGAACTCTCTAGTTCTTCTTCTTTTGGATCCACACCATCTTGATGGGAATCCTTGGAGTTGTAGTCATACTTGATGAAGTGGAACTTGAAGTAGTCTTGGAAATCCACTTGACTAAGGTCTTAGGAGCTTCTTCAAATGCATCAATTTCCTCTTGAAGCTTGTCCTTGCCTTTTTGCTTGTAGTCTTGTGGTGGAAGATCATCTTGAGCTTGTGTCCCCTTGAAAGAAGTATCATACTTCTCTTGTTGAGGAACAAACTTTGTCTTGGGGTATTGATCTTCTTCCCACTCAACTCCATTGGCATTGAACTTTTGTTCAAAACCAACACCTTGATTCTTCCGGTGCATTCCTTGCTTGCGCACAATTTCCTCTTACTCCCGGCAAGGCTTTTGTACACTCCTTTCTCTATAATTCCCTTCAATAAGCTATTTTCTTGCTCAAGTGTAACTTGGCTAAGATAATCATTAGTGGAATCAAGAGAACTACTAGAAGCAACAATATTGGATTTAGCATGATCATTGTTACTACTAGAGGAAGAATCTTTCTTGTTCTTGTTACTAGACTTGACTTGAGGCATGTAAGTGGATAAGAGTAAACGCTTGGCAATGTAAGAAGAACTTTTCTTGCGGAGATCATCATTGATTGCTTTTAAGAACTCATGCTCTTGCTCAAGATTGAGCTTTTCAAAGCATAATTTCTCATGAGCTCTTAAAAGTTCTCGTTGATCTTCGAAGATAGTTTCATGAGCTAACTTAAGAGTGTTTAGTTCTTTAGTTAGAGCCTCAATCTTCTCCTTATCATTCGTTTTATCTTGATTAGCATGATTAATTAACGTTTCATCATAGTATTCATCACTAGAGTTGTCAACAAGCAAATCATCACCTAACAAGTCATCTTCATCACTATTGAAATCAACATACTCGGGGTGTGTTACCTTAGGACCTTTGGCCATGAAGCATCTTCCAATTCCTTCATTTGGTGAGTCAAATATGTCGTAGGAGTTGGTTGACACAAGTGCTAGACCGGCAACACCTTCATCTTGAGTATCTTCGGAGTCGGAGTGATAACTTCTCTCGGAGTGGCTGTCGGAGTTAGAGCCGGATACACATTCACCAACATGAGCTTGATGTCTTCGTCTTGTGTAGCTCCTTGATGATTTTTCCTTCCTTTCCGAATCCTTGCTTCTCTGTGAGTATCTTCGTTCATAACGATCATCTCTACTCCTTCTCTCTCTTGGTGGTGATTCTTTGCTTCTTCTTTTTGGAGAATCTTCTCTTCTCTTGTAGGGAGCCGTACACTCATTGGAATAGTGTCCGGGTCCTCCACAACTGTAGCAGTTTCGCTCTGGACTAGAAGATCTTTTGTCATTGTAGGACCTTGACTTGAAGCTTCTATCTTTGCTTCTACTCTTGTAGAACTTGTTGAAGTTCTTCACCATTAAGCTAAATTCTTCATCGTGGTCTTGTTTCTCGCTTGACGATGTGGGGGCTTCACATGAGGCTTTATAGGCACCACTTGACTTGTTGTGAAGTTCCTCTTTATCCTTAAGTGACATCTCATGAGCAACAATTCTTCCAATCACTTCCGTTGGCTTGAGATCTTTGTAATTGGGCATCATTTGGATCAATGTGCACACGGTATCATATTTTCCATCCAAGGCTCTTAGAATCTTCTTGATGATGAATCTATCGGTCATCTCTTCACTTCCTAAGCCGGCAATCTCATTTGTGATGAGAGCAAGCCTAGAGTACATTTCAGCGACACCTTCACCATCCTTCATCTTGAACTTGTCAAGTTGACTTTGAAGCACATCCAACTTGGATTCCTTGACGGAGTCGGTACCTTTGTGCATATCAATCAAAGTGTCCCAAGTTTCCTTTGCATTCTCAAGACGGCTGATTTTGTTGAATTCTTCGGGGCACAATCCGTTGAAGAGAATATCACAAGCTTGAGCATTGTATTGCAACATCTTCAACTCATCCGCGGTAGCTTCACGGTTTGGTTCTTTCCCATCAAAGAAGTCACCTTGCAAACCAACACACACAATAACCCAAACGGCGGGGTTATGTCCAAGAATATGCATTTTCATTTTATGCTTCCAACTAGCAAAATTAGTACCATCAAAGTAAGGACCTCTACGGTGATAATTTCCCTCGCTAGACGCCATACTCTCCTAGGTTGTGAAACCAAGGCTATGACCACCAAAAGCTATGGAGATCAAAGCAAATGGAGACCAAAGCTCTGATACCACTTGTAGGATCGAAAGTATGTCTAGAGGGGGGGGGGTATTAGACTACTTGACCAAATAAAAACTTAACCTTTTCCCAATTTTAGTTCTTGGCAGATTTTAGCTATTGTAGGACAAGTCAAGCAATCATCACACGATTCCAGCAAGCATGCAAAGAGTATATTGGCAGCGGAAAGTAAAGCATGCAACTTGTAAGAATGTAAAGGGAAGGGTTTGGAGAATTCAAACGCAATTGGAGACACGGATGTTTTTCCCGTGGTTCGGATAGGTGGTGCTATCCTACATCCACGTTGATGGAGACTTCAACCCACAAAGGGTAACGGTTGCGCGAGTCCACACAGGGCTCCACCCACAAAGGGTAACGGTTGCGCGAGTCCACACAGGGCTCCACCCACAAAGGGTAACGGTTGCGCGAGTCCACACAGGGCTCCACCCACGAAGGGTCCACGAAGAAGCAACCACCCACAAAGGGTCCACGAAGAAGCAACCTTGTCTATCCCACCATGGCCATCGACCACACAGGACTTGCCTCACTAGCGGTAGATCTTCACGAAGTAGGCGATCTCCTTGCCCTTACAAACTCCTTGGTTCGACTCCACAATCTTGTCGGAGGCTCCCAAGTGACACCTAGCCAATCTAGGAGACACCACTCTCCAAGAAGTAACAAATGGTGTGTAGGTAATGAACTCCTTGCTCTTGTGCTTCAAATGATAGTCTCTCCAACACTCAACTCTCTCTCATAGGATTTGGATTTTGTGGAAAGAAGATTTGAGTGGAAAGCAACTTGGGGAAGGCTAGAGATCAAGATTCATATGGTAGGAATGGAATATCTTGGTCTCAACACATGAGTAGGTGGTTCTCTCTCAGAACATATGAGTTAGAATTGTGTGTGTGTTCTGATGGCTCTCTCCTCGAATGAAGAGGAGGTGGAGGGGTATATATAGCCTCCACACAAAATCCAACCGTTACACACAGTTTTCCAATCTCGGTGGGACCGAATAAACAAACTCGGTCGGACCGAAAATGTAAACCTAGTGACCGTTAGAGATTTTCGGTGGGACTGACATGCAACTCGGTAGGACTGATATGGTTAGGGTTTGGGCATAACGTAATCTCGGTGAGACCGATTACACAAACTCGGTGAGACCGAATTTGGTAATTAGCTAACCAGAGAGTTGGTCAGGCAAACTCGGTGGGACCGATTTGCTCTTTCGGTGAGACCGAGAAGTTACAAAAAGGAAACACTGAATTTACATTGCAATCTCGGTGGGACCGATTCGCTCTTTTGGTGAGACCGAATAGTTACGAAAGGGAAACAGAGAGTTCGCAATCCCATCTCGGTGAGACCGAGATCCCTATCGGTAGAACCGAAATGCTAGGGTTTGGCAGTGGCTTTTGACAAATGAAACTCGGTGGCGCCGGATAGGAAGAATCGGTATGACCGAGTTTGGCTTAGGGTTTAGGTCAAATGTGGATATGGGAAAGTAGTTGAGGGTTTTGGAGCATATCACTAAGCACATGAAGCAAGAGGCTCATTAAGCAACACCTCATCCCTCCTTGATAGTATTGGCTTTTCCTAAAGACTCAATGTGATCTTGGATCACTAAAATATAAAATGAAGAGTCTTGAGCTTTTGAGCTTGAGCCAATCCTTTGTCCTTAGCATTTTGAGGGTTCCACTTTCACATCCATGCCATGTCAATCATTGAGCTTTCCTGAAATAATCATCTTGGAATAGTATTAGCTCAATGATCTATATGTTGTTATGAATTACCAAAACCACCTAGGGATAGTTGCACTTTCAACCGGGCATCTTAAGCATGAGGGAAGTGTAATGCGGTATTGCGTTAAAGCGAGCAAAAGCTTCGCGTCTGAGTAGTGCTTGATAGCCATTTTGGAACGGAGCGATGTGGAAGGTTAAATTTTCGCTGGAGAAGTTATCAGGGAGCCCGTGCAATTGACCTCTAGGCCCGGCATTGCTCCTTTAAAGGTAGTATTGCTGCGGCTAATTTTTGTTGGGTCTATCCCCATTTTGCGGACTGTGTCCTGATATATCAGGTTTAGAATGCTGCCACAGTCCATCAGGACTCGAGTGAAGTGGTATCTGTCAATTATTGGGTCTAATACCAAGGCATCCCATCCTGCATGTTGAATACTTGCCGAGTAATCTCGATGGTCGAAGGTGACCGGTTGGAACGACCAGTGGCAGGACTCCGCGGTGATAGGCCCTGGGTCATGTGTCTCTAGGAGTGCCGCTTTGTTTCTCCCATTTGTCATGTGTAATACGTTTACTGTTTTGACTTCTGGTGGGAACTTCTTCTGTTCCCTAGTGCTTTGCTTGAGAGGCTCGTCCTCATCTTCGCTTGGTGTATCCTGGCCCTTGTGTTCGGCGTTAAGCTTGTCGGACTGGTTGAAGACCCAACATCCTCTGTGGATATGATTTGCAGGTTTATCGGGGGTGCTATGGATCTGACATATTTGGTCCAGAATCTTGTTTAGGCTGGACAATTCGTCTCTGTTGCCTTTGGAGGGCAGCTTTTGCTGACCTAGCCGAGAGCTTTTGAATCCGGCGTTTACCGTTGTGCTCTTCAGGCTATCTTCTTTATTCCGGCACTTGTTTTTGCTGCGTCGTGATTTCCCGTTTTCGTCCCTGACTTCGGATGTACTTGGGTCGCTAGTGCTGCATCGGGCTAACCAGCTGTCCTTGCCCGCGCAAAAGCAGGTCATGAGGCTTGTTAATGCTGCCATTGTTCTCGGCTTTTCTTGGCCGAGGTGTCTGGCAAGCCATTCGTCTCGAACGCTGTGCTTGAAAGCGGCTAAGGCTTCGGTGTCCTGGCAGTCGACTAGTTGGTTCTTTTTAGTGAGGAACCTGTTCCAAAACTTTCGGGCTGACTCTCCGGGCTGTTGAGTTATATGAGTTAAATCGTCTGCATCCGGTGGTCGGACATAGGTCCCTTGAAAATTTGCCTGAAAGGCGTCTTCGAGCTCTTCCCAGCTTCCAATGGAGTTTCTGGGGAGGCTTTTAAGCCAGTGCCGAGCTGGCCCTTTGAGCTTGACGGGTAAGTACTTGATGGCGTGGAGATCGTCTCCTCGAGCCATGTGGATATGGAGGATGTAGTCCTCAATCCAGACCCCAGGGTCTGTCATTCCGTCGTACGCCTCTATGTTTACGGGTTTGAATCCCTCTGGAAATTCATGGTCCAGCACCTCATCGGTGAAACATAGGGGGTGTGCGGCACCCCTGTATCTGGGTGTACCATGGTGTTCGGGTGTCTGTTGTGTTGCATTGCGTGCTGGAGCGCACTTGCGTGGCCCGTAGATGGATCTAGTTGCGTCGTACTCTTGATGCGAGTCCTTACGTGGATCGCGTACCGGCTTATGTGCGGCATCGTTTGTTGTTCTATGTTGGCCACGAGGTCGTCTATCCGACTGGATGGCCGTTTTGTTTTTTGATTGCGGGGGATCTAAGGCCTCATTATCGAATTCAGGTAGCAACTTTCGCTTCGGGTAGCTCTTGGTGTGGCGATTACCGCTGTACTTTGCTGCAGTGTTGAGTACTTCACTCCATCTGATTCTGAGTGTGTCTTGTGCAGCCTTGAGCCTTTGCTTCTGCTTTTTTAGACTCCTCGCAGTGGCAACCAGCCTTTGATGGGCATTCTATTGCTCTGGGTGCCTATCCGGTGTGATATCGTCCGGACTGTTATCTTCGACGGGGTCGGGTTGTTCGGTTTGATTCTCCGTGTTGCCCTGGTCGGGTGATGGTTCACCCTGCTCTATCGCTGGGTCTATATGACCGCTGTTTCTGCCGATGCGGGATTTGGAGCGGCGCTTACGCCGCCGCTTTGACTGCTTCTTGAGGGAACAACCCTTCGCTGCGTCCTTCCGTTCCTCGTCGTCGTTTTCTTTGGGTGTGTCCACCATGTATACATCATATGATGAAGTGGGCCTCCAATGCCCTGTGGGCAGTGGTTCTTGTTCGCCTCCTGCATCATCGTCCATGCCGTCGATGTCTTCGGAGTCGAAGTCGAGCATGTCGGTTAAATCGTCGACAGTGGCTATTAAGTGGGTGGTGGGTGGGCGGCGAATTTCTTCGTCATCCGCATCCCAATCCTGCCGGACATAGTTCGGCTAGGACTCTCCTGACAAGGAGAGAGACCTTAATGAGTTCAGTATGTCGCCGAAGGGCGAGTGCTGAAAGATATCCGCGGAGGTAAACTCCATGATCGGCGCCCAGTCGGATTTGATAGGCACGGGCGCAGGCGGTTCGGAGTTCGTGGCCGGAGAAGGATCTGACAGTTTTGCATCACGGCTCTCGTGAAGGGTAAGGTCGATATTCGGCTCGATAGCCGCTGAGGATATGGCCTCCGTGGTGGGGTCTATCCACCCGTCCATGGATGGCGCAACAGGTTCCGAATTGAGGGTCGGAGCGATTGCAGGTGCGATCTCCTGAGCACTGTCCGATGGTAGAGCTAAATCATACTCATCGTGACCGTGTGGCGCACAAGGCAGGGGCTTGAATCCGTCGAAGATCAAGTCTCCGCGGATATCAGCCGTGTAGTTTAAGCTTCCAAACCTGACCTGGTGGCCAGGGGCGTAACTCCCGATATGCTCCAGATGGCCAAGCGAGTTGGCCCGCAGTGCGAAGCCGCCGAATAAAAAGACCTGTCCGGGGAGAAAAGTCTCACCTGGACTGCATCGCTATCGATGATCGAAGGAGCCATCGAACCTAACGGCGACGACACAGAGGAACTCTCAATGAAAGCACCAATGTCGGTGTCAAAACCGGCGGATCTCGGGTAGGGGGTCCCGAACTATGCGTCTAAGGCGATGGTAACAGGAGGCAGGGGACACAATGTTTTACCCAGGTTCGGGCCCTCTTGATGGAGGTAAAACCCTATGTCCGCTTGATTATTTTTGATAATATGAGTAGTACAAGAGTTGATCTACCACGAGATCGGAGAGGCTAAACCCTAGAAGCTAGCCTATGGTATGATTGTATGTTGTCCTACAGACTAAAATCCTCCGGTTTATATAGACACCGGAGGGGCTAGGGTTACACAAGGTTGGTTACAAAGGAGGAGATATACATATCCGTATTGTCTAGCTTGCCTTCCACGCCAAGTAGAGTCCCATCTGGACACGGGACGAAGTCTTCAATCTCGTATCTTCATAGTCCAACAGTCCGGCCAAAGGATATAGTCCGGTTGTCCGGAGACCCCCTAATTCAGAACTTCCTCACACTTATACACCAAAAACAAATTGACACTCCCATACTAGTATTATACAACAGAGATACGGAAAATTAGTTCTCTCAGAAATTAGACTCAATATGGTTGAAAGCGATTTTTTTGCGGGCAAAGGATATAGTCCGGTTGTCCGGAGACCCCCTTTTCACTAATTAAGGAGTTATATATACAAACTAAAGGCTGATAGCTGCTACAAGTCGATTACTTTCACAGTACGATGTAACCCAAATGCTTTGCTTCCAATATTTATTATATGGATGAAGATTTGTTTCGAAAGACTCATGCATTTTTCTCAACATACCAACAATACAATGAAGGTGATATTGATAACTCTTCTAGGGTAATTTGCGATTCCCGTAATATTAATCCACTAGCTCTTGATGGTTGAAAGAGATCCGATCACAACTTGCATGGCGATGATCATGAAGAACAAATATACTCCCTCCGTCCCAAAATAAGTATATCAACTTTGTACTAGCTCTAATACAAATTTGTACTGAGCTCAAGACATTTATTTTAGAACGGAGAGAGTACAACGATGAGAATGATGGATTATGACCACCATTTTGGGTGGACTCTTCAGACAAGGATTATGATGATTCTCTTCCGATAGACATAGCAACCCCAATCTTTAAAATACTCCCTCCGTCCCATAATATAAGACTGTTTTTGTACTACTAGAAAAATGCTTTTAGATTATGAGACGGAGGGAGTACTAAATAAGACACGCAATCATCCACACAGTTAATGACCAATCGTTTGAGCTTGCTCAAGGGGCTGAGGTGGAGTATGAGAAACATGCATGGAGTAACTAAATCAATCATAGGGCAAGCAATGCAAGCGGCATCTGGTCTTTATCAGGTTTGTTGGCTCCCAAGAGCTAGCTAGGGCCCCAGAACGATGGATAGGTCAACCGAGAGAAGAACAGATATCTGGTAGGTATCCTTTTCGGGTGGTTCGCTCTTCCATTCGCTTGTGTCGGATGCCTTCCTTCCCTCTACCTCTACACAGCTGTAAAGATAAGGGCAAGGTCAATGTCACAGGCCACGGGAACAGGAAGTCAAGCCTCTCAAAAGGCAAATAAACTTACTAACAGCAATGCGTGCAGCAGGTCTCAAGGCATCCGATTCCATATCATTTCGGTTCAAAGAGCTCCCATGCATGCATGGGGTCCGTTCGGAATTTCTGTACACATTACTCGGATTTCAGGAGAAATAAAAAAGTTAAGACGATGATGGGTACACGTCCAAAATGATCAGCTTGGGGAATAAAAATGTCATCTGAACGCATTATTGGAGCTTAGCGTGCTTCAAGTCTGAAGATTAATGATGTTGAGATGCTCTTTTAATATGGTATTGTACTAGCGAATGTAACACTCTACTACAGTAGTCACCAGCAAGTTGTTGATGATTAGTCCCCCATGAATACCAGTATGCATCTCCTACGTATACTGTACTACCCAAGTACCGAACCACACATGGATTACGAGCTAACCATCCACCCCATGCATGTATTTCTTGAGGCTTGACTACCGCGCGCTTTTACAAGCAGGTAACTCTACCAGTCTAATTTCAAACACAATCCGGACGTGGTCATTTGATATCGCATGCATTGCAAGTCATCATTCCGTAGGAGGCGCCAAGCTTCCATCAACATCTTCATCTCATTGCAAAAGAAAAGGAAGTGAAAAAAAAATTTCTTTCTCCATGGGGTGTCGGCACAGCCATTAACGGGTTGCACAGCAGGCGAATCACTAAAAACCTTATCCTGCACCCACACCACATCCATCGGAACCCGATGGAAGCCTGCATTTCACTTAACCGAACTAAGTGGCCGTCAAAGACAGAACGTGTCGCCACTCGCTCCCACACACACTGACTCACGCGTCCATTAGGCTTTGTACAATGAAAGGTGCTTAAAGAGATGCTCATAAAAATAAACCGAGTTTTTTTAAAGCACCGGTGCCTATTTCTACAGGAGAGATGCTTAGTTAACGTCTATCCTGTACAAATAAGCACTGATGCTTAAAGAAAGCCTGATTTATTTCTCTAAGCATCTCCCCTAAGCATCTCTCATTGTATAAGGCTTTAGCTGCCTGTTAATCTGCCTAAGCGCCCCCGACCCGATGGCCACTCACTCGCAGTCGCATGCAGTTGCAGCGTGGGAGGGGGAGTGGGAGGGGGAAGGCAAAGGCCGCAAGGCACGCAGGCGCCAACACGAAAGCGAAGCGTGTTCGCCGCGCACACGGCAAGGAAAGGGATGCCCCTTTCTCGGGCCGACTCCGGCTCCCCGGTGCGATGAACTTGGCCAGCGTGCGCGCGCGTGATCGGCCTCCACTGCCGCTGCCGCTGCCACTGGAGGAGTGGACGAAAAGAGAGGCAGCAGCAGCCAAACCAGCCCGTTGTGGGATCAATTAATTTACAGGATCGAGTATCTATCTGTCTGTCTCCCTGTCAGCGTTCTGCGCTCCAGCTATCGGGGAGCAGGGACAGCAGCCGATGAGCGATGAACGAATTATTTGCAGAATCTTGACCGGGCGACACATGGCCCGGGCAGAGCAGGATCCAAAGGCACCACTGTGCGGTGTGCGCCACTCTCAACTGTCAACATTATTTTTCTCAACTCTGCATTTTCCCCCCATTTTTCTTTTCTTTTGCTGTACTAGCTAGTTCTGAATAGAGGAGGCTCAAGATTAGTTCCGCGGCTTAGCTACACCTGCTTTGCATCACCAGGGGCTTGAACAGGCAGAGAAAAGATGACTAGTGCGCAATGTGAGGCTAACTACGGACCGTCACAGTACTGAACATGGATGAAACCACCACTAATCCGCATACTGTATATGCAAAGTATACAGCTGCCAGCTGCAGATTCCTGAACAAAGTTGGTTCATATCGTCACACTGCACCGCACTGGACACGGCAGCTGGAGGTTCGCCACTGCGCACCAACCGGAGGTATGCATGCATGGAACCGGACGAGCGAGCACGAGCAGGCAGTCAAGCGGCACAGGCGAGTGAGACGAGCCCCGGCAGACATACGTCGGAAAAGACCTTGTCCAAGAACAGGTATAGACGATGCAGCTGAGCTGTGTCTTCTAGGGTCTTACTGTTACAAATAATGCATGGGCTGCCATTACTGTAATTTAATTCTGGCAAGGATATAGATGACAGAGATACATCTAGCCTAACCTAAAAAAATCTACATGAAATGGAACCTATGTTTGTGGAACTACAATTTAACTTAGGGTGTGGCTAGGTTTCAATCAACTGAGATTTAATCAAGTCTCAGTCAAATGACATAAACATGTAAGACAGAAAAAAGAAAATCTAAAAAAAATTTGCACGGATCTCAATGTATAATGTCATGGATATAGCATCAAGTCTCAATCGAGTGAGACCTAATGAAGTCTCAGTCGACTGAGACTTAGTAAAACTGTTTAACTTATAACTTAAAACAAGGGTAAATTGCAAGAGAGTGTTCATCTAAGTGAACCTTAGAAATACTATCTCCTTATAAGTTAGTCTAAACTTTTGCCATCGATAATGCGGGACTAAATTCCACATGTCTTCTCCCCTTCTTTTTCTCCAAATTTTCAAAATTTAAGGGAGCCACTATTCTTCATCCGATTGGAAAAAACAAAGGGTTAGCCACCTCCTTCTGCACCGACCCGGCCCTGTCAACCCTATGTCTCGCCTTCACCGGCGACGCCACCGACAGTCCCATTGTCACTATCTCGGGCTAGCCATTGCCAGGAGGCCACGACACATCACCGGTTTTGCTGCCACGGGAGGAATTGACTGACACAAAAAATATTTTCAATCACTTGAGTAATAGCAAAAGGGGAAATTTAATTGGACCAGGGCCACTAATTCTACTTTTTGCCAAGGCCGCCTAATCAAACATTAAGCATGTGCTTGATAGCCTGCACCTTTTTGGCCCATTCGCATCTGTGACCTGACTCAGATTGGCTGAGTGAAACAGGTTAAAAATCATGTTGTGCAACTTATTTGGTCTCCTGCGTCGCATCGCATCGCAGAGTAGTTTTGTGCCTAGTGTTTGGACGCATGCGTGTGTGCTTTCGAGGCGATCAGATACAACACATAAATGTTTGGTTGTGTGCAATGTCTTGTTCTACTCACCCTTTCCAAACAATGGTAACCTTACCGCCAATATACACCACGCTAGGGTTGGCGACCCTTTCCTCCCCCGCGTCGCAACCCTAGCGCCGCCGCCGCGCTTCCCCCTCCCCTCTGCCATTGCCAGAGGGGCGCTTAGCGCTGGTGCGGGCCTCCAAGGAAGGTGGCGGCGGGAATCTGGTGCCTCCCCCCTCGATGGAGGGCTACGGCTCCCGGGGCGGCGGCCTCAGCTGATGGCGCGCGACGCGGCATGGGCGGCGGGCGGCGTCGGCCAGTGTTGGTGGGCGTCCTTCCATGGTTGTGCGGGCAGCGTGGAGGTCACGGTCGTCGGTGTGGCGGCGGCTCCTCGCAATCCGCCGAGCACCATGGAGAAGCTTCGGTTTCGGCCCTATCCGCTCTGATCTGCACCGGTGGTGGTTCCTTGTGGCTTCGTCTGTCGTCTCGTGGTGTCGGCTGGTTGGATCTGGCATTCGGGTGATGTTCCCTGGGAAACCCCTGGCTGGCGCGGCGGCCCCCCAAAGTCAACGCCTTTGGCGTCGATCCCCTTCCTGGAGGCTTTGGGGTAGACCCTCCCACTTCCGCCTCTTCCTTGAGCTCCGACGAAAGCCGGTACCCCCTGTTTTGGTCATTGACGACACCTCGGTGGCGTGCTCCTTCTTGAAGGCGGCGGCCGAGATTTGCTTTTGGCGGTGGTGCGGTTGGTGACCCTATTCTAAAGCATGATGTCATCGTCTTCCTGCTTCATCTTGCTCGGCCTCGCCCGGTGCATGGTGATGCCTCTTCGGCCTTCTTCATGGATTCGTGCCTTAGGTCGACAACACGCGTCATGTGCTCAGTTCTACCACTGTCGGGTTTGGCTATCGTCTGGTTGGTCTTCTGTTGTTCATGGGCCAGCGTCGTCTGCTTCTCCTATGGCAGCTCGGGCACCTTGTGCTGGGCTCTGTGGTAGCCACTCTGTTGGTCGCCAGTGCGGCACCCATCGATCCTGGGTGAAAGGGTAGTGGCCCTTTGCGACGGTCGAGACAGAACAAGTGTTACCCAAGTTTGGCCTGTGGGTGCTGCTGGTGCTCAATGCTTGCACGACGTGGCCTCCCTCCGATGCTCTTAGTTGGCTAGTTGGTGTAGGCGTAGTGTTGGTCGTCGGCAACGGTGTTATGCTTGCTCTGGTTGTTGCCATTGTGTTGTCCTGCCTAGTACCTTGTATCTTCTTTCCGCTTTGCTTTGCATTCACCCCCTTTGTAATGTGGTGCCCCTGTAATCCTAGCCGGTTGATGGCCTTGTTAATTCAAATCCAGGATAGGTTCGAGCTCTTCTCGGGCTCGGCCGGCGCCTATTCTCTAAAAATATACACCACACTAGCAAGCAAATAGCACATGAACATCAAACTACAAGCAAGGAGGGGGCCTTTTGGCATCCAGGCGCATATCACTAGTAGAAAAAGGGTCAAATGTGCGACATATTAGTCCCGGTTTGTAACATAACCGGCACTAATGTGTCCATTAGTGTCGGTTCCAACGGCTAGGCGGGAGGAGCTCTTTAGTATCGGTTCATGGCGAACCTTTAGCACCGGTTCGTGCCACGAACCGATACTAATGAGAGTGGTGGCAGGATGTTGTCGGAGTGGGGCCCCTCCAGCACCTTTACTACCGGTTCGTGCCACGAACCGGTACTAAAGGTCGTCCTATATAAACCCTTCGTCCACCAGCACTCTGTTCTTCCCCCTTTCCCCTCTCCCTCTCCTCTGTTCTTCCCATCTTCCTCTCAAGTTCATCACAAAATTTGCCCCAAATTTGTCAAGATTTGCAGGCCCCCATCTATTCAAATGATCACAAAGGTTAGCAACTTTGTCCTTTCATCTCTCATTGCTAGATTAGCTCTTGCATTGGTTTATATAGTGATTAATTGTGGGTTTTAGTAATTTGGGAGGAATTATATGTGGTAGTATTTAATTTATATGCAAATTGAGGTCAAAATAACACTTAGTTTGCATATGTAGGTGTGGTTTACTTAGTGCCTTCTAAATCTCCATCGTAACCACCGTCGATCGCCCGCATCGTCCCGTCGCCGGCACCACCTTGTGGTGAGCCTCTTGTTCATGAAATTTTATATAAAAAAATGATGTTTTTGTGATTTGGATAGATAGTTACTCGTATAATTATCTTACCCGTACGTTGTTTGTTATACATAGTGCCATGGTTTTGATATCCGTCCCCGTCGGCCCTCGCCCTTGTTATGATTCGGATGTGGTATATTCTCTTTCAAAACTATTTGTTGCATTTTGTGTTTATGACAAATTATGCCCATCAAGCTGACATAGATATTTGTATGTAGGAGGTAGTTGAACCAGAAATTCCAACCGACCCTATTGTCGAGAGGTTAAATTTAGTTGAAAGAGAAAACGAGGATTTGAAAGAAAAATTAAAAAGAATTGAGGGGGAGAAGATGGAATTGGAGTTGCATGTTGTCGATGTCGTCGATGATCACAAGATTAAGATGGAGAAAATGCGCTTGAAGATTAGAAAGATTAGAAAATATGCCATTCATAGTGAGGCTTGGTATCATTATGATGTTGGATCAATTGTTACCTTTGTTGCGATCTTGATCGCATTTGTTGTTGCATTTAAATTCTTTAGCTAGAGAGTTATTTGTTTGTTGCATTTAAGTGTTGTATGAACTTTATGTATTGTATTAATTTGGTGTTTTCGGTGCTGTGTATTGAAGATGCGCCGGCAATGGATGTACGATGACCGATGATCTCCCGAGTTCGTTAATGGCGTGCATACTTTTCTTCTTGCGGCTGAGGCAAACAAGTGGGCGGATGGTTTTATGCCTTGTCCATGTGCTGGCTATAAGAATGGTCACAATTACTCTACGTCAAGAACCATTCATGTCCACCTGTTTGAGTCCGGTTTCATGCCCCACTATAATGTTTGGACCAAGTATGGAGAAAGAGGGGTTATGATGGAAGACAATGAAGAAGAAGAGGACGAAGACAGCTATCCTGGCCATGGGTTCCCTGAATACGATGATACAACAATGAGGGAAGAAGCTGAGCCGGTAATGTGGGAAGAAGCTGAGCCGGCAATGCGGGAAGAAGCTGAAGAAGAGGCATCGGATGAGCCCATTGATGATCTAGGTCGGGCCATTGCCAATGCAAAGAGAAACCGCGCAAGTGATTTGGAGAAGAAGAAGTTGCAGCGCATGTTAGAGGATCACAAAAAATTGTTGTACCCGAATTGCGTAGGTGACAAGAAAAAGCTGGGCACCACACTGGAATTGCTACAATGGAAGGCAGAGAATGGTGTATCTGACAAGGGATTTGGAAAGTTGCTGGTAATGATAAAGAATATGCTTCCAAAGGACAATGAATTTCCCGAGAGTACGTACGAAGCAAAGAAGGTTGTCTGCCCTCTAGGGTTAGAGGTGCAGAAGATACATGCATGCCCTAATGATTGCATCCTCTAGCGCGGTGAGTACGAGGATTTGAACGCTTGCCCGGTATGCGGTGCATTGTGCTATAAGATCAGCCACGATGACCCTGGTGATGTCGAGGGCGAGCGCTCCAGGAAGAAGATTCCTGCCAAGGTGATGTGGTATGCTCCTATAATACCACGGTTGAAACATTTGTTCCAAAACAAAGAGCATGCCAAGGCGATGCGATGGCACAGAGAAGACCGTAAGAAAGACGGAAAGTTGAGAGTACCCGCTGACGGGTCGTAGTGGAGAAAAATCAAAAGAAACTACGGGAAGGAGTTTGCAGATGACGCAATGAACGTATGGTTTGGTCCAAGCGCAGATGGCATTAATCCTTTTGGGGAGCAGAGCAGCAACCATAGCACCTGGCCTATGACTCTATGTTTGTATAACCTTCCTCCTTGGTTGTGCATGAAGCGGAAGTTCATTATGATGCCAGTGCTCATCCAAGGCCCTAAGGAACTCGGCAACGACATTGATGTGTACCTAAGGCCATTAGTTGAAGAACTCTTACAACTGTGGAATGGAACAGGTGTACGTGCGTGGGATGAGCACATGGGGGAAGAATTTGACCTAAAGGCGTTGCTGTTCGTGACCATCAATGATTGGCCTGCTCTTAGTAACCTTTCAGGACAGACAAAGAAGGGATACCGCGCATGCACGCACTGTTTGGACGATACCGACAATATATATTTGGCTAATTGTAAGAAGAATGTGTACCTGGGACATCGTCAATTTCTTCCGATCAGGCATCCCATAATAAAGAAAGGCAAGCATTTCAAAGGTGAGGCGGATCACCGGACAAAGCCTCGCCACCGTACTGGTGCTGATGTACATGATATGGTCAAGGATTTGAAGATGGTCTTTGGAAAGGGTCCTGGTGGACAACCTGTTCCGAATGACGCTGATGGACGCGCACCCATGTGGAAGAAAAAATCTATATTTTGGGACCTGCCCTATTGGAAAGACCTAGAGGTCCGCTCCGCAATCGACGTGATGCACGTGATGAAGAATCTTTGTGTGACCCTTCTTGGCTTCTTGGGCATGTATGGGAAGACAAAAGATACACCTGAGGCACGGGAGGACCAGCAACGTATGCACGGAAAAGATGGCATACATCAGGGTCATGCAAGCTACGCTCTTACCAAAGAAGAGAAGGAAATCTTCTTTGAATGCCTGCTCAGTATTAAGGTACCGTCTGGCTTCTCGCCGAATATAAAGGGAATAATAAACATGGACGAGAAAAAGTTTCAGAACCTAAATTCTCATGACTGCCACGTGATTATGACGCAACTACTTTCGATTGCATTGAGGGGGCTTCTACCGGAAAACGTTCGATTAGCCATTGTGAAGCTATGTGCATTCCTCAATGCAATCTCTCAGAAGGTAATCGATCCAGAAATCATACCAAGGTTAGAGAATGATTTGGTGCATTGTCTTGTCAGTTTCGAGTTGGTGTTCCCACCATCCTTCTTCAACATCATGACGCGCGTCCTAGTTCACCTATGCGAAGAGATTAACGTTTTGGGTCCTGTATTTCTACACAATATGTTCCCCTTTGAGAGGTTCATGGGAGTCTTAAAGAAATATGTTCATAACCGTGCTAGGCCAGAAGGAAGCATCTCCAAGGGCCATGAAAATGAGGAGGTCATTGAGTTTTGTATTGACTTTATTCGTGGCCTTAAGCCGATTGGTGTTCCCGAATTGAGGCATAAGGGCAGACTGGATGGAAAAGGCACGCTAGGAGGGGAACAAATAATATGTATGGACAGACATTCTCTCACTGAAGCACACTACACAGTTCTACAGAATTCCGCCTTGAGGGCTCCGTATATGGATGAACACAAGAATTTGCTACGCTCCAAACACCCGGAGCGGTCTGATGACTGGATTACACGTGAACAAATCAGGAGTTTCGCCAGCTGGTTGCAGACACGTACCATGCATGACGCCTCTATTGAAGATGACATGTACTTGCTGTCCCAGTTACCATCTTCGAATATAATAACTTTCAAAGGGTACGAGATAAATGGTAATACATTTTACACGATCGCCCAAGATAAGAAGAGCACCAACCAAAATAGTGGTGTCCGCTTTGATGCAGAAACCAAGACGGGAAAGGAAACATATTATGGTTATATACAGGACATATGGGAACTTGACTATCGACATGGTTTGAAGGTCTCTTTGTTTCGGTGCAAATGGGTCAATATGACACGAGGCGGGGTAACGGAAGACCCGCAGTACGGAATGACAACAGTGGATCTCAACAATCTTGCGTATGCAGACGCAGCATTCGTCCTAGCAAATGATGCGGCACAGGTTTTCTATGTGAAGGACATGTCTACCAAGCCGAGAAAAAGAAAAGATATGGAAGCGAATGCATCGTACGATGAGCCAAAGCGGCACATAGTTCTTTCTGGGAAGAGAAACATCGTGGGAGTGGATGATAAGACAGACATGTCAGGATATTATGAAAAGTTTGATGAAATTGCTCCATTCACAGTGAATATTGACCCGAGCATCCCGTTAAATGATGAAGATTTTCCATGGTTACGGCGCAAAGGGACACATGCGAAGAAAAAGTTTCACACCCAAAGATCTGGGATGTGATCGGCTTCACTATCATCACTTTCTTCTATGTTTCACACCCAGGAGGGAATCTCTGTAATAGTTAGGGTAGTTATGTGTTTTGGCATTTGAAATGCGAAGAAATTTTATGTGCAAACAAATTCTTTCATGCCTTTACTGATTTTTTCAGCTAAAAAGGCATTTCATTTTTTAAATAACCTAAGCATTACCAAATTGAATATAATAATAAAACACACTAATATTAAACATAATAAAAAAGAATCACTGAAAAATGTATTTTTAAAGTTAAGTTATTCACAAACTAGTGATTCACATAAATTTCAAATAATTCAAAATTTAAACTATTCAAATTTAAAAACTACCGGCACTAACTAAAAGTTTCTAAAAACTATAAAAAATATTCACAAAGAAACTCTAAATACAGCAAAAAACAACTAAAAATAAATAAAACAAAATAAATAAAGCAGAAAAGAAAAAACTAAATGAAAAAAAGCCCACCTACCGGGCCACAGCGGCCTGCATACGACTAGAAACCCAACCTGTTGTTGGGCCAGGATGCAGGCCCGCAAGCCCAATAGGCCCTACAGGGCAGAGTAGCAGAGGTAGGCCCAGAAGGCCTGCTTTAGAGAGGAGCTCGAGACAGCAGCGGCGGCGGGGCTTATAAGCAGGTGCGAGCACCCTTCGGCTAGCGAGGTGTGACTAAACTTCTGCGCCCCTCGCCTGGCAGCGCACCCCCTTTAGTACCGGGTCGTGGCATCAACCGGTACTAAAAGGGGGGGTCTTTAGTACCGGTTGGAGCCACCACCCGGTACTAAAGCCTTCCCTTCCCGCTGCTTGTCCTGGCCAAAACAGGCCTTTAGTACCGGTTGGTGGCTCCAACCGGTACTAAAGGTGCCTTCTATATATACATCACTTTGAAAAATTTCATTCTTCCTCTGTTTCTTCCTCTGTTTCCCCATTGAAGCACCGCCCGCCCCGATTGGTCGACGCCGTCGCCGCCCCCGTCCCCGTCACCGCCCCCGTCCCGTGCCGCCCCCGTCGCGTGTCGTTGCCGTCGCCGCCCCCATCCCCGTCGCCGCCCTCATCCC
>NC_041390.1:512441407-512530430 GCF_002162155.2 Triticum dicoccoides
GTCCCCGCGTCGTCGCCCCTGTCATGCCCCGGCCCGTCGCCGCCCCCGGCCGTCGCCTCGCTGTGAGCTCTCCCCCTCTAACCCCTCTCCCTCGCCCCCGGCGGCCACCATGGGCGCCGCCCCTCCCCGAGCCCATACACACACAAGCATGATGAACACACACACACACACACACATTTCCTTAAGTTAATTAGTATACACGTATTTTGTATGTTTAATTAGTTTAGATTTTTTAGATTATTATTTTTTCACTAGTATATATGTATGAATGCATGTTAGATGGATATAATTAGTGTTTAATTAGTATGGAATTTTTTATATAATGTTGTTTTTTTGTTTTTTAATGGATGTATAGAAGTTGTTTTTCCTGTTTTTAGTATTAGATGCTTAATTAGTATGAAATAGCATATAGAATTTTGGCATATGCAATGATAGCATAATTAGTGTTACATTTGCATATAGTATTTGTTGTCGACGATGCCCGGCCCGCATCCTCGTCGTCGACCCGTTCGCGACGATGTCCTGCTTCAGAGGACCCATGTCCAGGACTGGGCTCCGCCGGGCTGGCACTGGGAGGTGCTACCTTCAGGGGCGCGACGCTTGGTGTGGAACCCGGCCCCGGGTCCCATCGTCGACCCTCATCTCCTTTGGTGGCGTTCGCGTGGGCCACTTTCGGTGCGGAGGGAGCCAGCCCCGCCGGAGGTGGTACGTCGCCATGTCAGGGAGGAGGACGAGCACGTCCATCACTACATGGCTGTTATGGACGTCAGGTTCTCCAATACCTGGCAGGTTCTTTGGGGAGATCACCCGAGCTATGATCCAGTGATGGTTCCTTCACTTTGGTTGTCCATCGCCTAGATTACTCTCTAGTATTCGATCTTTATTAGCTAGCTAGCTAGCTAGTGATGTATTCGATATATAATATTCGAGATGATTTATTCGAGATTATGTATATTATTCGAGATGATGTATTCGAGATTATATCTATTATTGGAGACGACATATTCGAGATTATATTCGATGATGCTTATTATGTACTATGCTTGATTCTGTTTTTCCTTATTAATTGATTGTATCCATGCATTGTAATTTGAATATATTTCTTGTGGATTAGTTAAATTAAACCTATGGCGGACAATACCGGCAGAGAGGGAGAAGAAGCCCTGTTCAATATCATACGCAATCCTCGTGGGCCAGATGATGATCAGAATGAAGAAGATTATGACGGCTCCGAATATCTGAACAACACCGGGGAGGGTGATATGATATATGATCGCGACGACCGAATTGATGAAGTCATGAACTATGAACATGACGAAGAAAATGTTGATCTTGAAACAACAAACACCGGTGAGGTATATTTATATAAGTAGGCATCTGGTGATCATCACATGTTTTAAATGACTTGAATATATATATTAACGAATCGATCTTTCTTCTTTCAGCCATCCGGATCGGGCAAATCTTCAGGCAGCAGGACAGTACGAGGCCCGAACAAAAAGTTGAAGGAGGGCGTAAAGTACAATATCGAGGCCATCAAACCTAATGGCGAACCATTAGCGCCTAAGAAGATTGCGGACAAGTTCATTCGTCAGTGCGGAGTTCTTGTGAAGGACCAACTCCCGATCTCCCTTCAAGAATGGAGAGAGCCAGCAAAGCCACGTCCAGATCTTACTTTTGTCGATGACAGACAAAAACTTCTGCTTTGGGAAACGCTCATGGAATATTTCACCCTACCAGATCATTTCACACACGCAGATGTGGAGAAAGTCAAGGACGCTGCTCTTAGGAAGATGGCGGCTGCATTCAACAACCACAAGAATCGTGTATGGGACCAGTACGTCAAGGGAGGAAAGAAGACTCTAGTATTCAAGGGAACACTAGAGAAGCAAAGTGCTCATTCGGCCGATTTCGTGAAATTCAAGGAATCGGAATTATCTAAGGAACGGTCGAGAATAAACAAGGCCAATGCCACAAAAAAGGATAAGTTCCATAAGCTGGGGCCAGGTGGCTATGTGGTAGGAATGCCTAAGTGGGATAAGTCTGAGAAAGAGATGGAGGATGCAGGTGTCACTCCAGAAACATTGAGTTGGCCCCCCAGGTGCAGGACTTGGTTCTATGTGCATGGGGGGAGTTGGACCCGAAGACAGGCAAAGTTTCGAAGAAGGCATGTCTGGACGGAGCCGAAGATAAGCTACTTGTGGAAATAGAAGAGGCTCGATCGGGGGTGTTCGAGCCCAACAGAGAGAATGACGAGCTTACGCGTGCCCTGGGAAATCCTGAACACCCGGGAAGAATACGAGGCAAGGGCACTATTCCGTGGTATGAGGGGTTTTCGGACTGGAACGCCGACTACAGAACCCGTGCGAGAAAGAAGATTGCAGAGGAGAAGAAGAGGAAGATGGAGGAGGAGCAGAGGAAGCTGGACTATGAATGCCTTCAAGGCCTAGAATCAGCGCACGCGGACTTGGCAGTCAAATTCCAGTGGCAGCAGGAGCAGATCGACTCACTTAGCCAACAAAGGGGGTCTCAGTAGCTGCAGCAGCTAGCGGATGATCCAGCATTGGATAGCACCGTCCCATCCATGCCGAGAAGCAGCGTGGGTTCCACCCCGGGCGACGCATTGCTGGATAGCTACCCAGTGGATGACATCATGGAGAACACTAACTGCAAGCTACACTTCAAAATGAAGAACATATCCATGAAGGTGGCGGACGCCGTTGCTTTTACAAATCCCCCCGAGGCAACCTTCCATTGCAACCTGATTCCGGCGGGCTATGCTTGTGTCTTGGTTGATGAGGTGGTGGACCAATATTTGGGGCTAGAGCTTGACATTCCTAGAGGTGACGAGGAGCACACACTGGGAGAGGCCAACCATCATATCATCCTATGGAGAAAGGATTGCATCATCTTTCGAAGGCCACCGACACCGCGTCATCCGACTCCTCGTCGAAGTCCGCCACCGAGTCAGCAGACTCCTGCTCCTCCAAGTCCACCAACGCGTCAGGACACTCCTCCTCCAAGTCCGGCACAACTTCAGGCTACTCCTCCTCCTCCAAGTCCGGCAAAGCATCAGGCCACTCCTCCTCCAAGTCCAGCACAGCTTCAGGCCACTGCTCCTCCTCCAACTCAGCCACGTCAGCCTCTTCGCCTCCTCAGCAATCAGGGAAGAGAGCCGCCTCAGCTATGGTGCATAGAGGTACAAGTCAAGGTAGTACTGGAGGTACAGACGAAGGCAAGCGATTTCAATATGGTCCAAGCAGACTCGTGCCTCTTTCGCAGAGGCCTTACGACAAGTCCGAGGAGGAAAACGCAACCATATCGAAGGCCGAGGTGGAAGCCCATTTTGCACCGAAACCGCCACCGCCGCCAAGGGAGAAAGTGCCTGAGGAAAAGATTGACCACTTCATTCGTATGGCTAGAGCACCAGCTCCCAAGCCTGTTGACACAAACTATGATCGCCACCTCAGGAAGTTAAATCAAGCACGTCTACAGAAACAGGCGAGCTCGAGCTCGAGCAAATCAGCTGGCAAAAGGAGCGGTAAAACCGTTCCCCAGCTGGGAGAACAGGCGGCGCAATCAACCCCCACCCCCGCTTGTTGTGCCAACAACACATGAGAGTACGCGCGCCCAATATTATTGTGGGCAAACCGTTAACGTTCCCGGGCTGGGCGATGTGGTAATAACCGAGGAGCATATTGAGCAGGCTAAAAGGCTCATGATCACTGTTAGACAACTCCTCGATATCAAGCCCATGTCTCTGATTAGAGAGGAGGAAATAAAACGGAAATATGTCCGGGGCCAACCTTTGGTCGAGCCAGACGAGGTCAAGAAGATCCCAATGAGAATGTATGAATTGCATCAATGGTACATGGACATTACCAAGGTTTTCAATCGAGAGTCCCTCATGGTGAATGTCAAGAAGGATCATTACTACCATGAGAAAGCTGTGTTCGTTGAGTATTTAGAACTATTTCAGTTATACAATCAAGACGCACTCGACAAATCTATCGTCAGTTGCTATTGTTTGTAAGTGATTTCTTTCTGTAATTTAAGTATCAAGCTAGCTGTAGTGATCATTTTGATCAATCATTACCTGTAATTATCCTCACTATATTCTTTTTTGTGGTATTATGCAGGATGAAGATTTATGAAATGAAAAAAGGTGGACGCTATGGCATTGGGTTCATTGACCCAAATACCATTAATGAATACACATGGAAATTAGATCCATATTATGAAAAAAGTGTAGAGGAAAGCATGCTAGAGTTCTTCAAGTGCCTCAATACCAATGAAGATATACTACTTCCTTACAACTTCGAGTGAGTCACACTGTCTTGTACTACAAATTCTGTTTTTGCCTACTAGCTAGCTACATGTTTTTGCTTACATATGCCCGCTTAATTAAAACATGCAAACATGTGTGCATGCAGATTTCACTGGATCTTGTTAATCATTAAAGTTGACGAAGGAACAGTTGAAATACTGGACTCACTACTTAAAAAAGCAAGTGACTACACCATCGTGTAGGGGATAGTCAACAGGTAATTTCAATCATTATAAACTATATCTCGGCCTATTTAGTTAGTTCATCATTTCCTGATAACAACTATTTAATAACCCATTTATTCATTTTCTTTGTCGGCGGGCAGGGCTTGGGCAAAGTTCATCAGCGTCACTCCAGGCCAATGGAAACGAAATCTGAAATGGTATCGGCCCAAGGTAAGTAATTAAGTAGTACTAGCTAGCTGCCATCTCTTTAATTATCATGCTTGATTAATTATTATCTGATCAAATTCCATTCTCGTAAAGGCCCTGAAGCAGGCGTCGGGGAATAATCTGTGTGCATACTACGTTTGCGAGAACATTCGCATGATGGCGTCCGAAAGGAGCAGATCTCAAAGACAGGAGTGGGTACGTTTGTCAGAACACTATTCACAATTTTTACACCATTATCGATATCTAGTCACACAACTAATACACATGCATATTGATCTCCTTCTTAACAGTTCAAAGAGGTGCGGGAGCAGCTCCTAGCAGAGGACCGCATAGAAGCAATTCAAGAGGAAATAACGGGATTTTTGCTCGACCAGGTCATAGATCCCAAAGGAGAATACTTTTACCCGCTACCGCTCCCATGAACCACTTCCAATTGTCATCGTGCTCCGAAGGCACCAATTAGGCTAATGCCACTGGCTCTGAAGGCACCAATTAGGAGAAATTGTATATAGCTATATATGTGTGAATTAATGGTGGTTGTGAGACATTAGATGATATATATATATATATGATCGGTTCTACTAGAAATTATATTTATATATATACATAACATGTACAATATATAGCATCGTAAAATACCAGCAAACGAAAAATATTAAATGGAAAACAAAAAATTAAATGAAAAATAAATCATAAACCGAACCCCCCCAACCTTTTAATACCGGTTGGTGTCACCAACCGGTACTAAAGGGCTCCCTGCCCCTGGAGCTGGCTCATGCCACGTGGTTGCCCTTTAGCACCGGTTCGTGCTGAACCGGTACTAAAGGGGAGGGGGACCTTTACTGCCCACACTTTAGTGCCGGTTACTGAACCGGGACTAAAGGGCCTTACGAACCGGTGCTATTGCCCGGTTCTGCACTAGTGTATGCTCCTGGTTTTCAAAATGTGTTCTAAACATATTTCATAATGTCAAAAATTATGACAAAAAATTTCGCACGTACATCTCAACATTCTACGTGCTCACAAAGTTGTTCCGTGAAAAACTAACAATCTTTGTGTCGCGTGCGAAAAAGATACAATTCGGTGTTAAAAATGGCTTTTCACGAGACAATTTTTCTCTTTTTTACACATGCCACAAAAAATGTTGGTTTTACGCAAAACTTGGCATGCGCACACAGAATGCCAAGATGTATGCGCCAATTTTTTGGCATTTTGAAATGTCTTTTACCGGTGGGAGGAGCATATACTCCCATGTGCCAAAGTGAATTTTTGATAACCCACAAGTATAGGGGATTGTTTGTAGCCTTCTTTGATAAATAAGAGTGTCGAACCGATCGAGGAGCTAAAAGCAAAACAAATATTCCCTCAAGTTCTATCGACCATCGATACAACTCTACACACACTTAACATTGCTTTACGTAGAACAAGAATAAAACTAGGAGTACTTCGCGAGAATAAAGCTACGAATAAGTTGCAAGGTAATAAAAGTGGATAGCTGATACGTCTCCGTCGTATCTATAGTTTTTGATTATTCCATGCCATTATTCTACAACTTTCATATACTTTTGGCAACTTTTTATACTATTTTTGGGACTAACATATTGATCCAGTGCCCAGTGCCAGTTCCTGTTTGTTGCATGTTTTTTGTTTCGCAGAAAATCCATATCAAATGGAGTCCAAACGAGATAAAAACTGACGGCGATTTTTTTGGAATATATGAGAATTTTGGGAAGTGAAATCAACGATGCTCGAGGGGCCCATGAGGCAGGGGGCAGGCGCGCCCCTGACCCTCATGGACACCCCCTAAGGCGGTCGGTGCCCTTCTTTCGCCGCAAGAAAGCTAATATCCGGATAAAAATCGTGTCCAAAATTCAGCCCAATTGGAGTTACGAATCTTCGGGAATACAAGAAACGGTGAAAGAGCATAATCTAAAACGCAGAACAAGTGAGGCTACAATTGATCCCCTATATCGGTGGTCAATTGTAGCCTCTTTCAATAAGTAAGATTGCCAAACCCAATGAGGAGCTAAAGGTAGAACAAATATTCCCACAAGTTCTATCGACCACCGATACAACTCTACGCACGCTTAAAGTTCGCTTTACCTAGAACAAGTATGAAACTAGAAGTACTTTGTAGGTGTTGTTGGATAGGTTTGCAAGATAATAAAGAGCATGTAAATAAAAAGTAGGGGCTGTTTAGATGAAGACACTACTAAGTTAGTTTTAGTAGAGAGCTTTTTGTCACACAAGAAAGTTATTTGTCCCTAGGCAATCGATAACTAGGCCGGTAATCATTATGCAATTTTATTTGAGGGAGAGGCGTAAGCTAACATACTTTCTATTCTTGGATCATATGCACTTATAGTTGGAACTCTAGCAAGCATCCGCAACTACTAAAGATCATTAAGGTAAAACCCAACCATAGCATTAAAGTATCAAGTCCTCTTTATTCCCATACGCAAACAACCTACTTACTCGGGTATGTGCTTCTATCACTCACGCCACCCACCATAAGCAAATCATGAACATATTGCAAACCCTACAGCAAGGATCCCTCACGCTTGCGCGACACGGAGAGCACCATAGGACAGCACCAATAATAAAACATGCAACTCAAACCAATCACGATCATCAATTAACCCATAGGACAAAACAGATCTACTCAAATATCATAGGATAGCCATACATCATTGGAAAATAATATATTGGACTGAGCACCATGTTTAAGTAGAGATTACAGCGGGTAAAAGAAGGGTTACACCGCTGCATATACGGGGGAGAGTTGGTGATGCGGGTGGTGAAGTTGTTGGTGTAGATTGTGGCGATGATGATGGCCCCGGCGGTGTTCCGGCGCCACCGGAAGAGAGGGGGAGAGAGCCCCCTTCTTCTTCTTCTTCTTCCTTGACCTTCTCCCTAGATGGGAGAAGGGTTTCCCCTCTGGTCCATGGCCTCCATGGCATGGGAGGGGCGAGAGCCCCTCCGAGATTGGATCTGTCTCTCTCTGTTTCTGTGTTCCCTAATTCTGCCCTTTCACCGTTTCTTAAATTCCCGGAGATCCGTAACTCCGATTGGGCTGAATTTTGGAAACGATTTTTATCCGGATATTAGCTTTCTTGCGGCGAAAGAAGGGCACCAACCACCTTACGGGGTGGCCACGAGGGCCCAGGGCACGCCTGACCCCCTGGGGCACGCCCCCTGCCTCATGGCCCCCTCGGGCATCGTCTCACGTTGATTTTTCTTTCCAAAAATCACATATATTCCAAAAAAAATCTCCGTCAATTTTTATCCTGTTTGGACTCCGTTTGATATGGATTTACTGCAAAACAAAAAACATGCAACAAATAGGAACTAGCACTAGGCAGTGGATCAATATGTTAGTCCCAAAAATAGTATAAAAAGATGCCTAAAGTATATGAAAGTTATAGAATATTGGCATGGAAGAATCAAAAATTATAGATACAACGGAGACATATCAGCATCCCCAAGCTTAATTCCTGCTCGACCTCGAGTAGGTAAATAATAATAAAAGATAATTTTTGATGTGGAATGCTACCTAGCATAATCTTGATCATGTAACTAATCATGGCATGAATATTAAGACACAGTGATTCAAAGCAATATTCTATCATTTGACATTAAGACAATAATACTTCAAGCATACTAATAAAGCAATCATGTCTTTTCAAAATAACATGGCCAAAGAAAGTTATCCCTACAAAATCATATGGTCTGGTTATGCTCCATCTTCACCACACAAAGCATTCAAATCATGCACAACCCCGATGACAAGCCAAGTAATTGTTTCATACTTTTGATGTTCTCAAATCTTTTCAACTTTCACGCAATACATGAGCGTGAGCCATGGACATAGCACTATAGGTGGAATAGAATATGATGATGGAGGTTGTGTGGAGAAGACAAAAAGGAAGAAAGTCTCACATCGACGCGGCTAATCAATGGGCTATGGAGATGCCCATCAATTGATGTCAATGCGAGGAGTAGGGATTGCCATGCAACGGATGCACTAAGAGCTATAAGTGTATGAAAGTTCAAACTGAAACTAAGTGGGTGTGCATCCAACTTGCTTTCTCATGAAGACCTCAGGCATTTGAGGAAGCCCATCATCGGAATATATAAGCCAAGTTCTATAACAAAAATTCCCACTAGTATATGAAAGTGATAACTCAAGAGACTCTCTATATGAAGAATGGTGCTACTCTGAAGAGCAAGTGTGGTAAAAGGATAGTAACAATGTCCCTTCTCTCTTTTCTCTCATTTTTTCTTTTTTTGTAGGCTTCTTTGGCCTCTCTCTCTTTTTTTGGGCTTCTTTGGCCACTTTTATTTTGATAACCTCACATGGGACGATGTTATAATAATGATGATCATCACACTTTTATTTACTTACAACTTAATATTACAACTCGATACTAGAACAAAATATGACTCTATATGAATGCCTCCGGCGGTGTACCGGGATGTGCAATGATCTAGCATAGCAATGTCATCAAAAAATGGACAAGCCATGAAAACATCATGCTAGCTATCTTACGATCATGCAAAGCAATATGACAATGAATGCTCAAGTCATGTATATGATGATGATGGAAGTTGCATGGCAATATATCTCGAAATGGCTATGGAAATGCCATGATAGGTAGGTATGGTGGCTGTTTTGAGGAAGATATAAGGAGGCTTATGTGTGATAGAGCATATCATATCACGGGGTTTGGATGCACCAGCGAAGTTTGCACCAACTCTCGAGGTGAGAAAGGGCAATGCACGGTACCGAAGAGGCTAGCAATGATGGAAGGGTGAGAGTGTGTCTAATCCATGGACTCAACATTAGTCATAAAGAACTCACATACTTATTGCAAAAACCTATTAGTTATCAAAACAAAGTACTACGCGCATGCTCCTAGGGGGATAGATTGGTAGGAAAAGACCATCGCTCGTCCCCGACCGCCACTCATAAGGAAGACAATCAATAAATACCCCATGCTCCAACTTCGTTACATAACGGTTCACCATACGTGCATGCTACGGGAATCACAAACCTCAACACAAGTATTTCTACAATCCACGACTACCCACTAGCATGACTCTAATATCACCATCTTTATATCACAAAACTATTGCAAGGAATCAACATATCATATTCAGTGATCTACAAGTTTTATGTAGGATTTTATGACTAACCATGTGAATGACCAATTCCTGTCATCTCTCTAAATATATATAAGTGAAGCAAGAGAGTTTAATCCTTTCTACAAAAGGTATGCCCACGCTCTAACAAATATAAGTGAAGCAAAAGAGCATTCTACAAATGGCGGTTTTCTATGTGAAGAAAAATAGGCAATCCAAACTTCAAAAGATATAAGTGAAGCACATGAAGCATTCTATAAAGCCATACTCAAAAGATATAATGAAGTGCAATGAGCATTCTATAAATCAACCAAGGACTATCTCATACCAGCATGGTGCATCAAAGAAAAGTGAAAACTAAATTCAAGAGACGCTCCAAGATTTATGCATATCATGTGACGAATAAAAATATAGTTCCAAGTAAAATTACCGATGATTGTTAGAAGAAAGAGGGGATGCCTTCCGGGGCATCCCCAAGCTTGGTTGCTTGGGAGTCCTTGAATATTTCCTTGGGGTGCCTCGGGCATCCCCAAGCTCAGGCTCTTGCCACTCCTTATTCCTTCATCCATCGTGATCTCTCCTAAAACTTGAAAACTTCAATCACACAAAACTCAACAGAAAGCTCGGTAAGATCCGTTAGTATAATAAAGCAAATCACTACTCTAAGTACTATTGCAAACCAATTCATATTTTGTTTTCTCATTGTAGCTACTGTAATATAACTTTTCCATGGCTTAATCCACTGATAGAAATTGATAGTTTCATCAAAACAAGCAAACTATGCATCAAAAACAGAATCTGTCTTAAACAGGATAGTCTGTAGTAATCTGAACATTCACCATACTTATGGTACTCCAAAAATTCTGAAAAAAATAGGAAACATAAACAATTTGTATAGAAATACAGTGCAAAAAGTTTCAGAATCGTTTGATGCTCCAGTAAAAAAATGTAAAATCACGCACTACACAACAGGAATCTTGGCATGTTATTTTTATAATACAATGGAATTGTACAAGGGGATAATTATTTTTGTTGAAATTTTTCTGTAATCAAGATTCACAAAGTTTGCGTGAGCATGAACAAAGTTCAAGGAGCTTCCCCACTTCAACAATGCTTGTCTCTCTCACTTTCACTTACCTTTTTGAAAAATTTTGGGTTCCCCTCTTTATTTTTTTAACTATATAAAAGCACTCAACAGAAATAAATGACTCTCTAAAACTTTTGGGTTGTCTCCCTGGCAGCGCTTTCTTTAAAGCCATTAAACTAGGCATAAGGTGCTCAAGTAATGAATCCACCCGGATCCCAAGGTATATCAAAGCCAAATTTAATTAACAATGATTTGTGACTTAGTAGTGAGCACAAAGAAACATATATCATGTAATGACGAAGTCTAACTCTCTTCCTATGCATCGACATGTCATAAAAGAACAATTCATGCACACATAGTAAAGGCCAATGCATAGTATAAACAATTTCTTGCAATTTTATCATATTGGAAACATGGAGAGGCGGAGATGTAGTTCCTCTCTCCTAATAATTGCAAGTAGGAGCAGCAAGCACATGCATATTATATCTATCAAAATCATCATGTTTAATAGTAAAACGCAACTCATCAATATAATCCTAAATAAGGGCAAACTTCTCCGATATAGTGTAGTCGGGAGAATTCAAAAAGATAATAGGACTATCATGCGTGGGTGCAATAGCAACAGTTTCATGTTTAACATAAGGAACTATAGCAAGTTCATCTCCATAAGCATAATTCATATTGGAATCTTGGCCACAAGCATAGCAAGCATCACCAAAAAAGGGATATTTCAAAAGAATCAACGGGAACATAACAATCATCATAGCAATCATCCTTCGGTAGGCACGAAGGGAAATTAAACAATGTATGAGTTGAAGAGTTACTCTCATTAGAAGGTGGGCATGGGTAGCTAATCCGCTCTTCCTCCTTTTGTTCTTTGCTCTCCTCATCATCTTTTTCATACAGTGAGTTCACAGTTTCATCAATTTCTTCTTCCGTAGACTCCTGCAAAATATTAGTCTCTTCTTGGACAGCGGAGACTCTCTCAATAAAATCATCAATATAGGAATTGAATTCATAATTCTCATAGCAATATCTAAGTATAGCAATATTTTCAGGTCTGTAAATAGCATCATCAAGATTTTCACACTCTTTAAACAAAGATTCAATTTCATAAGCACCCATAAAAGCAACAAATTCTTCTATTCGTTCCACATCATAGTAATCATATATACCATTAGCATATGAAGCTAAGGTTTCATTATCATTAAATTCGCATGAAATGGGAAGGTGTGGAGCCTTCATCCTAGAGCAACAAGTATAATCATATCTCAAGCATAGTTGCCGAGCATACCAATGCAACATATAAATTTGATCGCATAATAGTTTCCCTTTTTGAGTCAAGCGATAATCCCTAAAGTATTCACGTTGATCCAACATGTCTCCCATAACATAATTGAATGGGTTTTTCTCAGGGTTATCAAAGTAGTACATAATCTCTTTCACATAATGAGCATCGAGGGTTTTAGGAGGTTCCCCATCTCCATGAGTAGCAAGTACACCTAATTTTTTTTGGTATTTCATGTTCCATATCCATAACTAAAGATAGAGAACAACTTAGAACAGAAAATAAAAATTACTTAGTGATAAAGCAAACAAGCACACACGAGAATATTCACCCCACGCTATAACTCCCCCGCAACGGCGCCAGAAAAAGGTCTAATAACCCACAAGTATAGGGGATCAATTGTAGCCTATTTTGATAAGTAAGAGTGTCGAACCCAACGAGAAGCTAAAGGTAGAACAAATATTCCCTGAGTTCTATCGACCACCGATACAACTCTACGCACGCTTAATGTTCGCTTTACCTAGAACAAGTATGAAACTAGAAGTACTTTGTAGGTGTTGTTGGATAGGTTTGCAAGATACTAAAGAGCACGTAAATAAAAAGTAGGGGCTGTTTAGATAAAGACACAACTAAGTTAGGTTTAGTAGAGAGCTTTTTGTCAGAAGAAAGTTATTTGTCCCTAGGCAATCGATAACTAGACCGGTAATCATTATTGCAATTTTATTTGAGGGAGAGGCATAAGCTAACATACTTTCTCTTCCTGGATCATATGCGCTTATGATTGGAACTATAGAAAGCATCCGCAACTACTAAAGATCATTAAGGTAAAATCCAACCATAGCATTATAAGGCATCAAGTCCTCTTTATTCCCATACGCAAACAACCTACTTACTCGGGTATGTGCTTCTGTCACTCACGCCACCCACCATAAGCAAATCATGAACATATTGCAAACCCTACAGCTGGGATCCCTCACACTTGCGCGACACAGGGAGCACCATAGGACAGCACCAATAATAAAACATGAAACTCAAACCAATCACGATCATCAATTAACCCATAGGACAAAACGGATCTACTCAAACATCATAGGATAGCCATACATCATTGGAAAATAATATATAGTGTTGAGCACCATCTTTAAGTAGAGATTACATCGGGTAAAAGAGGGGTTACACCGCTGCATAGAGGGGGGAAGAGTTGGTGATGATGGCGGTGAAGTTGTTGGTGTAGATTGTGGTGATGATGATGGCCCCGACGGTGTTTCGGTGCCATCGGAAGAGAGGGGGAGAGAGCCCCCCATTCTTATTATTCTTCTTCCTTGACCTTCTCCCTAGATGGGAGAAGGCTTTCCCCTCTGGTCCATAGCCTCCATGGCATGGGAGGGGCGAGAGCCCCTCCGAGATTGGATTCGTCTCTCTGTCTCTCTCTGTTTTTGTGTTCCCTGATTCTGCCCTTTCACCGTTTCTTAAATTCCCGGAGATTCATAACTTCGATTGGGCTGAATTTTGGACACGGTCCTTATCCGGATATTAGCTTTCTTGCAGTGAAAGAAGGGAACCAACCGCCTTATGGGGTGGCCACGAGGGCCCAGGGCGCGCCTGACCCCCTGGGGCGCGCCCCCTGCCTCGTGCCCCCCTTGGGCATCGTCTTACATTGATTTTTCTTCCCAAAAATCACATATATTCCAAAAAAAATCTTCGTCAGTTTTTATCTCATTTGGACTCCGTTTCATATGGATTTACTGCAAAACAAAAATATGCAACAAACATGAACTGGCACTGGATCAATATGTTAGTCCCAAAAATACTATAAAAAGTTGCCAAAAGTATATGAAAGTTGTAGAATATTGGCATGGAACAATCAAAAATTATAGATATGACGGATACATATCACGCGCCCCCCCATATTGGTCCGAATTGGACAAGGGTGGGGGCACAACCCCCCTTTCCTTCTCCCTCTCCCCCTCTTTCCCCTTTCCCCCTCTTTGTTGGAAGGAAGGGGGAGCCGACTAGGACTAGGAGTCCTAGTGGGACTCCCCTCACTTGGCGCGCCCCTAGAGCCGGCCGGCCTCCCCTCCCCTCCTTTATATACAGGCGTGGGGGGCACCCCAAAGGCACACCAATAGTTCTCTTAGCCGTGTGCGGTGCCCCCCTCCACAGTTTACTCCTCCGGTCATAGCGTCGTAGTGCTTAGGCGAAGCCCTGCGTGGATCTCATCACCATCTCCGTCACCATGCCATCGTGCTGGCGGAACTCTCTCTCGACCCTCTGTTGGATCAAGAGTTCGAGGGACGTCATCGAGCTGAATGTGTGCTGAACACGGAGGTGACATACGTTCGGTACTAGATCGGTTGGATCGTGAAGACGTTCGACTACATCAATCATGTTAACCTAACGCTTCCGCTTTCGGTCTACGAGGGTACGTGGACACACTCTCCCCCACTCGTTGCTATGCATCTCCTAGATAGATCTTGCGTGATCGTAGGAATTTTTTTGAAATAGGATGCTACGTTCCCCAACAATAAATGACTCTCTAAAACTTCCGGGTTGTCTCCCTGTCAGCGCTTTCTTTAAAGCCATTAAGCTAGGCATAAAGTGCTCAAGTAATGAATCCACCCGGATCCCAAGGTATATCAAAGCCAATTTTAATTAACAATGATTTGTCATACGTTTCCAATGTATCTATAATTTTTGATTGTTCCATGCTATTATATTATCAATCTTGGATGTTTTATAATCTTTTATAGTCATTTTATATCATTTTTTGGTACTAACCTATTGACATAGTGCCAAGTGCCAGTTGTTGTTTTTTGCATGTTTTTTACATCATAGAAAATCAATACCAAACGGAGTCCAAATGCCACGAAACTTTACGGAGATTTTTTATGGACAAAAAGACACCTAATGGGCCACGGCTGCGCCTTGGGGTGCTCCGAGGAGAGCACAACCCACCAGGGCGCGCCAGGAGGCTCAGGCGCGCCCTGGTGGGTTATGCCCACCTCGGGTGCCCCCCGGACCGCCTCTTTGCTATATAAATACCCCAATATTCCAGAAACCCTAGGGGAGTTGACGAAAATCAATTCTAGCTGCCCCAAAGTGCAGAACCACCAGATCCAATCTAGACACCATCATGGATGGGGTTCACCACCTCCATTGGTGCCTCTTCGATGATGCGTGAGTAGTTCTTTGTAGACCTTTGGGTCCGTAATTAGTAGCTAGATGAATTCCTCTCTCTCGTTTGATTCTCAATACAATTGTCTCTTGGAGATCCATATGATGTCACTCTTTTTGCAGTGTGTTTGTTGGGATCGGATGAACTTTGAGTTTATGATCTGATCTATCTTTTTTATATCCATGAAAGTATTTGAGTTTCTTTGATCTCTTTTATGCATGATTGCTTATAGCCTCATATTTCTTCTCCGATATTTGGGTTTTGTTTGGCCAACTTGGTCTATTTATCTTGCAATGGGAAGAGGTGCTTTGTGGTGGGTTCGATCATACGGTGCTTGATCCCAGTGACAGAAGGGGAACCGACACATATGTATCGTTGCTACTAAGGATAAAACGATGGGGTCTATCTCTACATAGATAGATCTTGTCTACATCATGTCATCATTCTTATTGCATTACTCCGTTTCTCCATGAACTTAATACACTAGATGCATGCTGGATAGCGATCGATGTGTGGAGTAATTAATAGTAGTATATGCAGGCAGGAATCGTTCTACTAATCTTGGACTTGATGCCTATGTAATAATCATTGCCTGGATATCGTCATGAGTATTTGAAGTTCATTAATTTCCCAACTGTAATTTGTTTACCCACCGTTTGCTGTTTTTCTCGAGAGAAGCCACTAGTGAAACCTACGGCCCCCGGGTCTCTTTCTCATATTATTTGCCTTCGTGATCTATTTTATTTGCCTTTTATTTTCATATCTATTAAACAAAAAATACAAAAATACCTTGCTGCAATTTATTTTATTTTGCGTTCGATCTATCAATATTCACAACTTTCTCCTGTCAACGCACCAATTTCTGGCATCTTACCCAAAAGGGATTGACAACCCCTTTAACACGCCGGGTTGCGAATATTTGTTATTTGTGTACAGGGGCTATTTACGTTGTGTTGCTTGGTTCTCCTACTGGTTCGACAACCTTGATTTGATATCTGAGTGAAATACCTACCACCATTGTGCTGCATCATCCCTTCCTCTTTGGGGAAATACTGACGTAGCTTCAAGCGACATCAAAAGGAATTTCTGGCGCTGTTGCCGGGGAGGATCCTAAACATATACCAGGTTCCTAATAAAAAATCTCATCTCCTTGCAATTTACATTATTTTCTCTTTGCCTCTCGTTTTCCTCTCCCCACTTCACAAAAATTTGCCATTTTATTCGCCCCTCTTTTCCGTTCGCCGTTTTCTTGCCGGATTTGTTTTTGAGTGCAATCTTGTTGTGTAGTCATCATGACTCAAGAGAACACCAAGTTGTGTGATTTCTCAAATACCAACAATAATGATTTTATTGGCACTCTGCTTGCTCCTCCCGCCACTAGTGCGGAGACTTGTAATATTAATACTGCTTTGCCGAATCTTGTTATGAAAGATTAATTTTTTGGTACTCCTAATGAGGATGCCATGTCCCATCTTAATACCTTAATGGAATTATGCGAGATGCAAAAGAAAAAAGATGTGGACAACGATGTTGTGAAGATGAAATTATTTCTGTTTCTTTGCGTGATTCTGCAAAAAATTGGTTCTCTTATTTACCTCACAATAGTATCGATTCTTAGAATAAGTGCAAAGATGCTTTTATCACTAAGTATTTTCCGCCCGCAAAAATTATTTCCCTTAGAACCAAATCATGAATTTCAAGCAACTTGAACATGAGCATGTTGCACAATCTTGATAAAGTATGAAAATTATGCTAAGGAATTGCCCAACTCATGGGTTAAATCTTTGGATGATCATACAAATTTTTTATGCGGGATTGAATTTTGTTTCTCGTAATCTTTTAGATTCCGCCACGGGTGGTACTTTTATGGAAAATACTTTGGGAGAATCCACAAAATTGGTTGATAATATCATGGCAAATTACTCACAATGGCATACCGAAAGAGCTCCACCTAGTAAAAAAGTTAATTCGGTTGAAGAAATTTCTTCTTTGAGTGAAAAAGTTGATGCTCTTATAAAATTGGTTGCCAGTATAAGTTCTCCTATTGATTTTAGTGATATGCCTTTGTCTACTTTAATTTAGCAAAATAGTGATGCCGTAGATGTGAATTTTATCTCTCGAAATAATTTCAACAACAATGCTTATAGAGGTAATTTTAATCCTAGGCATTTTCCTAGTAATTCCTCTAATAATTATGGTAATTCCTATGGAAATCCTCCGTATAATAATAATCGGAACACCTCTGATCTTGAGAATAATATTAAAGAATTTAGCAACACGCAAAAAGTTTTCAACCCTTCCATAGAAGAAAAGTTGAATAAGATTGATGATTTGTCTAAAAGTGTTGATAGAATTTCTCATGATGTGGAAAATCTCAAGATGAAATTTTTTGTGCTTAAGGTTGATGAATCAATTAAAGCTCTTTATGTTTCTATGGATGAAAGTAAGAAAACAACCGCTATGCTTAGAGCTAAAAGAGAATTCTTAGAAAAAGCGTTTTCTGGTGATTACTCTCGCAGAAGTGATGAAGATCTTAAAATGATTGGTGTTTCTTCTATTGATTCCTTGTTTAGTAATATTAAGATTAATGAAAATGGGATTGGAGAAGAGTCAACTTTATCTAGAAGGCATCTCGATAATTCGGAGGGTGAAAATCTTGTTGAGAAAATTGATAAAAGTGGGTTTGAAGAGGTTAAAACTTTAGCTACTGATGTACCCAATCTTTTGGATTACAAAGACTTCAATTATGATAGTTGATCTTTGATTGATTCTATTAATTTATTGAAATCCATGATAAATTCACCCCATGCTTATGAACAAAATAAAGTTTTTACTAAACATATTGTTGATGCTATGATGAAAGCTCTTGAAGGAAAATTGGAATTAGAAGTTTCAATTCCTAGGAAATTGCATGATGAGTGGGAACCTACTATCAATGTCAAGATTAAAAATTATGAGTGTTTTTCTTTATGTGACTTGGGTGCTAGTGTTTCTACTATTCCGAAATCTTTATGTGATGTGCTTGGTCTTACTGATATTGAATCATGTTATTTGAATTTGCACTTGGCGGATTCCACTATTAAAAAGCATATGGGAAGAATTGATGATGTTCTTATTCTTGCAAATAGGAATTATGTGCCCATAGATTCTATTGGTGCCATGATTGATATGAAAGAAGGTAATATTAATTTCCAATTTCCTTTGTGGAAGGGTATGGAACACTTCCCTAGAACAATAATTAGGTCACCATATGAATCAATCATGAGGGCATCTTATGGATCTCAAAACAAAGATGACAAAACTTAGATCCTTGCTTTATGCCTAGCTAAGGGCGTAAAACTATAACGCTTGTTGGGAGGCAACCCAATGAATAAAATTTATTTTTGCTTCCTGTTTTTAAGTGTTATAACAATTATGCTACTGTTATTATTGTGTTTTTATGTTTTAATTAGTTTTTGTGCCAAGTAAAGCCTTTAGGATCTTCTTGGGTGATAGTTGTTTGATCTTGGTGAAAAAACAGAAACTTCTGCGCTAGCGAAAACAATTTTAATTTTTGAACAGAGAGTGATAAAATACCCATTCCTTTTGCAGTAGATCAATATAAAAATTAGCCAGGTCGTCCTAATTTTTCAAAGTTTTTGGAGTTACAGAAGTACTAGAAATAGTCAGATTGCGACAGACTGTTCTGTTTTGAAAGATTCTGTTTTATTTGTGTTGTGTGCTTATTTTGATGGCTCTATAGTTTTCTTTGATGAGTTTTTGCCATAGAAAAGTTGGGATACAGTAGATATAATGCAAGAACAAAATATTAATTGGTTTGATACAACACTTATAGTAGTGATTTATTTTCTTATACTAACGGATCACACGAAGGCTTTTGTTGAGTTTTGTGTGATTGAAGTTTTCAAGTTCTGGGTTATCTTACGATGGATGAAGGAATAAGGAGTAAGAAGAGCTGAAAGTGCTAGTGATCAACTAGAGGGGGGTGAATAGGTGATTTTTATGAAGGTCTTCAAAACATGGAAGTTTCGAAGACAAACGATAGAAATAAACCTATTACCATGCAGCAAAAGGTAGACTACACTAAGCAAGCCATAGTCAAGTATTCAATGAAGAGAAAGCACAAAGACTAATAGCAGCTAGGCAGTATAGATCAGGTAGGAAGATAGTGTGAAGCCAATCAGAACAAACAGTTACTCAGTGAAGACAAAAGATAATGCAATCATACAATGACTTCACCAGGGCCAACAGTAAGTAAAGGAATGGGAAGGACGAAACCAGTGACTCGTCGAAGAAATTGATTTGTTGAACCAGTTCCAGTTGCTGTGACAACTGTACGCCTGGTTAGGGAGGCTGAGATTCAACTCAAAAGACCGCGTCTTCACCTTATTCCCCATGAGCTAAGGACACATAGTCCTCGCCCAATCACTCTGGTAAGTCTTCAAGGTAGACTCCCAAACCTTCACAGACTTCGTTCACCGGCGATCCACAATGACTCTTGGATGCTCAGAACGCGACGCCTAACCGGCTGGAGGATTCACAGTCCTCAAGTGTAATAAGTCTTCAGATCACACAGACAGGAAGACTTCAGTGATGCCTAACACTCTTTAGCTCTGGGTGGTTAGGGCTTTATCCTCGCAAGGAATTCTCTCTCAAAGGCTTCGAGGTGGGTTGCTCTCAAACGACAAAAGCCATACACTAACTCTGAGCAGCCAACCGTTTATGATTGTAGGGGGGGGCTATTTATAGCCACTAGGCAACCCGACCTGATTTGTCCGAAATGACCCTTGGTCACTAAGGAACTGACACGTGTTCCAACGGTCAGATTTCAAACACACATGGCAACTTTACTTGGGCTACAAGCAAAGCTGACTTATCCAACTCTGGATAAGATTGCTCTCATTGTCTTTGCTCAAAGACATAGGATTCTGGTTAAGCATCACTTCAGTCATTCTGTCTTGTTCTCTTGGACCCCACTTAACAGTACGGTGGTTCCTATGACTCAACAAAGAAGAAAAAGAACGACGAAACATCTAAGTCTTCGCGCTCCACAGTCTTCACACAATGTCTTCTCTTGTCATAGTCTTGAATGTCAATGTCTTCACATACCACCTTTGACTTCAATGTCTTCATACATTTTTAGGGGTCATCTCTGGTAGGAAAACCGAATCAATGAGGGACTTCTACCTGTGTTATCCTGCAATTCTCACAAACACATTAGTCCCTCAACCAGGTTTGTCGTCAATACTCCAAAACCAACTAGGGGTGGCAGTAGATGCACTTACAATCTCCCCCTTTTTGGTGATTGATGACAAACTGGTTGAAGTTTTCAACGGGGAATAAAATATGTGAAACTGTAAAGGATAGGGTATTGTCTTCATAAGTTGCAAGGGCTCCCCCTGAAGATGTGCATATAAGTAATTTGCTTTAGGAATGCAAATGCACATGACAGGTTGTACTTGTGGAGATCCTCTTCAACCTATGATGACAATTCATTATGCAAGATATGATGTAACAAAGATAATGACATGCATAATGAAAAATGGACGTCTGCAAAATGATCTAAGTGCGGAATTTATCGTCGCACATCGGAATTTATCATCGCATCATAGAATAGCAAATAAGTAGCAGACGACCATCGAGTTGGAGTGTTACAACTCAAAGAACCAAATGTATCAAAACGCGAGAGTTGTAAACACTAGGCAAAATATAAAACCACCGCCCATATAGACCCGCTTGGAGACTATCAAACTCATATGCTTCTCCCCCTTTTGTCAGTAAGGACCAAAAAGGTTTGAACACATAGAGCACCTACTCGTTCCCATGAGGAGGTGGTGAAGCAGCAGGGTCGTCGGTGTTGGTTGGCGGTGCAGACGAACTTGGTGCAGTGTTGATTCACGCTGAAGGTGGTGAAGTAGCATCGTCTTCATCATCGATGACACGTGCATTCACTGTTGCAGCAGAGGAGGAGAACTCAGAGTCTTCAAGAGACGGAGTACGCCGCAGCAAGGTCCTTCTCGGAGGTCTGGAGTCAAACTTGAAGCGTTCAGAGAAACCATCATCTTGAAGATCATCTTCAGAACACATAAGCGTCAGCCCTTTCCATGTACGCCGACAAGTTTCATGGGAGACAAAGGCATTCTTGGTGGCAAGGTTGCGAATCCTGTTTACGTCCACCAAGAGGCTTTGCATTTGGCGCTTCAGCCAGTCATGATGCTTATCCTGTTTCTGATGAAGGGCAACCAGAAGCTCTCGGTCATTGAGAACACGAGACCGCTTCTTGGGCCGTTGTGCAATGGTGCTTTCAGTGGCTTCAGTGAGGGCACGATGAGGTGCACGGGTAGTACCAGGCAGAGGATAAACACGAGTGACTGCTGGGTCTCCTTCAATGTGTTGTGAGAAACTTTGCTTATCAGCATTCTGAAGACTAAGGGGCTCTTTGGCAGGATCTGGATAGATGGCTTCAACTGACATATCGATGTCAGGCAGAAAAATCCAATGATTGCGAGCAGAGGGCTGATAGGTGACAGCTGAGTGTAGTTTGATCAGACGCATAATCCATGGAGCGTAAAACTTCAAGCCAAAGAGATCAGATCCTGATGCAGCAAGTTGGCGGATGAAGAAGTCTTGTGCATTGAAGCTTTTGCCGTGAAGAATATGGAAGACCAAAGTCTTCATTGCACCTTCAAGCTTTGCATGTGGAGAATGTCCTTTGATGGGCCAGAGAGTTTGCCTTATAATGTGATAGATAGTGTGTGGCAAATACTCAAGGTCTTCAACAAAGAACTCCTTAGGATATTCAGCATCTAGAGGCAAGGGCTTCATCATGCTAAGCATCTGACTCATGTTGGGTTCAGGCTTGTGAAAAATGCTTTCCATAGCCGCACTGTGAAGCTGACAACCAGGTTCATAAAGATCACCTGGAGTGGGCAGGCCAGTGAGCTCAATGATATCAAAGGCTTTGGCTTCATGATGAACATTGCCTGTCATCCACTCAAGGACCCAAGTCTTCGGATCCCTGTTGTAGCCACGAATATGAAGAGTGGCATAGAATTGGAGCAGCAATTCTTCGTTCCAGTGCTCCTTGTCAGTGACGAACTGCAACAAGCCAGACTCTCTGAAGCAATCTAGCGCTTCTTCCAAACAGGGCAGACCAGTTATGGCTTCAGTGTCAAGACGCATATGGGGAAAAATGCGACCTTGATTGTATAAGATGCATGAGTAATAACTGCGCTGCTGATAGCTCCAGAACTGATCAGAAGATATTCTTGCCTTAGAGTAGGGGTTCTTGGCGCTATTGAAGAAGGTGTTGTGTGCTTTGAAGCCATTGATATTGAATGATCCAGGTGCAGATGCAGTGCCTGGAAACCTAGGCAGCCTTGGCATTGGCTTCTGAACCTGAGGCCTGCGCTCGACGTGATAGTCAAATTGGGGACCAGCAGCAGGTGGAGGAACAAGAAGAGGCCATTTGACAGTGATAAGCTGACCATAGTTGTATGCTTGCTCAATAGTATGTGGCCTTGGTGGCAGAACAGGAGCAGTGGCATCAACAGAGGCGTCAGGCTGCATATCTGTTGCAGGTGCATCATTGGCTTCACTGGCTTCTGGCACAGTGTTAGGTGCAGGCTCCACATTGTCTTCAGCCATGACCACGTCATTGGCTTCAGTGGTGTTAGTGGTGGCAGCCTCAGGATTCTCAACCTCCAGTTAAGGAGCTAGAGGGTCGGGCACTGACACGTTCACTTCAGGAACAACTTCTTCTGCTTGTTTTTCTTCGGCTGATGCAGCCGGATTGTCTTCAGCAACTTTAGCTTCAGACTCGGAGACGTTCACAGTAGGAGTGGCTTCTGGGAACACCTGACGTGCGACAGATTGGTGGTGCACTTCTCCTTTTGAAACGCTCGAAAGAGGGGCTTGGGGCCTTGGTCCTTTGCGAAGCCTGCGTAACACTAGCAACGCCTGTGAAGATGGAGTTGGCTGGGCCTCAAAGTCATCCTCTTTTTCTTGCACTCGTGGGGTGACTTGTTGTTGGGGAGTACTAGGGGTTTCTTGTTGTTGTGGGTGATCAGCCCATGATCCATCCCGAGCAATTGGCGTCAGAGGACGACCAATGCTGATGAGTTTGCTGTTCATGAGAACAGGCGATGATACCAAGTTGTGCTTGATCTGAGGAAGAACTACATCATCTTCAACATTGTCATGGTGACCAATGTCTTAAGCAGCGGTGGGGTCGAATTCTGAAAGGTCTTCAGCTTCAGGAGCCTCTGTGGAAGCAGGCCCATGAACTATCATCCTTCGTTCTTGATGCGAAGAGTTAGGACGAGCAAACGAGATGGGATCGACAACAAGGGGCTCTATGGGAGCAGCCCAATCTTTCTTGGTTTTGCGCTTCTTCTTGGAGGGAGCGACATCAGAAGCGTCAGGATTTTTCCTCTTTCTGGCTTCAGCCTCGGCAGCCCTTGTCTTCTTCAGTTCAGAAGCGGTGGACGTGACCTTTGGCTTTGAGCCGGACATGCTCCTTGGGAAGACAATGCGAGGTTCTTCCTGCCTTGAAGGTGCAGATTTGTCAGTCGATGGCTTCTTCTTCTTCTTTGCAGCCATTCTGGGGTCGATGCCAGGACGCCCAAGAGCCTTGCGCTTCTCAGCTTCATTGTAGGATTGCACGCACTTGTCAGCCAGACTCTTCATGCGCTCACGAGAACCTTTAGCTTCTTATCGTTTCTTGAGAAAGGCTTCCTTGAGCTCGTGCAACATATGTCGTGGTTCCAAGTCTGACAATAGTGTAGGGGGATAAGTATGGAGAGGCAAGATCTTAGCTATGGAGAAGTTGTAAGAACGCAAGGTTTACGAGTTCAGGCCCTTCTCGGAGGAAGTAATAGCCCTACGTCTCGGAGCCCGGAGGCGGTCGACTGGATTATGAGAGTATGAATTACAGGGGTGCGAACCCTTTACACTGAGGAGGGGGTGTCTTATATAGAGTCCGCCAGACCCCTCCGGCCCTCAGTTATGCAGGGTTTTAAGTACATTAAGGTCGGGCGTTACTGGTAACGCCCCTAATAAAGTGCTATGATGACCATAAAAGCTACTTAATGACCGACCGTTAGCGTGCGGAGTGACTTTAGGTCTCTTGGCCGTCGGGTGGTTGGATCTTGGTCGAGTGGTTGCTTCTTGGTCGAGTGTCTTCGAGTGAAACACCGCCAAGTCGATTAAAATGTGATTTCTTCTAGAGGTGTCCTTGGGTAGGTCAGTTTGGACAGGTCCATGGCCCTACCCTAGGTACATAGCTTCATCAGCATAACCTTGAAGTTTTTGACATCTTGCACGCCGAGCTTTGCCATGTGCTTCTTGAACTGAGCTTTCTCATAGTCGATCTTTTGCTTCAGTTCAACGATGCGCTGAGCTAGAGCTAGCTCAGAAGCAATGGCGCCAGTGAAAGAGACGCTGAGGCCAATTGGAAGTTGCAGATCGTCAAAGCTGAGATTAGGGGTTTCAAACCACTCACCAATGAAGTTGTGGATGATTGCCACGTCAAAGAGAGGCAAATCATTGAAGATTTCTGCTTCTTCCTTGCTCTTAATTAGTTGCTCAGGAGCGTCATCTGCAAGATCTTCATCACTGGACAGGTCAATGTGTTCGTCTCGCAGAATGGCAGCAGGGGTCAATGCCTGATCAGTATTCTTTTTCATCTCCGTCTTCTTGGAGATACGTGATAGATCTTCAGACTGTACACTGTCTTCAGGAGGTGCAGTAGCCAGTGGCTTCACACGTGAAGCTTTTGGAGGAGCAGCTGACTTTGAAGCTCTAGCCTTCTTTTGCTTCTATGGCTTTGGAGTAGGAGCTGGGGCTTCATCAGTGTCGGCATCATCATCAGAATGATCTACTTTGGCACCTTGAACAAAAATGTGAGTGATCAGACCATCAAGGTTGTAGAAAGTGTTGGCGAACGTAGTAATTTCAAAAATTTCCTACGCACACGCAAGATCATGGTGATGCATAACAACGGGAGAGGAGAGTGTTGTCTATGTACCCTTGTAGACCGAAAGCGGAAGCGTTAGCACAACGCGGTTGATGTAGTTGTACGTCTTCACGCCCCGACCGATCAAGCACCGAAACTACGACACCTCCGAGTTCTAGCACACGTTTAGCTCGATGACGATCCCCGGACTCCGATCCAGCAGAATGTCGGGGAAGAGTTCCGTCAGCACGACAGCGTGGTGACGATCTTGATGTTCTACCGTCGCAGGGCTTCGCCTAAGCACCGCTACAATATTATCGAGGATTATGGAGGAAGGGGGCACCGCACACGGCTAAGAGATCAATGATCAATTGTTGTGTCTTTGGGGTGCCCCTTACCCCCGCATGTAAAGGAGTGGAGGAGGGGGAGGGCCGGCCCTCTCTATGGCGCGCCCTAGGGGAGTCCTACTCCCACCGGGAGTAGGATTCCCCCTTTCCTAGTAGAACTAGGAGCCCTTCCAAGTAGTAGGAGTAGAAGGGAAGGAAAGGGAAGGGAAAAGGAGAAGGAAGGAAGGCCCCCCCCCCTCCCTAGTCCAATTCGGACCAGCCCATTGGGAGGGGTGCGGCCACCCTTTGAGGCCTTTCTCTCCTTTCCCGTATGGCCCATTAAGGCCCAATACGAATTCCCGTAACTCCCCGGTACTCCCGAAAATACCTGAATCACTCGGAACCTTTCCGAAGTCCGAATATAGTCGTCCAATATATCGATCTTTACATCTCGACCATTTCGAGACTCCTCGTCATGTCCCCGATCTCATCCGGGACTCCGAACTCCTTCAGTACATCAAAACTCATAAACTCATAATATAACTGTCATCAAAACCTTAAGCGTGCGGACCCTACGGGTTCGAGAACAATGTAGACATGACCGAGACACGTCTCCGGTCAATAACCAATAGCGGAACCTGGATGCTCATATTGGCTCCCACATATTCTACGAAGATCTTTATTGATCAGACCGCATAACAACATACGTTGTTCCCTTTGTCATCGGTATGTTACTTGCCCGAGATTCGATCGTCGGTATCTCAATACCTAGTTCAATCTCGTTATCGGCAAGTCTCTTTACTCATTTCGTAATACATCATCCTGCAACTAACTCATTAGTTTCAATGCTTGCAAGGCTTAAGTGATGTGCATTACCGAGAGGGCCCAGAGATACCTCTTCGACAATCGGAGTGACAAATCCTAATCTCGAAATACGCCAACCCAACAAGTACCTTCGGAGACACCTGTAGAGCACCTTTATAATCACCCAGTTACGTTGTGATGTTTGGTGGCACACAAAGTGTTCCTCTGGTAAACGGGAGTTGCATAATCTCATAGTCATAGGAACATGTATAAGTCATGAAGAAAGCAATAGCAACAAACTAAACGATCAAGTGCTATGCTAACGGAATGGGTCAAGTCAATCACATCATTCTCCTAATGATGTGATCCCGTTAATCAAATGACAACTCATGTCTCTGTTTTCGTCTATGTATTCACACATGTATTATGTTTCCGGTTAATACAGTTCTAGCATGAATAATAAACATTTATCATGATATAAGGAAATAAATAATAACTTTATTATTGCCTCTAGGGCATATTTCCTTCAGTCTCCCCACTTGCACTAGAGTCAATAATCTAGTTCACATCGCCATGTGATTTAACATCAATAGTTCACATCACCATCTGATTAACACCCATAGTTCACATCGACATGTGACCAACACCCAAAGGGTTTACTAGAGTCAATAATCTAGTTCACATCGCTTTGTGATTAACACCCAAAGAGTACTAAGGTGTGATCATGTTTTGCTTGTGAGAGAAGTTTAGTCAACGGGTCTGCCACATTTAGATCCGTAAGTATTTTGCAAATTTCTATGTCAACAATGCTTTGCATTGAGCTACTCTAGCTAATTGCTCCCACTTTCAATATGTATCCAGATTGAGACTTAGATTCATCTGGATCAGTGTCAAAACTTGCATCGACGTAACCCTTTACGACAAACCTTTTGTCACCTCCATAATCGAGAAACATATCCTTATTCCACTAAGGATAATTTTGACCAATGTCCAGTGATCTACTCCTAGATCACTATTGTACACCTTTGTCAAACTCAGGGCAGGGTATACAATAGGTCTGGTACACAGCATGGCATACTTTATAGAACCTATGGCTGATGCATAGGGAATGACTTTCATTCTCTCTCTATCTTCTACCGTGGTCGGGTTTTGAGTCTTACTCAACTTCACACCTTGTAACACAGGCAAGAACTCCTTTTTGACTGTTCCATTTTGAACTACTTCAAAATCTTGTCAAGGTATGTACTCATTGAAAAAACTTATCAAGCGTATTGATCTATCTCTATAGATCTTGATGATCAATATGTAAGCAGCTTCACCGAGGTCTTTCTTTGAAAAACTCATTTCAAACATTCCTTTATGCCTTGCAGAATAATTCTACATTATCTCCGATCAACAATATGTCTTTCACATATACTTATCAGAAATGTTGTAGTGCTCCCACTCACTTTCTTGTAAATACAGGCTTCACCACAAGTTTGTATAAAACTATATGCTTTGATCAACATATCAAAGCATATATTCCAACTCCGAGATGCTTGCACTAGTCCATAGATGGATCGCTGGAGCTTGCATATTTTGTTAGTACCTTTAGGATTGACAAAACCTTCTGGTTGCATCATATACAACTCTTCTATAATAAATCCATTAAGGAATGCAGTTTTGTTTATCCATTTGCCAGATTTCATAAAATGCGGCAATTGCTAACATGATCCGGACAGACTTAAGCATAGATATGAGTGAGAAACTCTCATCGTAGTCAACACCTTGAACTTGTCGAAAACCTTTTTGCGACAATTCTAGATTTGTAGATAGTAACACTACTATCAGCGTCCGTCTTCCTCTTGAAGATCCATTTAATCTCAATGGCTCGCCGATCATTGGACAAGTAAATCAAAGTCCATACTTTGTTCTCATACATGGATCTCACCTCAGATTTCATGGCCTCAAGCCATTTCGCGGAATCTGGGCTCATCATCGCTTCCTCATAGTTTGTAGGCTCGTCATGGTCAAGTAACATGACCTCCAGAACAGGATTACCGTACCACTCTGGTGCGGATCTCACTCTGGTTTACCTACGAGGTTCGGTAGTAACTTGATCTAAAGTTACATGATCATCATCATTAGCTTCCTCACTAATCGGTGTAGTAGTCACAGGAACAGATTTCTGTGATGAAGTACTTTCCAATAAGGAGCAGGTACAGTTACCTCATCAAGTTCTACTTTCCTCCCACTCACTTCTTTCGAGGGAAACTCCTTTTCTAGGAAGGATCCATTCAAAGCAACGAATGTATTGCCTTCGGATCTGTGATAGAAGGTGTACCCAGCATTTTCTTTTGGGTATCCTATGAAGACGCACTTCTCCGATTTGGGTTAGAGCTTATCAGGTTGAAACTTTTTCACATAAGCATTGCAACCTCAAACTTTAAGAAACGACAGCTTAGGTTTCTTGCCAAACCATAGTTCATATGGTGTCGTCTCAATGGATTTAGATGGTGTCCTATTTAACGTGAATGCAGCCGTCTCTAAAGCATAACCCCAAAACGATAACGGTAAATCAGTAAGAGACATCATAGATCGCACCATATCTAATAAAGTACGATTATGACTTTCGTACACACCATTATGTTGTGGTGTTCCAGGTGGCCTGAGTAGTGAAACTATTTCACATTGTTTTTAACTGAAGGCCAAACTCGTAACTCAAATATTTTACTTCTGCGATCATACCGTAGAAACTTTTATTTTTGTTACGATGATTCTCCACTTCACTCTGAAATTCTTTGAACTTTTCAAATGTTTCAGACTTGTGTTTCATCAAGTAGATATACTCATATCTGCTCAAATCATCTGTGAAGATCAGAAAATAATGATACCTGCCACGAGCCTCAATATTCATCGGACCACATACATCAGTATGTATGATTTCCAACAAATTTGTTGCTTGCTCCATTGTTCCGGAGAACGGAGTCTTAGTCATCTTTCCCATGAGGCATGGTTCGCAAGCATCAACTGATTCATAATCAAGTGATTCCAAAAGCCCATCAACATGGCTTTTCTTCATGCGCTTTACACCAATATGACCTAAACGGCAGTGCCACAAATAAATTGCACCATCATTATTAACTTTGCATCTTTTGGTTTCAATATTATGAATATGTGTATCACTACGATCGAGATCCAATGAACCATTTTCATTGGCTGTGTAACCATATAAGGTTTTACTCATGTAAACAGAACAACAATTTATTCTCTTACTTAAATGAATAACCGTATTGCAATAAACATGATCAAATCATATTCATGCTCAACGCAAACACCAAATAACACTTATTTAGGTTTAACACTAATCCCAAAAGTATAGGGAGTGATGATGATCATATCAATCTTGGAACCACTTCCAACACACATCATCACTTCACCCTTAACTAGTCTCTGTTCATCTTGCAACTCCCATTTCGAGTTACTACTCTTAGCAACTGAACCAGTATCAAATACTGGGGGTTGCTACGAACACTAGTAAAATACACATCAATAATCCGTATATCAAATATACCTTTGTTCACTTTGCCATCCTTCTTATCCGCCAAATACTTGGGGCAGTTCCACTTCCAGTGACCAGTCTCTTTGTTGTAGAACCACTTACTCTCAGGCTTACGACCAGACTTGGGCTTCTTCACTTGAGCAGCAAATTGCTTGCCGTTCTTCTTGAAGTTCCCCTTCTTCCCTTTTCCCTTTTCTTGAAACTAGTGGTCCTGTCTACCATCAACACTTGATATTTTTCTTGATTTCTACCTTCGTCGATTTCAGCATTACGAAGAGCTTGGGAATCATTTCCATTATCCCTTGCATATCATAGTTCATCACGAAGTCCTACTAACTTGGTGATGGTGACTAGAGAATTCTGTCAATCACTATTTTATCTGGAAGATTAACTCCCACTTGATTCAAGCGATTGTATTACCCAGACAATCTGAGCACATGCTCACTGCTTGAGCTATTCTCCTCCATCTTTTAGCTATAGAACTTGTAGGAGACTTCATATCTCTCAACTCGGGTATTTGCTTGAAATATTAACTTCAACTCCTGGAACATCTCATATGGTCCATGACGTTCAAAACGTCTTTGAAGTCCCGATTCTAAGCCGTTTAAGCATGGTGCACTTAACTATCAAGTAGTCATCATATTGAGCTAGCCAAATGTTCATAACATCTGCATCTGCTCCTGCAATAGGTTTGTCACCTAGCGGTGCATCAAAGACATAATTCTTCTGTGCAGCAATGAGGATAAACCTCAGATCACGGATCCAATCCGCATCATTGCTACTAACATTTTTCAACTTAGTTTTCTCTAGGAACATATAAAAATTAAACGGGGAGCAACATCGCGAGCTATTGATCTACAACATAGATATGCTAATACTACCAGGACTAAGTTCATGATAAATTAAAGTTCAATTAATCATATTACTTAAGAACTCCCACTTAGACAGACATCCCTCTAATCTTCTAAGTGATCACGTGATCCATATCAACTAAACCATGTTCGATCATTACGTGAGATGGAGTAGTTTCAATGGTGAACATCACTATGTTGATCATATCTACCATATGATTCAGGCTCGACCTTTCGGTCTCCGTGTTTCGAGGCCATATCTGTTATATGCTAGGCTCGTCAAGTTTAACCTGAGTATTCCGCATGTGCAACTATTTTGCACCCGTTTTATTTGAACGTAGAGCCTATCACACCCGATCATCACGTGGTGTCTCAGCACGAAGAACTTCCGCAACGGTGCATACTCAGGGAGAACACTTGTACCTTGATAATTTAGTGAGAGATTATCTTATAAAGCTATCGCCGAACTAAGCAAAATAAGATGTATAAAAGATAAACATCACATGCAATCATAATATGTGACATGATATGGCCATCATCAAATTGTGCCTTTGATCTCCATCTCCAAAGCATCGTCATGATCTCCATCGTCACCGACATGACACCATGATCTCCATCATCTTGATATATATCAATGTGTCGTCACATGGTTGTCTCGCCAACAATTGCTCTTGCAACTATTGCTATCGCATAGCGATAAAGTAAAGCAATTATTTGGCGCTTGCATCTTATGCAATAGAGAGATAACCATAAGGCTTTTGCCTGTCGTCGATAACTTCAACAAAACATGATCATCTCATACAACAACTTATATCTCATCACGTCTTGACCATATCACATCACAACATGCCCTGCAAAAACAAGTTAGACGTCCTCTACTTTGTTGTTGCAAGTTTTACGTGGCTGCTATGGGCTTAGCAAGAACCGTTCTTACCTACGCATCAAAACCACAACGATAGTTTGTCAAGTTGGTGTTGTTTTAACCTTCGCAAGGACCGAGCGTAGCCATACTTGGTTCAACTAAAGTTGGAGAAACTGACACCCGCCAGCCACCTGTGTGCAAAGCACGTCGGTAGAACCAGTCTCGCGTAAGCGTACGCGTAATGTCAGTCCGGGCCGCTTCATCCAACAATACCGCCGAACCAAAGTATGACATGCTGGTAAGCAGTATGACTTATATCTCCCACAACTCACTAGTGTTCTACTTGTGCACAATATCAACGCATAAAACCTGGCTCGGATGCCACTGTTGGGAAACATAGTAATTTCAAAAATTTCCTACGCAAATGCACGATCACGGTGATGCATAGAAACGAGAGAGGATAGTGTTGTCTACATATCCTCGTAGACCGAAAGCGGAAGCGTTAGCACAACGCGGTTGATGTAGTCGTACGTCTTCACGGCCCGACCGATCAAGCACTGAAACTACGACACCTCCGAGTTCTAGCACACGATCAACTCGATGACGATCCCCGGACTCCGATCCAGCAGAATGTCGGGGAAGAGTTCCATCAGCACGACGGCGTGGTGACGATCTTGATGTTCTACCGTCGCAGGGCTTCGCCTAAGCACCGCTACAATATTATCGAGGATTATGGTGGAAAGGGGCACAACACACAGCTAAGAGATCAATGATCAATTGTTGTGTCTTTGGGGTGCCCCCTACCCCCGTATATAAAGGAGTGAAGGAGGGGGAGGGCCGGCCCTCTCTATGGTGCGCCCTAGGGGAGTCCTACTCCCACCGGGAGTAGGATTCCCCCTTTCCTAGTAGAACTAGGAGCCCTTCTAAGTAGTAGGAGTAGGAGGGAAGGAAAGGGAAGGGAAAAGGAGAAGGAAGGAAGGGTGCGCCCCCCTCCCTAGTCCAATTCGGACCAGCCCATTGGGAGGGGTGCGGCCACCCTTTGAGGCCTTTCTCTCCTTTCCCGTATGGCCCATTAAGGCCCAATACGAATTCCGGTAACTCCCCGGTACTCCCGAAAATACCTGAATCCCTCGAAACCTTTCCGAAGTCCGAATATAGTCATCTAATATATCGATCTTTACGTTTCGACCATTTCGAGACTCCTCGTAATGTCCCCGATCTCATCCGGGACTCCGAACTCCTTCGGTACATCAAAACTCATAAACTCATAATATAACTGTCATCTAAACCTTAAGCGTGCGGACCCTACGGGTTTGAGAACAATGTAGACATGACCGAGACACGTCTCCAGTGAATAACCAATAGCGGAACCTGGATGCTCATATTGGCTCCCATATATTCTACGAAGATCTTTATCGGTCAGACCGCATAACAACATACGTTGTTCCCTTTGTCATCGGTATGTTACTTGCCCGAGATTCGATCGTCGGTATCTCAATACCTAGTTCAATCTCGTTATCGGCAAGTCTCTTTACTCGTTCCGTAATACATCATCCTGCAACTAACTCATTAGTTGCAATGCTTGCAAGGCTTAAGTGATGTGCATTACCGAGAGGGCCCAGAGATACCTCTCCGACAATCGGAGTGACAAATCCTAATCTCGAAATACGCCAACCCAACAAGTACCTTCGGAGACACCTGTAGAGCACCTTTATAATCACCCAGTTATGTTGTGACATTTGGTGGCACACAAAGTGTTTCTCCGGTAAACGGGAGTTGCATAATCTCATAGTCATAGGAACATGTATAAGTCATGAAGAAAGCAATAGCAACAAACTAAACGATCAACTGCTATGCTAGGAATGGGTCAAGTCAATCACATCATTCTCCTAATGATGTGATCCCGTTAATCAAATGACAACTAATGTCTATGGTTTAGGAAACATAACCATCTTTGATTAACGAGCTAGTCAAGTAGAGGCATACTAGTGACTCTCTGTTTTTGTCTATGTATTCACACATGTATTATGTTTCCGGTTAATAAAATTCTAGCATGAATAATAAACATTTATCATGATATAAGGAAATAAATAATAACTTTATTATTGCCTCTAGGGCATATTTCCTTCAGAAAGGTCCGATGATATTGGTTCAGCATCGCGTGTGCCGTCAGCCCGTGGAGCAGAAGGACCAGGGTTGAAGTCTAGTCCCAATGACTTCTTGTTTTCCTTGGCTGATGCCTTTGCGTGCTGGAAGTTGCGCTTGAAGAGATTATCGTCACGACACCAGAGCAGTGATGATGGGTCGGCACTGTCAGGCTGTGGTCCACGTACCATACAAGGACAGAAACCCTGAGCAATAGCTTCAGCTCTGGTCTTGTGTTGAAGGTTTCGGAAGAGAATGTCACCCCAAGGACTCTTGAGGGCATTCTTCTCAGCATACTCCTGGGTCACAAACTTGTATTTGAACCATTGTTCATCCCAATATCTTCGAATCCATTGGATTCGTGTCTTGCGCTGATTGTAATCCTCTTCTGGATCTGTGTTGTACAGCTCTGAGAGGTCATCAGGCAGATCTCTTGATGTTCCCCCTCGGCGCTGTCTGCCACCCTTCCTTGCTGATTTCTCTGTAGCCATGAACTTCAAACTGAATGACTTCAACATGTTCAAAGGCTTCAAAGGCTTCCGCTTGCTGGTCAAACAGGAACTGGCTTCGGGAGAGTTAATGTGATGCTGTAAGAATTCTGCAAACGAATGCAGACTATGAGAACCAAGGGATTCTCCCACAGACATGTACATGTGACAGCATTAGAGATGAGAGGGAAGGGGAGAGGTCATATGCATTCTCAGAAGATTTTGAAGGTAAATCAGTTTGAAGACATTGACCTCATGGTGCGAAGACATTCACTTATGTGTTTGGAGTTGGTTCCAGATTTGTACGAATCCAGGAATAGGTACAAGTGAGGAATCTAACTCGTTATGAAGCTTAAGTGAATATACTAGGCATTATATGAGATACAGACATGATAGATCTAACATTGAGTAGGCAGAAACCACTTTCGGTGAACAGGATGAATCTCTTAGGATCAACAAGATGGTAAAAAGAGAGTTTTATTTACCACACGATGAACTGCTAGAAGGGAAGAGTAGGAGACCGAGCAGTTCAATCCACCATGCCCTAGCTTGGCGATGAAGGACACCTACTGCGGCGGCGGAGAGGACGAAGACCGCGGCCGGCGTGAGGACGACGTCGGTGAAGTCGCGGCAGCTAAGCGCTTCATCGCGGCGTCGTCGAGAGCTAGTGGTGGCGCTAGGGTTTTGTGCGAGAGTGGAAGAAGGGATAATGACTGTGGTGAGGCATGTATTTATAGGGATAGGGACGGCACAGTGTTATTACACAGGTGCCCCTGGCGATTCACATCTGAAGGGCACGTGGCTATCATGCAACACATTGGAGGTTGTTCCACGTTCCCACGCACGCCTGGATTATCGGGTGGTCGTTCCCACTTCTCCGGGTTTCAGGTGAAAGGATTTAGCATTGAAAACGGATTAATATTTGTCTCTGGGTCTTCTGCTGACAAGGACGCAGAGAAGACATTCGACAGTTTCAATAGAATGCGTATGATTTGGACAGATAGAGGTTGAGATAGAGAGCATAGAGAGATTAGGGTCCGATCACATTCACTTAGTTCAAAAGATTCAACAAGGAAGACATAGCTATAAGTGAATGATGTAGAGGATAGAATACAAATATGTATATATCAGAAGACAATCAAATCAGCATAGTGAAGATAATCATGAAGACAAGTTGAAATTGAAGACAATCCAAATGTGAAGACATAGCAAATGTAACGCCATGAGTAAAACACTTCAAACAGAAGAATTTGGTGGTGGCGTTACCCACCGTATAGGAAGTATTAGACCCAGACACGGCACACAATTATCATGGCGCTCTGAAGTCAAGTTCCACATTAATGTATTCACACTCAGAATGTAAGTCTTCATTGATTGAAGATATACTTTACTTCGTGTGTTGCACATCTATGTCATCAACATGCTTAAGTGTTAGGATGTGTGCCTGATCACAGGACATTTGAGGATTCCAAGATATTTAGCTCACACCGTAACTTGCAAAACCTCTTCTCATGCAAGGGCTTGGTGAAGATATCTGCCAATTGCTCTTCAGTGTTGACGTGTATGATATCAATATCTTCCTTCATAACATGATCTCTGAGAAAGTGATGACGAATTTCAATGTGTTTTGTCTTCGAGTGCTGAACTGGGTTGTTGGCAATCTTGATGGCGCCTTCATTGTCGCAGTAGAGTGGTACTTGCTTCATATGAATGCCATAGTCTTTGAGTGTTTGCTTCATCCATAGAAGCTGGGCGTAGCAAGATCCATCAGCAATGTATTTAGATTCAGCTGTGGAGAGAGATACACAGTTCTGCTTCTTTGAAGACCAACATACAAGTGATCGTCCCAGAAAATGACATGTGCCTGATGTAGACTTGCGATCCACCTTGTCATCAGCATAATCAACATCTGAGAATCCAACTAGATCAAACTCTGAGCCCTTTGGATACCATAATCCTAGTGTTGGGGTGTGAGCCAAATATCAGAGAATTCGCTTCACATAAATAAAGCAAGGAACCAATCATGGAGCGGTATACCTTTTGATCGAACTCTTTACCATTGTCGTCGGGACCCAGATGATGTTTGGCTGGCATTGGCGTCGTGAAGCCTTTGCAATCTTGCATCCCAAATTTCTTCAGGCAATCTTTGAGGTATTTCTCTTGAGATATAAAGATGTCGTTGCGTTGCTGACGTATTTGAAGACCAAGGAAGAACTTTAGCTCACCCATCATGGACATCTGATATTGCTCTTGCATCATATATCCAAACTCGTCAGTGTATTTCTGATTGGTGCAGCCGAAGATAATGTCATCCACATATATTTGGCACACAAACAGTTCACCATCATATGTCTTCGTGAAGAGAGTGGGGTCGAGGGAACCAGGTTTGAAGCCTTTGCTCTTCAGGAAGTCTTTGAGTGTGTCATACCAAGCCCGAGGGGCTTGTTTGAGGCCATACAGTGCCTTGTTGAGCTTGTACACCATGTCAGGATGTTTTGGATCTTCAAAGCGAGGTGGTTGTGCAACATACACTTCTTCGTCAATCTTGCCATTGAGACAAGCGCTCTTCACATCCATTTGATGCAGAAGAATGTTATGATGATTTGCATAGGCCAGCAGTATGCGTATGGCTTCAAGCCTAGCCATAGGAGCAAATGTTTCATCGAAGTCAATCCCTTGAACTTGAGTGTATCCTTGAGCAACGTGGCGAGCTTTGTTTCTGACAACTTGACCATGCTCATCTTGCTTGTTGCGATATATCCATTTAGTGCCTATTATATTGTGCTTACGAGGATCAGGACGCTTAACCAATTCCCATACATTATTCAGTTCAAACTGTTGAAGCTCTTCTTGCATAGCTTGAATCCATTCAGGTTCCATGAAAGCTTCATCAACTTTCTTGGGTTCAGATATTGAGACGAATACGAAGTGCCCATAGAAATTTGCTAGCTGTGTTGCCCTTGAACGAGTGAGTGGACCTGGTGCATTGATGCTATCAATTATTCTCTCAATCTGTACTTCATTTGCAATACGAGGATGTATAGGATGGAGATTTTGCTCTTGCTGATCATTTTCATCGTTAGAAGGATTGTCTTCAGGCTGAGCATTGTCTTCTGGTTGATCAGGTGCGGAGATGATAAGTTCCTCTTCAGGCTGAGCATTGTCTTCTGGTTGATCAGGTGCGGAGATGATAAGTTCCTCTTCAGGCTGAGCTTCAGATGGTATGATTTCTCCAGTTCCCATAAGTTTGATTGATTCACTGGATGGAACTTCATCTAGCACATTTGACAGGTGCTCTCTTTGCGAGCCGTTAGTCTCATCTAACCGCACATCCATAGTTTCAACCACTTTATAGTGAAAGAGGTTGAAGACTCCGTAGGAGTGCGAATCCTTTCCATATCCAAGCATAAAACCTTCATGTGCTTTCGGTGCAAATTTTGAAGTGTGATGTGGATCCTTGATCCAGCACCTGGCACCAAATACTCTGAAGTAACTGACATTTGGCTTCTTGCCAGTAAGGACCTCATAGGATGTCTTGTTGAGAAGCTTATGAAGATAAACACGGTTGATGATATGGCATGTAGTATCAATGGCTTCAGGCCAGAATTTTCTTGGAGTCTTGTATTCATCAAGCATCGTCCGGGCCATCTCAATAAGTGTTCTGTTCATGCGTTCGATGATGCCATTCTGTTGTGGCGTGTACGGAGCTGAGAATTCATGTGTGATGCCCAAAGTATCAAGATATGTATCTAGCCCAGTGTTCTTGAATTCAATGCCATTGTCGCTTCTGATGTGCTTTATCTTGACGCCATAGTTGTTCATGGCTTGATTGGCGAAGCATCTGAAGACATCCTGCACTTCAGTCTTGTAGATGATTATATGCACCCAAGTATATCTTGAATAATCATCAACAATGACAAAGCCATAGAGACAAGCAGTAGTACTAAGAGTTGAGTAATGAGTGGGACCGAAAAGGTCCATGTGGAGCAGTTCGAAGGGTTGAGTCGTTGTCATGATTGTCTTCTAGGGACGCTTGGCCCTCGTCATCTTTCCTACTTCACAGGCACCGCATAAGTGATCCTTCTTGAACTTGACGCCCTCGATGCCTATGACATGCTTCTTTCTTGCAAGAGTGTGCAAGTTCCTCATGCCAGCATGCCCTAGCCTTCGATGCCAGAGCCAACATTCTGAAGCTTTTGCTAGAAGACATACGGCAAGTTGTGGTCCTGCTGAGAAATCTACCATGTACAAATCATCTTTCCGATACCCTTCAAAAACTAGAGACTTGTCAGATTCCATTAGAACAAGGCAACGATATTTTCCAAACATCACAATCATGTTTAAATCACAAAGCATTGAGACAGACATTAAGTTGAAACCAAGGGATTCAACAAGCATGACTTTATCCATGTGTTGATCACTTGAGATTGCAACTCTACCTAGACCCAATACCTTGCTTTTACCAGTGTCAGCAAATGTGATGTGACTTTTGTCAGATGGACGTAAGGTTGAGTCCATAAGAAGACTTCGCTTGCCAGTCATGTGATTAGTACACCCACTATCAATAATCCATTCTAAAGCAGCTGGTGTCGTACCCTACAGTGCAGTTAGGGGGATAGGCTTCACGAAGAGAATTGTGAAGCATAAACATTTGATGAGCAAGTGGATTATGAAAGCTTAGATCAAGGTTAGGACTGATAGGACAAGTAGCAAGCGACTCAGGAACAATATACACAACAAGACCATTTGGGCATTTGATCTTGCACCCTACAAGATGTTTAAGGTCACCAGCAATAGCTTCAGACGATTTTGGTTTTCGTCTGGAGACCTTTCCTGCAAAAAGAGAGTTAAGCTTTCTTAGCCACCCACATCTTCAAGGGTGGCTTCGAAGCAATGAGTCTAAGTGCAGCATCTGAGAACTTTGGCTTTAGAGCCCTAGCAAAAAGTCTTGCAGGTGGACAATAGTACTCATAAGAATAAGCAGAGTAGTTCTTGGTCTTATGAACATGGCGGTTTGACAAAACGCGCTCATATTGATAGGCCTGAGTAAGGTTTCCCTGCAAATCATTTGCGTTAGTGCGACTCAGGTGAGTCCTCTGTCTGTATGAAGCCTTTGGACCGTATGAATCCTGTGGTTTGGGGTTTGTCTTCTTCATGTGTGGTGTCATGACAACATTAACAGGAAGATTCTCCAAACATCTTTTCGGCACCCAGACTTTCTTCATAGGCGGCCCATTCCTGCAGTTAGTACCAATATACCTCGCAAACACTTCACCATTCTGATTCTTAAATAGTTTATAGTTTGCATCAAAGGATTCATCAATAACAATGGGATTAGCACAAGTGAAGCCAGATAGGGTGGATGGATCCGCTGAAGGTTCCTTTGCAGCAACCCATGTGGTTTTGGGGTACTGCTCAGGTTTCCAATAAGAGCCATCAGCATTCATTTTCCTCTCGAACCCAACACCCTCTTTCCTAGGGTTTTGGTTCAGGATCTGCCTTTTGAGAACATCACATAATGTCTGATGCCCTTTGAGACTTTTGAACATCCCTGTTTCAAGCAATGTCTTCAACCTAGCATTCTCATCAGCAATAGCAGTGGCATCCTCAGCAGAGGGGTTAGTTACCAGATCAGCAGTTGAAGATATTGCAACAGTAACAGCAGTAGAACATTCAGCAACAGAAGTAGCGTTATCACGCTCAATGCATTTAAGACATGGTGGTTCAAATCCTTCCTGAGCGGAACTGATCTGTTTGGCGCGAAGTGACTCATTTTCCTTTTTAAGATCTTCATGAGCCTCTCTCAATTTCTCAAGATCTTGCTTCCTTTGAAGATAATCATAGGAAAGCTTTTCATGAGTTGTTGAGAGCGTTTCATGACGACTTTCAAGTTCCTCATACTTAACATGAAGATTTTTTATGTCTTCAATTAAGGACTGAGGTCGAGTCATTTCAGCGTCTAACAGGTCATCGCTTTTGTCTAATAGTTTTTGAATATGTTCCATAGCTTTCTGTTGTTCAGTTGCAATTTTAGCAAGTGTTTTGTAGCTGGGTTTGGAACCACAATCAGAGTCATCTTCACTTGATGTTTGATAGTGAGTGGCGTGTGAGTTTACCTTGGCACCGCGTTCCATGAAGCAGTAGGTGGGAGTGGAGTTGTCCTTGTCATTAGCATCAGCGTTGGTGACGGAGTCATTGTCTTCAGTGTTGAAGGTGGACTTGGCAACATAGGTTGTAGCCAGACTTGCAACGCCAGAATCGGACTCCTCCTCATACTCCACCTCCGCCTCCTCCGAAGTGGACTCCTCCTCTGAATCCATTTCCTTGCCAACAAACGCACGAGCCTTGCCAGATGAGCTCTTCTTGTGTGATGAAGACTTTGAGGAAGACTTGGAAGAAGACTTTGAGTATTTCTTCTTCTTCTTGTCATCAGAATCATACTCCTTGCTCTTCTTTTTCTTCTTGTTCTCATTGTCCCGCTGCGGACACTCAGAGATGTAGTGGCCAGGTTTCTTGCACTTGTGGCATGTTCTCTTCTTGTAGTCATGAGCAGAAGCTTCATCATTCCTTGAGCTTGATCGTGAAGACTTTCTGAAGCCTTTCTTCTTGGTGAATTTTTGGAACTTCTTCACAAGCATAGCAAGCTCCTTTCCAATGTCTTCAGGATCATCAGAACTGTTGTCAGATTCTTCTTTAGATGAGGAGACATCTTTTGCCTTCAAGGCATGAGTTCACCCATAGTTGGGACCGTAGATGTCTCTTTTCTCAGAAAGCTAAAACTCATGTGTGTTGAGCCTCTCAAGTATGTTAGACGGATCGAGTGTCTTGAAGTCAGGACATTCTTGAATCATCAGGGCTAGGGTGTCAAACGAGCTGTCAAGTGATCTCAGGAGTGTCTTGACGACTTCATGCTTGGTGATCTCAGTAGCACCGAGGGCTTGAAGCTCATTTGTGATGTCAGTGAGTCGATCAAACGTGAGCTGGACATTCTCATTGTCATTTCTCTTGAAGCGGTTGAAGAGGTTGCGAAGGACACTGATTCTCTGATCTCTCTGGGTTGATACGCCTTCGTTGACCTTGGAGAGCCAGTCCCAGACTAGCTTAGATGTTTCCAAAGCACTCACACGGCCATACTGTCCTTTGGTCAGATGACCACAGATGATGTTCTTGGCAGTGGAGTCCAGTTGAACGAACTTCTTGACATCAGCAGCGGTGACACCTTCACCATCCTTGGGAATGCCATTCTTGACGACATACCATAGGTCAACATCAATGGCTTCAAGATGCATGCGCATCTTATTCTTCCAGTAGGGATATTCAGTTCCATCGAAGACTGGGCACGCAGCGGAGACTTTGATTATCCCTGTAGTCAACATAGCTAAAACTCCAGGTGGTTAAACCGAATCACACAGAACAAGGGAGTACCTTGCTCTGATACCAATTGAAAGTGCTAGTGATCGACTAGAGGGGGGTGAATAGGCGATTTTTATGAAAGTCTTCAAAACATGGAAGTTTCGAAGACAAACGATAGAAATAAACCTATTACCATGCAGCGAAAGGTAGACTACACTAAGCAAGCCATAGTCAAGTATTCAATGAAGAGAAAGCACAAAGACTAATAGCAGCTAGGCAGTATAGATCAGGTAGGAAGATATTGTGAAGCCAATCAGAACAAAGAGTTACTTAGTGAAGACAAAAGATAATGCAATCATACAATGACTTCACCAGGGCCAACAGTAAGTAAAGGAATGGGAAGGACGAAACCAGTGACTCGTCGAAGACAATGATTTGTTGGACCAGTTCCAGTTGTTGTGACAACTGCACGCCTGGTTAGGAAGGCTGAGATTCAACTCAGAAGACCGAGTCTTCACCTTATTCCCATTGAGCTAAGGACACCTAGTCCTCGCCCAATCACTCTGGTAAGTCTTCAAGGTATACTCCCAAACCTTCACAGACTTCATTCACCGGCGATCCACAATGACTCTTGGATGCTCAGAACGCGACGCCTAACCGGCTGGAGGATTCACAGTCCTCAAGTGTAATAAGTCTTCAGATCACACAGACAGGAAGACTTCAGTGATGCCTAACACTCTTTGGCTCTGGGTGGTTAGGGCTTTATCCTTGCAAGGAATTCTCTCTCAAAGGCTTCGAGGTGGGTTGCTCTCAAATGACAAAAGCCGTACAGTAACTCTGAGCAGCCAACCGTTTATGATTGTAGGGGGTGGGCTATTTATAGCCACTAGGCAACCCGACCTGATTTGTCCGAAATGACCCTTGGTGACTAAGGAACTGACACGTGTTCCAATGGTTAGATTTCAAACACACACGACAACTTTACTTGGGCTACAAGCAAAGCCGACTTATCCAACTCTGGACCAGATTCCTCTCATTGTCTTCGCTCGAAGACATAGGATTCTGGTTAAGCATCACTTCAGTCATTCTGACTGGTTCTCTTGGACCCCACTTAACAGTACGGTGGTTCCTATGACTCAACAAAGAAGAAAAAGAACGACAAAACATCTAAGTCTTCGCGCTCTACACTCTTCACACAATGTCTTCTCTTGTCATAGTCTTCAATGTCAATGTCTTCACATACCACCTTTGACTTCAATGTCTTCATACATTTTTAGGGGTCATCTCTGGTAGGAAAACCGAATCAATGAGGGACTTCTACCTGTGTTATCCTGCAATTCTCACAAACACATTAGTCCCTCAACCAGGTTTGTCGTCAATACTCCAAAACCAACTAGGGGTGGCACTAGATGCACTTACAAGAGCCTCAGCTTGGGGATGCCCCGGCATCCCAAGCTATTATCCAAAAGAGAGCAAGCAACTAAGCTTGGGGATGCCCCCGAGTGGCATCCCCTCTTTCTTCTAATGACCATCGATATTTTACTCGAAGCTATATTTTTATTCGTCATATACTATGTGTTTTGCTTGGAGCGTCTTGTATGATATGAGTCTTTGCTTCTTTTATTTTGTGTTTTAAGTCTTGATTCCTTGCTGGACACACCTATTTGGGAGAGCCAAAATTATGTCAAGACTTGTTAAGAATTACTCTCTATGCTTCACATAAAAATTTTATGAGCTATTGACTTGCTCTAGTGCTTCACTTATATCTTTTTGAGCACGGTGTGCTTTAGTATTTTTAAAGAAGTGCTCTCCTGATTCACTTAGATTTATATGAGAGTTAGTAAAAATTTCAAGAAATTCTCTCTTTCTTCACTTAAATTATTTTGAGAGAAATAATAATTATGCTCATGGTCTTCACTTATATTTGTTTGAGCTTGTCAAAAGCAACATATGAAAATTAGTTCCAAAGTGATGGATATCCAAGAAGGATATAATAAAAACTTTCATGAAGATCATTGGACAAAATAAGCTTGATTCTTAGTAATAGTTTTGACATATGATGATGTGGTATGTGAGTCATCTTGATGAGTAATTATGCTTTAGTAAGAATATTGGTGTTAAGGTTTGTGATTCCCTATACAAGCACGAAAGTTAGTAATTGTGCAATGAAATTATATCATACTTGTGGTGCATTATTCGGTGTTAATTATCCTTAATGCTCACTTATGAGATTATTCGTTTCTTGGTTGGTCGCTTCTCAATCTTTTGCTAGCCTTCATTTTGCACTAAGTATGATCACTACTTGTGCATCCAAAAACCTTTAACCAGTTTTGCCACATGAGTCCACTATATCTACCTATATGCAGTATTCTTTTGCTGTTCTAAGCAAATTTGTATGCGTCATCTCTAATTTTCAAAATGAACTTCTATTTTGTGTGTTCTTTTTGCTCGCGGAGAGGTGATGGGTGGCTAATACTTTCCATGCTAGATGTGTTATTCTCACGATGAGTGTTTATTCACTTGTCATTGCACGAGAGTAAGGCAAAGGTATTAGGGATGCCCAATCCCGAAATGAAAAATGAATTTAGTTTATGTTGTCAAATAGTAAATTCCTTGGAAAGTGTTGTATGGAGGGCAACTGTGGATACATCTAGCCATGGAAAGTGAAAGTGTGGTTGAAACAGGAATAAACTTTATTATCTGTTTGGGAACCGCCTATGATATATCTAGCATGGAAAGTGCTGGGAACTCTAAGTCGTTTTCGTTGATGGGGAGGATACACCTCCCAAAATGTTTTTTATCTCTAAGTTTTTTCGCTTTGAGCTCTGGCACCTCTACAAATCCCTACTTCCCTCTACGAAGGGCCTTTCTTTTACTTTATGCAATTTTTATTTTGAGTCTCCATCTTCTCTTACAAAAGCACCAACTAGGAGGCAATATGATCATACTTGAGCATTGGGTGTAGTTAATATGCGAGTGTGTTTCATGAATGGATCAATGATTGAGCATGATGGGCTAGGGATAGCTTATTTTAGCGTTGATATTTTGAAAGACATGGTTGCTTGTTGATATGCTTGAGTATTTAAGTTATCATGTCAAAACTAGACTATTGCTTTGAACAATATAAAGGTCCAAATGTCCATGCTATAAAGAAAAGAATATGATATGACATGTTAGGCAGCATTCCACATCAAAAAGCTTGGGGATGCTGATACGTCTCCAACGTATCTATGATTTTTTTATTGTTCCATGTTGTTATATTATCAATCTTGGATGTTTTATAATCATTTTATAGTCATTTTATATCATTTTTTGGCACTAACTTATTGACATAGTGCCAAGTGTGAGTTGCTGTTTTTTGCATGTTTTTTACACGTAGAAAATCAATACCAAACGGAGTCCAAATGCCACAAACTTTACGGAGATTTTTTATGGACCAGAAGACACCTAATGGGCCAAGGCTGTGCCTGGGGGTGCTCCGAGGAGAGCACAACCCACCAGGGCGCGCAGGAGGCCCAGGCGTGCCCTGGTGGGTTGTGCCCACCTCGGGTGCCCCCCGGACCGCCTCTTTGCTCTATAAATAACCCAATATTACAGAAAGCCTAGAGGAGTCGATGAAAAACAATTCTAGCTTCCCCAGAGTCCAAAACCACCAGATCCAATCTAGACACCATCATGGATGGGGTTCACCACCTCCATTGGTGCCTCTCTAATGATGCGTGAGTAGTTCTTTGTAGACCTTCGGGTCTGTAGTTAGTAGCTAGATGGCTTCCTCTCTCTCATTTAATTCTCAATACAATGGTCTCTTGGAGATCCATACGATGTAACTCTTTTTGCGGTGTGTTTGTTGGGATCGGATGAACTTTGAGTTTATGATCAGATCTATCTTTTTATATCCACGAAAGTATTTGAGTTTCTTTGATCTCTTTTATGCATGATTGCTTACAGCCTCGTATTTCTTCTCCGGTATTTGGGTTTTGTTTGGCCAACTTGATCTATTTATCTTGCAACGGGAAGGGGTGCTTTGTAGTGGGTTCGATCTTATGGTGCTTGATCCTAGTGACAGATGGGGAACCTACACGTATGTATCGTTGCTACTAGGGATAAAACAATGGGGTATATCTCTACATAGATAGATCTTGTCTACATCATGTCATCATTCTTACTGCATTACTCCGTTTTTCCATAAACTTAATACACTAGATGCATCCTGGATAGTGGTCGATGTGTGGAGTAATAGTAGTAGATGCAGGCAGGAGTCGGTCTACTAATCTTGGACATGATGCCTATGTAATGATCATTGCCTGGATATCGTCATGAGTATTTGAAGTTCTATCAATTGCCCAACAGTAATTTTTTTACCCACCGTTTGCTATTTTTCTCGAGAGAAGCCACTAGTGAAACCTACGGCCCTCGGGTCTCTTTCTCATATTATTTGCCTTCGCGGTCTATTTTATTTGCCTTTTATTTTCAGATTTATTAAACCAAAAATACAAAAATACCTTTCTACAATTTATTTTATTTTGCGTTCGATCTATCAATATTTACAACTTTCTCCCGTCAACGCACCAATTTCTGGCACCGTTACCCAAAAAGAATTGACAACCCTTTAACACGTCGGGTTGCGAATATTTGTTATTTGTGTGCAGGGGCTATTTACGGTGTGTTGCTTGGTTCTCATACTGGTTCGATAACCTTGGTTTCATATCTGAGGGAAATACCTACCGCCACTGTGCTGCATCATTCCTTCCTACTTGGGGAAATACCGACGTAGCTTCAAGCGACATCAATTTGGCATTTAGTAGAGAGCACAAAGCAACATATATCATGCAATGATGAAGTCTAACTCTCTTCCTATGCATCGGCATGTCATACAAGAACAATTCATGCACATCAAGTAAAGGCCGATACATAGCATAAGCAGTTTCTTGCAATTTTATCGTGTTGGAAACATAGAGAGGCAGAGATGTAGTTCCTCTCTCATAATAATTGCAAGTAGGAGCAACAAGCACATGCATATTGTATTCATCAAAATCATCACGTATAATGGTAGAACGCAGCCCATCAATATAATCCTTAATAAGTGCAATCTTCTCCAATATAGTGTGGTTTGGAGAATTCAAAAAGATAATAGGACTATCATGTGTGGGTGCAACAGCAATAATTTCATTCTTAATATAAGGAACTATAGCAAGTTCATCTCCATAAGCATAATTCATATTGGCATTTTGGCCACAAGCATAGCAAGCATCAAGTTCATCAAAAAGGGATATTTCAAAAGAATCCAAGGGATCATAGCAATTATCATAGCATTCATACTTCCGTAAGCATGAAGGGAAATTAAATAATGTATGAGTTGAAGAGTTACTCTCATTAGAAGGTGCGCACGGGTAGCTAATCCGCTCTTCCTCCTTTTGTTCTTCGCTCTCCTCATCATCTTTTTCATGCAATGAGCTCATAGTTTCATCAATTCCTTCTTCCATAGACTCCTGCAAAATATTAGTCTCTTCTTGGACAACTGAGATTTTCTCAATAAATTCATCAATATCAGAATTATATTTATAATTATCATAGCAATATTTCAGGATAGCAAAAATTTTAGGTCTATAAACGGAATCATCAAAATCTTCAAACTTTTCAAACAAAGATTCAATTTCATAAGCACCCTTAAAAGCAACAAATTCTTCTATTCGTTCCACATCATAGTAATCATATATACCATTCGCATAAGAAGCCAGGGTTTCATTATCATTAAATTTGCATGAAAAGGGAAGGTGTGGAGCATTCACCCTAGAGCAACAAGTAAAATCATATCTCAAGCATAAATCCCGAGCATAACAATGCAACATATAAATTTGATCCCATAAAAGCGATAATCCCTAAAGTGTTCATGTTGATCCAACGTTACTCCCATTATCATGTTGGATGGGGTTTTCTCAGGATTATGAAAGTAGTGCATAATATTTTTCACATAACAAGCATCGAGGGTTTTAGGAGGTTCCCCATCTCCATGAGTAGCAAGTACCACTATTTTTTTGGTGTTTCGTGTTCCATATCTATAACTAAAGATAGAGAAGAACTTAGAACAAAAAATAAAAACTACTTAGTGATAAAGCAAACAAGCACACGTGAGAGTATTCACCCCACGCTATTGCTCCCCGGCAATGGCGCCAGAAAAAGGTCTTGATAACCCACAAGTATAGGGGATCGTTTGTAGCCTTCTTTGATAAATAAGAGTGTCGAACCCAACGAGGAGCTAAAGGCAGAACAAATATTCCCTCAAGTTCTATCGACCACCAATACAACTCTACGCACACTTAACGTTGCTTTACGTAGAACAAGAATAAAACTAGGAGTAATTCACGAGAATAAAACTATGAATAAATTGCAATGTAATAAAAGTGGATAGCTTTTGTCAACAAGAAAGTCATTTGTCCCTAGGAAATCGATAACAAGTACCGGTAATCATTCTTGCAATTCTATATGAGGGAGAGGCATGAGATAACATACTTTCTCTACTTGGATCATATGCACTTATGATTGGAACTCTAGCAAGCATCCGCAACTACTAAAGATCATTAAGGTCATGAAACCCAACCATATCATTAACTATCAAGTCCTCTTTATCCCACGCGCAACAACCCACCTACTCGGGTGTAAGCTTCTGTCAGTCCCGCAACCCACCATAAGCAAATCCTGAACGTATTGCAACACCCTACAGCGGGGACTCCTCACATTTACGCGAGACGGAGGGCACCGTAGGACAGCACCATAAATAAAATAAACAATCATACCAGCCAAGATCACGATTAACCCACAGGACAAAACAGATATACTCAAACATCATAGGATAACCATAGATCATTGGGAAATAATATATGGAGTTGAGCACCATGTTTAAGTAGAGATTACAGCAGGGAGAAGAGGTGTTACACCGCTGCATAGAGGGGGAGAAAGTTGGTGTTGACGGTAGCAAGATTGTTGACGTAGATCGCCATGATGATCCTAGCCCCAACGGTGTTCCGGCGCCACCGGGAGAGAGGGGGAGAGCCCCCCTCCTCCTTCTTCTTCCTTGGCCTCCCCCTAGATGGGAGGAGCGTTCCCCCTCTGGTCCATGGCCTCCATGGCGGCGGAGGGGTGGGAGCCCCTCCGAGATTGGATCACCCTCTCTGTTCTCTTCTATTTCACATTCCCCAGATCTGGCCGAAAACCGTTTCTTATATTCCGGGAGATCCATAACTCCGATTGCACTGAGATTTTAACACGATTTTTTCTAGATATAAGCTTCCTTGCGCCCAGATTAGAGCTCCAACCGACGTTCAAGGAGGGCACAACCCACCACCACGCGCCAAGGGCCTCTGGTGCACCCTGGTGTCTTGTGGGTTGTGTGGGCCTCCGTTTGCGGTGATTCCAACTCCCAAAAATCACATATATTCCAAAATAATTCTCCGTGAAATTTTATTGCATTTGGACTTCATTTTATATGGATATTCTGCGATACAAAAAACATGCAAAAACAGGAACTGGCACTGGGCACTGGATCAATAGGTTACTCCAATAAATCATATAAATAGTTGCCAAAAATATGTGAAAGTTGTAGAATGTTGACATGAAACAATCAAAAATTATAGATACGACGGAGACGTATCAATTTCCGACAAGCACACAACACATGAACTTACACTAGTAGAAAACAGGGCTTCAGTTGAGGCCATGATAAGGGCATTAATCCTGCTTCACTCATGAACCGGGACCAAAGGGTGCATCAGTCCAGGTTCGTGAGGCCAGGGCGCCGGCTGGGCCTCGGGGGCCATTGGTCCCGGTTCGTCTAACACCTTTGGTCCCGGTTCCAGACACGAACCAGGACTAATGGGCCCCACTCCTGGCCCAGCGCCTTTAGTCCCGGTTGGTGGCTGGAACCGGGACCAAAGGTCAGTCTTCTGTCCCGGTTCTAGCCACCATCCAGGACTAAAGAGAAGCCTAAATATACCCCTGCCCGCTCACTGCGCTGTTCGCCCACTACTCTGTTTTTTTGGCCGGCCGTGGGAGAGGTGTGTGTTGTTCTAGCTCACCTCCTATGCACATGAGGTGTTCGATGAAATGCCCGAGCCACACTTAAGATTTCTCCTCTCCAAGCTCCTTGTCCAATCTCCATTTTCCCCAAGATTTTTCTAGGTTTGCCGGTCCGTCCTGTCCCGTCCCCGTCCTCACCGCCGTCGATCGCCCGCGCCGATCTCGTCGCCGGCACCACCGTGGTGAGCCTTTTGTTCTTATCTTCTTTCTAAAAGAAAAAAATTCTTACTTGTATGATTTACATAGATACTTATATAATTTTCTTACTTTTATTATTGTTTGTTATTATATAGTGCGATGATTTTGGTATCCGCCCCCATCGGCCCTCGTCCTGTCTATGATTCAGATGTGGTATATTATCTTTTATAACTATTTATTTCATTTAGTGTTCATGACAATTACGCCGACCAACGTGACATAGATGTTTTTATCTAGGAGGTATGTGAACCAGAAATTCGAACCGAGCCTCTTGTCGAGAGGTTAAATTTAGTTGAAAAAAGAAAACAATTACTTAAAGAAAAAATTAAAAGAATTGAGGAGGAGAAGATGAAATTGGAGTTGCATGTTGCGGATGCCGTCGATGATCACAAGATCAAGATGGATGCAATGCACTTGATTAGAAAGATTAGAAAATATGCCATTCACACTGAGGCTTGGTATCATTATGCCGTTGGATCAATTGTTACCTTAGTTGAGATTATGATCGCATTTGTTGTTGCATTTGAATGTTTTACATAGTTTCAATGTATGTTTTAATTAGATGCTCCAGAGAGCTATATGTTGTTCAATGAGAACTATGTATGAACTTTCTGCATTTATTTTTTCAGTAATAAAATTTGATCACTACTGTACTTTGGTTTTAATGTGATGATGAACTTCTATTAATTTGGTCACTTCTCTATTCATGATGTTCTGTAATGTTTTTTGACACGCTTAATTATATATAATGCACGCAGATGAACCGGAAATGGATGTACGGTGACAAACGCACCTCCGGGTACATTAAGGGTGTGCATAATTTTCTCGAAGTGGCCGAGGCAAACAAGCAAAATGCTTTTATGTGTTGTCCATGCCCTATCTGTGGGAATACAAAGTCTTACCCTGACTCGAAAACCATTCCCATCCACCTGCTTGAGAAGGGTTTCATTGAATTGCCCTAGAGGCAATAATAAAGTTATTATTTATTTCCTTATATCATGATAAATGTTTATTATTCATGCTAGAATTGTATTAACCGGAAACATAATACATGTGTGAATAGATAGACAAACAGATTGTCACTAGTATGCCTCTACTTGACTAGCTTGTGGATCAAAGATGGTTATGTTTCCTAACCATATACATGAGTTGTCATTTGATTAACAGGGTCACATCATTAGGAGAATGATGTGATTGACATGACCCATTCCGTTAGCTTAGCACACCATCGTTTAGTATTCTGCTATTGCTTTCTTCATGACTTATACATGTTCCTATGACTATGAGATTATGCAACTCCCGTTTACCGGAGGAACACTTTGTGTGCTACCAAACGTCACAACGTAGCTGGGTGATTATAAAGGTGCTCTACAGGTGTCTCCAAAGGTACTTGTTGGGTTGGCGTATTTCGAGATTAGGAATTGTCACTCCGATTGTCGGAGAGGTATCTCTGGGCCCTCTCAGTAATGCACATCACTTAAGCCTTGCAAGCATTGCAACTAATGAGTTAGTTGCGGTATGATGTGTTACGGAACGAGTAAAGAGACTTGCTGGTAACGAGATTGAACTAGGTATTGAGATACCGACGGTCGAATCTCGGGCAAGTAACATACCGATGACAAAGGGAACAACGTATGTTGTTGTGCGGTTTGACCGATAAAGATCTTCATAGAATATGTGGGAGCCAATATGAGCATCTAGGTTCTGCTATTGGTTATTGACCGGAGACGTGTATCAGTCATGTATACGTAGTTCTCGAACCTGTAGGGTCCGCACGCTTAACGTTACGATGACAGTTATATTATGAGTTTATATGTTTTGATGTACCGAAGGTTGTTCGGAGCCCCGGATATGATCAAGGGCATGAAGAGGAGTCTCGAAATGGTCGAGACATGAAGATTGATATATTGGAAGCCTATGTTTGGATGTCGGAAGTGTTCCGGGTGAAATCAAGATTTTACCGGAGTACCGGGAGGTTACCGGAACCCCCCGGGGGCTTAATGGGCCTACATAGGCCTTAGTGGAAATAGAGGGGAAGCAAGGGGAGTGTGGGGCGCGCCCCCCCAAGGCCCAAACCGAATTGGTTTAGGGCAAGGGGGCCGGGCCCCTCTTTCCTTCTTCCCTTCTCTCTTTTCCTTCTCCCGAATCCTATTCCAACTAGGAAAGGGGGGAGTCCTACTCCCGGTGGGAGTAGGACTCCTCCTGGCGCGCCCTCTCCCTGGCCGGCCGCACCCCCCTTGCTCCTTTATATATGGGGGTAGGGGGCAGCCCAAAGACACAACAATTGATCAAGTTGATCTTTTAGCCGTGTGCGGTACCCCCCTCCACCATAGTCCACCTCGATAATACTGTAGCGGTGCTTAGGCGAAGCCATGCATCGGTAGAACATCAACATCATCACCACACCGCCGTGCTGATGAAACTCTCCCTCAACACTCAGCTGGATCGGAGTTCGAGGGACGTCATCGGGCTGAATGTGTGTTGAACTCGGAGGTGTCGTACGTTCGATACTTGATCGGTTGGATCGTGAAGACGTACGACTACATCAACCGCGTTGTGCTAACGCTTCCGCTTCCGGTCTACGAGGGTACGTAGACAACACTCTCCCCTCTCGTTGCTATGCATCACCATGATCTTGCGTGTGCGTAGGATTTTTTTTGAAATTACTACGTTCCCCAACAGTGGCATCCGAGCCAGGTTTTATGCATAGATGTCATATGCACGAGTAGAACACAAGTGAGTTGTGGGCGATATAAGTCATACTGCTTACCAGCATGTCATACTTTGGTTTGGCAGTATTGTTGGATGAAGCGTCCTGGACCGACATTACGCGTACGCTTACGCGAGACTGGTTCTATCGACGTGCTTTGCACACAGGTGGCTGGCAGGTGTCAGTTTCTCCAACTTTAGTTGAACCGAGTGTGGCTAGGCCCGGTCCTTGCGAAGGTTAAAACAACACCAACTTGACAAACTATCGTTGTGGTTTTGATGCGTAGGTAAGAACGGTTCTTGCTAAGCCCGTAGCAGCCACGTAAAACTTGCAACAACAAAGTAGAGGACGTCTAACTTGTTTTTGCAGGGCATGTTGTGATGTGATATGGTCAAGACATGATGCTAAATTTTATTGTATGAGATGATCATGTTTTGTAACCGAGTTATCGGTAACTGGCAGGAGCCATATGGTTATCACTTTATTGTATGCAATTCAATCACCCTGTAATGCTTTACTTTATCACTAAGCGGTAGCGATAGTCGTGGAAGCATAAGTTTGGTGAGACGACAATGATGCTACGATGGAGCTCAAGGTGTCGCGCCGGTGACGATGGTGATCATGAAGGTGCTTCGGAGATGGAGATCACAAGCACAAGATAATGATGGCCATATCATATCACTTATATTGATTGCATGTGATGTTTATCTTTTATGCATCTTATCTTGCTTTGACTGACGGTAGCATTATAAGATGATCTCTCACTAAATTTCAAGATAAAAAGTGTTCTCCCTGAGTATGCACCGTTGCAAAAGTTCGCCGTGCCCAGACACCAGGTGATGATCGGGTGTGATAAGCTCTACGTCCATCTACAACAGGTGCAAGCCAGTTTTACACACGCAGAATACTCAGGATAAACTTGACGAGCCTAGCATATGCAGATATGGCCTCGGAACACTGAGACCGAAAGGTCGAGCGTGAATCATATAGTAGATATGATCAACATAGTGATGTTCACCATTGGAAACTACTCCATTTCACGTGATGATCTGTTATGGTTTAGTTGATTTGGATCACATGATCACTTAGAAGATTAGAGGGATGGCTTTCTAAGTGGGAGTTCTTAAGTAATATGATTAATTGAACTTAAATTTATCATGAACTTAGTACCTGATAGTATCTTGCTTGTCTATGTTTGATTGTAGATAGATGGCCCGTGCTGTTGTTCCATTGAATTTTAATGCGTTCCTTGAGAAAGCAAAGTTGAAAGATGATGGTAGCAATTACACAGACTGGGTCCGTAACTTGAGGATTATCCTCATTGCTGCACAGAAGAGTTATGTCCTAGAAGCACAGCTGGGTGTACCACCTGCACCAGCAACTGCATACATTGTGAATGCCTGGCAGTCACGTGTTAATGACTACTCGATAGTTCAGTGTGCCATGCTTTACGGCTTAGAACCGGGACTTCAACGACGTTTTGAACGTCATGGAGCATATGAGATGTTCCAGGAGTTGAAGTTACTATTTCAAAAGAATGCCCAGATTGATAGATATGAAGTCTCCAATAAGTTCTATAGCTGCAAGATGGAGGAGAATAGTTCTGTCAGTGAACATATACTCAGAATGTCTGGGTACCATAATCACTTGACTCAGCTGGGAGTTAATCTTCCGGTTGATAGTGTCATTGACAGAGTTCTTCAATCACTGCCACCAAGCTACAAGAGCTTCGTGATGAACTATAACATGCAAGGGATGGATAAGACAATTCCCGAGCTCTTCGCAATGCTCAAAGCTGCGGAGGTAGAAATCAAGAAGGAGCATCAAGTGTTGATGGTCAGTAAGACCACCAATTTTAAGAAGGGCAAAGGGAAGAAAAAGGGGAACTTCAAGAAGAACGGCAAGCAAGTTGCTGCTTAGGAGAAGAAACCCAAGTCTGGACCTAAGCCTGAGACTGAGTGCTTCTACTACAAGCAGACTGGTCACTAGAAGCGGAACTGCCCCAAGTATTTGGCGGATAAGTAGGATGGCAAGGTGAACAAAGGTATATGTGATATACATGTTATTGATGTGTACCTTACTAGAGCTCGCAATAGCACCTGGGTATTTGATACTGGTTCTGTTGCTAATATTTGCAACTCGAAACAGGGACTACGGATTAAGCGAACACTGGCAAAGGACGAGGTGACGATGCGCGTGAGAAATGGTTCCAAAGTCGATGTGATCGCGGTCGGCACGCTACCTCTATATCTACCTTCGGGATTAGTATTAGACCTAAATAATTGTTATTTGGTGCCAGCATTGAGCTTGAACATTATATCTGGATCTTGTTTGATGCGAGATGGTTATTCATTTAAATCAGAGAATAATGGTTGTTCTATTTATATGAGTAATATCTTTTATGGTCATGCACCCTTGAAGAGTGGTCTATTTTTTATGAATCTCGATAGTAGTGATACACATATTCATAATGTTGAAGCCAAAAGATGCAGAGTTGATAATGATAGTGCAACTTATTTGAGGCACTGCCGTTTAGGTCATATCGGTATAAAGCGCATGAAGAAACTCCATACTGATGGACTTTTGGAACCACTTGATTATGAATCACTTGGTACTTGCGAACCGTGCCTCATGGTCAACATAAGTAAAATGTCGTTCTCTGGTACTATGGAGAGAGCAACAGATTTGTTGGAAATCATACATACAGATGTATGTGGTCCGATGAATGTTGAGGCTCGTGGCGGATATCGTTATTTTCTCACCTTCACAGATGATTTAAGCAGATATGGGTATATCTACTTGATGAAGCATAAGTCTGAAACATTTGAAAAGTTCAAAGAATTTCAGAGTGAAGTTGAAAATCATCGTAACAAGAAAATAAAGTTTCCATGATCTGATCGTGGAGGAGAATATTTGAGTTACGAGTTTGGTCTACATTTGAAACAATACAGAATAGTTTCGCAACTCACGCCACCCGGAACACCACAGCGTAATGGTGTGTCCGAACGTCGTAATCGTACTTTACTAGATATGGTGCAATCTATGATGTCTCTTATAGATTTACTGCTATCATTCTGGGGATATGCTTCAGAGATGGCCGCATTCACGTTAAATAGGGCACCATCAAAATCCGTTGATACGACCCCTTATGAACTGTGGTTTGGCAAGAAACCAAAGTTGTCGTTTCTGAAAGTTTGGGGCTGCGATGCTTATGTGAAAAAGATTCAACCTAATAAGCTCAAACCCAAATCGGAGAAATGTGTCTTCATAGGATACCCAAAGGAGACTGTTGGGTACACCTTCTATCACAAATCCGAAGGCAAGACTTTCGTTGCTAAGAATGGATCCTTTCTAGAGAAGGAGTTTCTCTCGAAAGAAGTGAGTGGGAGGAAAGTGGAACTTGATGAGGTAACTATACCTGCTCCTCTATTGGAAAGTAGTTCATCACAGAAACCAGTTTCTATGACACCTACACCAATTAGTGAGGAAGTTAATGATAATGATCATGGAACTTCAGATCAAGTTACTACTGAACCTCGTAGATCAACCAGAGTAAGATCCGCACCAGAGTGGTACGGTAATCCTGTTCTAGAAGTCATGATACTAGATCATGATGAACCTACGAACTATGAAGAAGCGATGGTGAGCCCGGATTCCACAAAATGGCTTGAGGCCATGAAATCTGAGATGGGATCCATGTATGAGAACAAAGTATGGACTTTGGTTGACTTGCCCGTTCATCAGCAAGCAATTGAGAATAAATGGATCTTCAAGAAGAAGACTGACGCTGATGGTAATGTTACTGTCTATAAAGCTCGACTTGTTGCAAAAGGTTTTCGACAAGTTCAAGGGATTGACTACGATGAGACCTTCTCACCCATAGCGATGCTTAAGTCTGTCCGAATCATGTTAGCAATTGCCGCATTTTATAATTATGAAATTTGGCAAATGGATGTCAAAACTGCATTCCTAAATGGATTTCTAGAAGAAGAGTTGTATATGATGCAACCGGAAGGTTTTGTCAATCCAAAGGAAGCTAACAAAGTGTGCAAGCTCCAGCGATCCATTTATGGACTGGTGCAAGCCTCTCGGAGTTGGAATAAACGCTTTGATAGTGTGATCAAAGCATTTGGTTTTATATGGACTTTTGGAGAAGCCTATATTTACAAGAAAGTGAGTGGGAGCTCTGTAGAATTTGTGATATTATATGTGGATGACATATTGCTAATTGGAAATGATATATAATTTCTGGATAGCATAAAGGGATACTTGAATAAGAGTTTTTCAATGAAAGACCTCGGTGAAGCTGCTTACATATTAGGCATCAAGATCTATAGAGATAGATTGAGATGCTTAATTAGACTTTCACAAAGCACATACCTTTACAAAGTTTTGAATAAGTTCAAAATGGATCAAGCAAAGAAAGGGTTCTTGCCTGTGTTACAAGGTGTGAAGTTGAGTAAGACTCAATGCCCGACCACTTCAGAAGATAGAGAGAAAATGAAAGATGTTCCCTATGCTTCAGCCATAGGCTCTATCATGTATGCAATGTTGTGTACCAGACCTGATGTGTGCCTTGCTATAAGTCTTGCAGGGAGGTACCAAAGTAATCCAGGAGTGGATCACTGGACAGCGGTCAAGAACATCCTGAAATACCTGAAAAGGACTAAGGATATGTTTCTCATTTATGGAGGTGACAAAGAGCTCATCGTAAACGGTAACGTTGATGCAAGCTTTGGCACTGATCCGGACGATTCTAAATCACAAACCGGATACGTGTTTACATTGAACGGTGGAGCTGTCAGTTGGTGCAGTTCTAAACAAAGCGTTGTGGCGAGATCTACATGTGAAGTGGAGTACATAGCTGCTTCGGAAGCAGCAAATGAAGGAGTATGGATGAAGGAGTTCATATCCGATCTAGGTGTCATACCTAGTGCATCGGGTCCAATGAAAATCTTTTGTGACAATACTGGTGCAATTGCCTTGGCAAAGGAATCCAGATTTCACAAGAGAACCAAACACATCAAGAAACGCTTCAATTCCATCCGGGATTTAGTCCAGGTGGGAGACATAGAAATTTGCAAGATACATATGGATCTAAATGTTGCAGACCCGTTGCCTAAGCCTCTTCCACGAGCAAAACATGATCAGCACCAAGGCTCCATGAGTGTTAGAAACATTACTGTGTAATCTAGATTATTGACTCTAGTGTAAGTGGGAGACTGAAGGAAATATGCCCTAGAGGCAATAATAAAGTTATTATTTATTTCCTTATATCATGATAAATGTTTTTTATTCATGCTAGAATTGTATTAACCGGAAACATAATACATGTGTGAATACATAGACAAACAGAGTGTCACTAGTATGCCTCTACTTGACTAGCTCGTTGATCAAAGATGGTTATGTTTCCTAACCATAGACATGAGTTGTAATTTGATTAATGGGATCACATCATTAGGAGAATGATATGATTGACTTGACCCATTCCGTTAGCATAGCACTTGATCGTTTAGTTTTTTGCTATTGCTTTCTTCATGACTTATACATGTTCCTATGACTATGAGATTATGCAACTCCCGTTTACCGAAGGAACATTTTGTGTGCTACCAAACGTCACAACGTAACTGGGTGATTATAAAGGTGCTCTACAGGTGTCTCCAAAGGTACTTGCTGGGTTGGCGTATTTTGAGATTAGGATTTGTCACTCTGATTGTCGGAGAGGTATCTCTGGGCCCTCTCGCTAATGCACATCACTTAAGCCTTGCAAGCATTGCAACTAATGAGTTAGTTGAAGGATGATGTATTACGGAACGAGTAAAGAGACTTGCCGGTACAACATTGAACTAGGTATTGAGAGACCGACGATCGAATCTCAGGCAAGTAACATACCGATGACAAAGGGAACAACGTATGTTGTTGTGCGGTTTGACCGATAAAGATCTTCGTAGAATATGTGGGAGCCAATATGAGCATCCAGGTTCCGCTATTGGTTATTGACCGGAGACGTGTCTCGGTCATGTCTACATAGTTCTCAAACCCGTAGGGTCCGCACGCTTAACGTTACGATGGCAGTTATATTATGAGTTTATATGTTTTGATGTACCGAAGGTTGTTCGGAGTCCCGGATATGATCAAGGACATGACGAGTGATACGTCTCCAACGTATCTATAATTTTTGATTGATCCATGCTATATTATCTACTGTTTTTTGGCAATATTGGGCTTTATTATCCACTTCTATATTATTTTTGGGACTAACCTATTAACCGGAGGCCCAGCCCAGATTTGCTCTTTTATGCCTATTTCAGTGTTTTGAAGAAAAGGAATATCAGACGGAGTCAAAACGGAACGAAATCAACTAGAGAAGTTATTTTTGGAAGGAAACACACCTGATGGACTTGGACCCCACGCCAGAAGATACAAGAGCTGCCCACGAGGGTGGGGGGCACGCCCACCCCCTAGGGCGCGCCCCCTGTCTCATGGGGCCCTCGTGGCTCCCCCAACGTACCTCCTGCACCCGTATATACCTATGTGACCTAAAACTTCAAGAACGCACAATAATCGGGAGTTCCGCCGCCAGAAGCCTCCGTAGCCACCGAAAACCAATCTAGACCCATTCCGGCACCCTGCCGGAGGGGGCAATCCCTCTCCGATGGCCATCTTCATCATCCCGGTGCTCTCCATGACGAGGAGGGAGTAGTTCTCCCTCGGGGCTGAGGGTATGTACCAGTAGCTATGTGTTTGATCTCTCTCTCTCTCTCTCTCTCTCTCTCTCTCTCGTGTTCTTGAGATGATACGATCTTGATGTATCGCGAGCTTTGCTATTATATTTGGATCCTATGATGTTTCTCCCCCCCTCTTCTCTCTTGTAATGAATTGAGTTTTCCCCTTGAAGTAATCTTATCGGGTGAGTCTTTAAAGACTTGAGAACACTTGATGTATGTCTTGCCGTGGATATCTGTGGTGACAATGGGATACCACGTGCCACTTGATGTATGTTTTGGTGACCAACTTGCGGGTTTCGTGACATTGGGAACCTATGCATAGGGGTTGGCACACGTTTTCGTCGTGATTTTCCGGTAGAGACTTTGGGGCACTCTTTGAGGTTCTATGTGTTGGTTGAATAGATGAATTGACATTGTGTGATGCATATCATATAATCATACCCACGGATACTTGAGGTGACATTGGAGTATCTAGGTGACATTATGGTTTTGGTTGATTTGTATCTTAAGGTGTTATTCTAGTACGAACTCTAGGGCTGTTTGTGACACTTATAGGAATAGCCCAACGGATTGATTGTAAAGAATAACTTTGAGGTGGTTTCGTACCCTACCATAATCTCTTCGTTCGTTCTCTGCTATTAGTGACTTTGGAGTGACTCTTTGTTGCATGTTGAGGGATAGTTTTATGATCCAATTATGTTAGTATTGTTGAGAGGACTTGCACTAGCGAAAGTATGAACCCTAGGCCTTGTTTCCACACATTGCAATACCGTTTACGATCACTTTTATCACTTGCTACCTTGCTGTTTTTATTATTTCAGATTACAAAAACTATTATCTACTATCCATATTGCACTTGTATCACCATCTCTTCGCCGAACTAGTGCACCTATACAATTTACCATTGTATTGAGTGTGTTGGGGACACAAGAGACTCTTTGTTATTTGGTTGCAGGGTTGCTTGAGAGAGACCATCTTCATCCTACGCCTCCTACGGATTGATAAACCTTAGGTCATCCACTTGAGGGAAATTTTCTACTGTCCTACAAACCTCTGCACTTGGAGGCCCAACAACGTCTACAAGAAGAAGGTTGTGTAGTAGACATCAAGCTCTTTTCTGGCGCCGTTGCCGGGGAGGTGAGTGCTTGAAGGTATATCTTTAGATCTTGCAATCGAGTCTTTTAGTTTCTTGTTTTATCACTAGTTTAGGTTATAAAGGAAAACTACAAAAAAATGAAATTGAGTTTGTCTCATACGCTTCATCTTTTTAATATCTTTCGTGAGTATGATGGAAAGGAAAATTGTGCTCAAGTGCTAGAAGAAGAAATCTATAAAATGTTTGGCACTAAATATTTGAATGATGAGCATGATTGCAATGTTGTTAGTATGAATTCCTTGAATATCCATGATGCTAATGATATGCAAAGCCACAAGCTTGGGGAAGCTATGTTTGATGAAGATGATATTTTTTGTCCCCCAAGCTTTGATGAGCAAATTTATTATGATGAAAGCATGCTATCTATGATGATTATTGTGATGACACGTATGCTTTAAAGAACAATGATAACCATGAAACTTTTCATCTTGATCTTAATTTTCAATCACATGATAGTTATTTTGTTGAGTTTGCTCCCACTATTATTCATGAGAAGAATTTTGCTTATGTGGAGAGTAGTAAATTTTGCATGCTTGTAGATCATGAAAAGAATGCTTTAGGTGCTGGTTATATTGTTGAATTCATTCATGATGCTACCGAAAATTATTATGAGGGAGGAACATATGCTTGTAAGAATTGCAATAATATCAAGTTTCCTCTCTATGTGCGTAAAGTTTTGAAGTTATGCTTGTTTTACCTTCCTATGCAAGTTGATTCTTGTTTCCATAAGTTGTTTGCTCACAAAATCCCTATGCATAGGAAGTGGGTTATACTTAAATGTGCTAGTCATATTCTTCATGATGCTCTATTTATGTTACAATTCTTATCCTTTATGTGAGCATCATTGAAATCATCATGCCTAGCTTGAGGCGTTAAACGATAGCGCTTGTTGGGAGGCAACCCAATTTTATTTTAGTTCCTTGCTTTTTGTTCCAGTTTAGTAATAAATAATTCATCTAGCCTCTGTTTAGATGTGGTTGTATGCTTTTAAATTAGTGTTTGTGCCAAGTAGAACCTTTGGGAAGACTTGGGGAAAGTCTTGGTGATCATGCTGTAAAAAACAGAAACTTTAGCACTCACGAGAATTGCTGCCATTTTTATTTGGAGAGTGCTATTTAGTTAATTCTTTTTGCAGATGATTAATAGATAAATTCCTCAGGTCCATCAATTTATTTGAGAATTTCATAAGTTCCATAAGTATACGTTTGATCCAGATTACTACAGACTGTTCTGTTTTTGACAGATTCTGTTTTTCATGTGTTGTTTACTTATTTTGATGAATCTATGGCTAGTAAAATAGTTTATAAACCATAGAGAAGTTGGAATACAGTAGGTTTAACACCAATATAAATAAATAATGAGTTCATTACAGTACCTTGAAGTGGTGATTTATTTTCTTATACTAACGGAGCTTACGAGTTTTCTGTTAAGTTTTGTGTTGTGAAGTTTTCAAGTTTTGGGTAAAGATTCGATGGACTATGGAATAAGTAGTGGCAAGAGCCTAAGCTTGGAGATTCCCAAGGCACCCCAAGGTAATATTCAAGTATAGCCAAGAGCCTAAGCTTGGGGATGCCCCGGAAGGCATCCCCTCTTTCGTCTTCGTTCATCGGTAACTTTACTTGGAGCTATATTTTTATTCGCCACATGATATGTGTTTTGCTTGGAGCATCAATTTATTTTGTTAGGATTTGCTTGCTGTTATTTAGAATAATGTTTTGCATATTTTATTTCAATAAAAGTGGCATTGATAGCCTTTACTATGCCTATGTTACAAGTATACATGTTGCTGTTTGAAAACAGAAAGTTTACCGCTGTTGAAATAATTCCCTAGAAAAGTCAGAATGTGATAAAATGCTGAAACCTTTTGCATATTAAGCTCTGATAAATTTACCACAGTGGGAATTTTATTTCATAAATTTTGGAGCTAGGGAAGTATGGATGTTGCAGCATTCTTTACAGACTATCCTGTTTGGGCAGATTGCTGTTATGTTTGCATTGTTTGCATATGTTTGCTTCTTTAATGATTCTATTTGAGGATAGGACTATTAAATATGCAGAGGAATTTAGTATGCAACGTTGAATAATAATTTAAGTGATTTGCTACAGTAGAGTATGATAAGGTTTTGGCAATGGTTTATACTAACTTATCTGACGAGTCCTTGTTGAGTTTTGTGTGGATGAAGCTTTTGAGATTTAGGGAGACCATGATATGAGAGGAATTAAGGAGACACAAAAGCTCAAGCTTGGGGATGCCCAAGGCACCCCAAGATAATATTTCAAGAAGTCTCAAGCATCTAAGCTTGGGGATGCCCCGGTTGGCATCCCACCGTTCTTCTTCAACAAACTATCGGTTAGTATGGCATGATCCTAAGTTTTTGCTTCTTCACATGATGTTTGCCATTCTTAGATGTCATTTTATTTTGCTTTGCTTGCTGTTTGAATAGAATACCAAGATCTAAAATTATTAAATGTTACAGATGAAGGAAATATGCCCTAGAGGCAATAATAAAGTTATTATTTATTTCCTTATATCATGATAAATGTTTTTATTCATGCTAGAATTGTATTAACCGGAAACATAATACATGTGTGAATACATAGACAAACAGAGTGTCACTAGTATGCCTCTACTTGACTAGCTCGTTGATCAAAGATGGTTATGTTTCCTAACCATAGACATGAGTTGTCATTTGATTAACGGGATCACATCATTAGGAGAATGATATGATTGACTTGACCCATTCCGTTAGCATAGCACTTGATCGTTTAGTTTTTTGCTATTGCTTTCTTCATGACTTATACATGTTCCTATGACTATGAGATTATGCAACTCCCGTTTACCGGAGGAACACTTTGTGTGCCACCAAACGTCACAACGTAACTGGGTGATTATAAAGGTGCTCTACAAGTGTCTCCGAAGGTACTTGTTGGGTTGGCGTATTTCGAGATTAGGATTTGTCACTCCGATTGTCGGAGAGGTATCTCTGGGCCCTCTCGGTAATGCACATCACTTAAGCCTTGCAAGCATTGCAACTAATGAGTTAGTTGCAGGATGATGTATTACGAAACGAGTAAAGAGACTTGCCGGTAACGAGATTGAACTAGGTATTGAGATACCGACGATCGAATCTCGGGCAAGTAACATACCGATGACAAAGGGAACAACGTATGTTGTTATGCGGTCTGACCGATAAAGATCTTCGTAGAATATGTGGGAGCCAATATGAGCATCCAGGTTCCGCTATTGGTTATTGACCGGAGACGTGTCTCGGTCATGTCTACATTGTTCTCGAACCCATAGGGTCCGCACGCTTAAGGCTTAGATGATAGTTATATTATGAGTTTATGAGTTTTGATGAACCGAAGGAGTTCGAGTCCCGGATGAGATCGGGGACATGACGAGGAGTCTCGAAATGGTCGAGACATAAAGATCGATATATTGGACGACTATATTCGGACATCGGAAAGGTTCCGAGTGATTCGGGTATTTTTCGGAGTACCGGAGAGTTATGGGAATACGTATTGGGCCTTATTGGGCCATACGGGAAAGAAGGAAAAGGGCCTCAAGGGTGGCCGCACCCCTCCCCTTGGTCTGGTCCGAATTGGACTAGGGAAGGGGGGCGCCCCTTCCTTCCTTCTCCTTTTCCCTTCCTCTTTTCCTATTCCATATGGGAGGTGGAATCCTACTAGGACTAGGGAGTCCTAGTAGGACTCCACACTTGGGGCGCCCCCTCCTAGTGTCGGCCTCCTCCTCCCTTGCTCCTTTATATACGGGTGTAGGGGGGCACCCCAAAGACACAACAATTGATCATTGATCTCTTAGCCGTGTGCGGTGCCCCCTTCCACCATAATCCTCGATAATATTGTAGCGGTGCTTAGGCGAAGCCCTGCGACGGTAGAACATCAAGATCGTCACCACGTCGTCGTGCTGACAGAACTCTTCCCCGAAATTCTGCTGGATCGGAGTTCGGGGATCATCATCGAGCTGAACGTGTGCTAGAACTCGGACGTGTCGTAGTTTCCGTGCTTGATCGGTCGGGCCGTGAAGACGTACGACTACATCAACCGCGTTGTGCTAATGCTTCCGCTTCCGGTCTACGAGGGTACGTAGACAACACTCTCTCCTCTTGTTGCTATGCATCACCATGATCTTGCGTGTGCGTAGGAATTTTTTTTAAATTACTACGTTCCCCAACAGTGGCATCTGAGCCTAGGTTTTATGTGTTGATGTTATGCACGAGTAGAACACAAGTGAGTTGTGGGCGATATAAGTCATACTGCTTACCAACATGTCATACTTTGGTTCGGCGGTATTGTTGGATGAAGCGGCCCAGACCGACATTACGCGTACGCTTACGCGAGACTGGTTCTACCGATGTGCTTTGCACACAGGTGGCTGGCGGGTGTCAGTTTCTCTAACTTTAGTTGAACCAAGTGTGGCTATGCCCGGTCCTTGCGAAGGTTAAAACAGCACTAACTTGACAAACTATCATTGTGGTTTTGATGCGTAGGTAAGAACGGTTCTTGCTCAGCCCGTAGCAGCCACGTAAAACTTGCAACAACAAAGTAGAGGACATCTAACTTGTTTTTGCAGGGCATGTTGTGATGTGATATGGTCAATACGTGATGAGATATAAGTTGTTGTATAAGATGATCATGTTTTGTTGAAGTTGTCGGCAACTGGCAGAAGCCTTATGGTTGTCTCTTTATTGCATAAGATGCAAGCGCCAAATAATTGCTTTACAATTATCGCTATGCGATAGCAATAGTTGCAAGAGCAATAGGTGGCGAGACGACCATGTGACGACACATTGATATAGATCAAGATGATGGAGATAATGGTGTCATGCCGGTGACGATGGAAATCATGACGATATTTTGGAGATGGAGATCAAAGGCACAAGATGATGATGGCCATATCATGTCACGTATTTTTGATTGCATGTGATGTTTATCTTTTATGCATCTTATCTTGCTTTGATTGATGGTAGCATTATAAGATGATCTCTCACTAAATTTCAAGATAAAAGTGTTCTCCCTGAGTATGCACCGTTGCCAAAGTTCGTCGTGCCCAGACACCAGGTGATGATCGGGTGTGATAAGCTCTACGTCCATCTACAACAGATGCAAGCCAGTTTTGCACACGCAGAATACTCAGGTTAAACTTGACGAGCCTAGCATATGCAGATATGGCCTCGGAACACTGAGACCGAAAGGTCGAGCGTGAATCATATAGTAGATATGATCAACATATTGATGTTCACCATTGAAAGCTACTCCATTTCACGTGATGATCGGTTATGGTTTAGTTGATTTGGATCACGTGATCACTTAGAAGATTTGAGGGATGTTTTTCTAAGTGGGAGTTCTTAAGTAATATGATTAATTGAACTTAAATTTATCATGAACTTAGTCCTGGTAGTATTAGAATATCTATGTTGTAGATCAATAGCTCGCGTTTAGCTCCCCTGTTTTATTTTTGATATGTTCCTAGAGAAAACTAAGTTGAAAGATGTTAGTAGCAATGATGCGGATTGGATCCGTGATCTGAGGTTTTATCCTCATTGCTGCACAGAAGAATTATGTTCTTAATGCACCGCTAGGTGATAGACCTATTGCAGGAGCAGATGCAGATGTCATGAATGTTTGGCTAGCTCAATATGATGACTACTTGATAGTTTAGTGCACCATGCTTAACAGCTTAGAATCGGGACTTCAAGGACGTTTTGAACGTCATGGATCATATGGATGTTCCAGGAGTTGAAGTTAATATTTCAAGCAAATACCCGAGTTGAGAGATATGAAGTCTCCAACAAGTTCTATAGCTAAAAGATGGAGGAGAATAGCTCAAGCAGTGAGCATGTGCTGAGATTGTCTGGGTACTACAATCGCTTGAATCAAGTAGGAGTTAATCTTCCAGATAAAATAGTGATTGACAGAATTCTTTAGTCACCATCACCAAGTTAGTAGAACTTCGTGATGAACTATGATATGCAAGGGATAACAGAAACGATTCCCAAGCTCTTCATAATGCTGAAATCGACGAAGGTAGAAATCAAGAAAAATATCAAGTGTTGATGGTAGACAAGACCACTAGTTTCAAGAAAAGGGCAAAGGGAAGAAGGGGAACTTCAAGAAGAACGGCAAGCAAGTTGCTGCTCAAGTGAAGAAGCCCAAGTCTGGTCCTAAGCCTGAGACTAAGTGCTTCTACTGCAAAGGGACTGGTCACTGGAAGCGGAACTGCCCCAAGTATTTGGCGGATAAGAAGGACATCAAAGTGAACAAAGGTATATTTGATATATAGATTATTGATGTGTATTTTACTAGTGTTCGTAGAAACCCCTCGGTATTTGATACTGGTTCAGTTGCTAAGAGTAGTAACTCGAAACGGGAGTTGCAGAATGAACATAGACTAGTTAAGGGTGAAGTGATGATGTGTGTTGGAAGTGGTTCCAAGATTGATATGATCATCATCGCACACTCCCTATACTTTTGGGATTAGTGTTGAACCTCAATAAGTGTTATTTGGTGTTTGCGTTGAGCATGAATATGATTTGATCATGTTTATTGCAATACGGTTATTCATTTAAGTAAGAGAACAAATTGTTGTTCTGTTTACATGAATAAAACCTTATATGGTTACACACCCAATGAAAATGGTTCGTTGGATCACGATCGTAGTGATACACATATTCATAATATTGAAACCAAAAGATGCAAAGTTAATAATGATGGTGCAATTTATTTGTGGCACTGCCGTTTAGGTCATATTGGTGTAAAGCGCATGAAGAAAATCCATGCTGATGGGCTTTTGGAATCACTTGATTATGAATCAGTTGATGCTTGCGAACCATGCCTCATGGGCAAGATGACTAAGACTCCGTTCTCCGGAACAATGAAGCAAGCAACTGACTTATTGGAAATAATACATACTGATGTATGCAGTCCGATGAATGTTGAGGCTCGCAGCGGGTATCGTTATTTTCTGACCTTCACAGATGATTTGAGCAGATATGGGTATATCTACTTGATGAAACATAACTCTGAAACATTTGAAAAGTTCAAAAACTTCAGAGTGAAGTGGAAAATCATCGTGACAAGAAAATAAAGTTTCTACGATCTGATCGCAGAGACAAATATTTGAGTTACGAGTTTGGTCTTCAATTAAAACAATGTGGAATAGTTTCACAAAATCGTGCCACCTGGAACACCACAGCATAATGGTGTGTCCGAACGTCATAACCGTACTATTATTGGATATAGTGCAATCTATGATGTTTCTTACCGATTAACCACTATAGTTTTGAGGTTATGCATTAGAGACAGCTACATTCACGTTAAATAGGGCACCATCTAAATCCGTTGAGACGACATCGTATGAACTATGGTTTGGCAAGAAACCTAAGCTGTCGTTTCTTAAAGTTTGAGGTTGCAATGCTTGTGTGAAAAAGTTTCAACCTAATAAGCTCAAACCCAAATCGGAGAAGTGCGTCTTCATAGGATACCCAAAAGAAAATGTTGGGTACACCTTCTATCACAGATCCGAAGGCAAGATATTCATTGCTGAGAATGGATCCTTTCTAGAGAAGGAATTTCTCTCGGAAGAAGTGAGTGGGAGGAAAGAAGAACTTGATGAGGTAACTGTACCTACTCCCTTATTGGAAAGTAGTTCATCATAGAAATCTGTTCCTGTGACTACTACACCAATTAGTGAGGAAGCTAATGATGATGATCATGTAACTTCAGATCAAGTTACTACCAAACCTTGTAGGTAAACCAGAGTGAGATCAGCACCAGAGTGGTACGGTAATCCTGTTCTGGAGGTCATGTTACTTGACCATGATGAGCCTATGAACTATGAGGAAGCGATGATGAGCCCAGATTCCGCGAAATGGCTTGAGGCCATGAAATCTGAGATGTGATCCATGTATGAGAACAAAGTGTGGACTTTGATTGACTTTCCCAATGATCGGCGAGCCATTGAGATTAAATCGATCTTCAAGAGGAAGACGGACGCTGATAGTAGTGTTACTATCTACAAAGCTAGAATTGTCGCAAAAAGGTTTTCGACAAGTTCAAGGTGTTGACTACGATGAGAGTTTCTCACTCGTATCAATGCTTAAGTATGTCCGAATCATGTTAGCATTTGCCGCATTTTATGAAATCTGGCAAATGGATAAACAAAACTGCATTCCTTAATGGATTTATTAAAGAAGAGTTGTATATGATGCAACCAGAAGTTTTTGTCAATCCTAAAGGTACTAACAAAATATGCAAGGTCCAGCGATCCATCTATGGACTGGTGCAAGCATCTCGGAGTTGGAATATACGCTTTGATAAGTTGATCAAAGCATATAGTTTTATACAGACTTGCGGTGAAGCCTGTATTTACAAGAAAGTGAGTGGGAGCACTACAACATTTCTGATAAGTATATGTGAAAGACATATTGTTGATCAAAGATAATGTAGAATTATTCTGCAAAGCATAAAGGAATGTTTGAAAGGAGTTTTTCAAAGAAAGACCTCGGTGAAGCTGCTTACATATTGAGCATCAAGATCTATAGAGATAGATCAAGACGCTTGATAAGTTTTTCAATGAGTACATACCTTGACAAGATTTTGAAGTAGTTCAAAATGGAACAGTCAAAGAAGGAGTTCTTGCCTGTGTTACAAAGGTGTGAAGTTTAGTAAGACTCAAAACCTGACCACGACAGAAGATAGAGAGAGAATGAAAGTCATTCCCTATGCCTCAGCCATAGGTTCTATAAAGTATGCCATGTTGTGTACCAGACCTATTGTATACCCTGCCCTGAGTTTGGCAAGGGAGTACAATAGTGATCTAGGAGTAGATCACTGGACATCGGTCAAAATTATCCTTAGTGGAATAAGGATATGTTTCTCGATTATGGAGGTGACAAAAGGTTCATCGTAAAGGGTTACGTCGATGCAAGTTTTGACACTGATCCACATGACTCTAAGTCTCAATCTGGATACATATTAAAAGTGGGAGAAATTAGCTAGAGTAGCTCCATGCAGAGCATTGTTGACATAGAAATTTGCAAAATACTTATGGATCTGAATGTGGCAGACCCGTTGACTAAACTTCTCTCACAAGCAAAACATGATCACACCTCAGTACTCTTTGGGTGTTAATCACATAGCGATGTGAACTAGATTATTGACTCTAGTAAACCTTTTGGGTGTTGGTCACATGTCGATGTGAACTATGGGTGTTAATCACATGGTGATGTGAACTATTTATGTTAAATCACATGGCGATGTGAACTAGATTATTGACTCTAGTGCAAGTGGGAGACTGAAGGAAATATGCCCTAGAGGCAATAATAAAGTTATTATTTATTTCCTTATATCATGATAAATGTTTATTATTCATGCTAGAATTGTATTAACCGGAAACATAATACATGTGTGAATACATAGACAAACAGAGTGTCACTAGTATGCCTCTACTTGACTAGCTCGTTGATCAAAGATGGTTATGTTTCCTAATCATAGACATGAGTTGTCATTTGATTAACGGGATCACATCATTAGGAGAATGATATGATTGACTTGACCCATTCCGTTAGCTTAGCACCCGATCGTTTAGTATGTTGCTATTGCTTTCTTGTTGGGTTGGCGTATTTCGAGATTAGGATTTGTCACTCCGATTGTCGGAGAGGTATCTCTGGGCCCTCTCGGTAATGCACATCACTTAAGCCTTGCAAGCATTGCACCTAATGAGTTAGTTGCAGGATGATGTATTACGGAACGAGTAAAGAGACTTGCCTGTAATGAGATTGAACTAGGTATTGAGATACCGACGATCGAATCTCGGGCAAGTAACATACCGATGACAAAGGGAACAACGTATGTTGTTATGCGGTCTGACCGATAAAGATCTTCGTAGAATATGTGAGAGCCAATATGAGCATCCAGGTTCCGCTATTGGTTATTGACCGGAGACGTGTCTCGATCATGTCTACATTGTTCTCGAACCCGCATGGTCCGCACGCTTAAGGTTTCGATGACAGTTATATTATGAGTTTATGAGTTTTGATGTATCGAAGGAGTTCGGAGTCCCGGATGAGATCGGGGACATGACGAGGAGTCTCGAAATGGTCGAGACGTAAAGATCGATATATTGGATGACTATATTCGGACATCGGAAAGATTCCGAGTGATTCGGGTATTTTTCAGAGTACCGGAGAGTTACGGAAATACGTATTGGGCCTTCTTGGGCCATACGGGAAAGAAGGAAAAGGGCCTCAAGGGTGGCCGCACCCCTCCCCTTGGTCTGGTCCGAATTGGACTAGGGAAGGGGGGCGCCCCCTTCCTTCCTTCTCCTTTTCCCTTCCTCTTTTCCTATTCCATATGGGAGGTGGAATCCTACTAGGACTAGGGAGTCCTAGTAGGGCTCCACACTTGGCGCGCCCCCTCCTAGGGCCGGCCTCCTCCTCCCTTGCTCCTTTATATATGGGTGTAGGGGGGCACCCCAAAGACACAACAATTGATTATTGATCTCTTAACCGTGTGCGGTGCCCCCTTCCACCATAATCCTCGATAATATTGTAGCAGTGCTTAGGCGAAGCCCTGTGACGGTAGAACATCAAGATCGTCACCATGCAGTCGTGCTGACGGAACTCTTCCCCGACATTCTGCTGGATCGGAGTCCGGGGATCGTCATCGAGCTGAACATGTGCTACAACCCGGAGGTGTCGTAGTTTCGGTGCTTGATCGGTCGGGCCGTGAAGACGTATGACTACATCAACCGCGTTGTGCTAACGCTTCCGCTTCCGGTCTACGAGGGTACGTAGACAACACTCTCCCCTCTCGTTGCTATGCATCACCATGATCTTGCGTGTGCGTAGGAATTTTTTTGAAATTACTACGTTCCCCAACAAGAGAGTCTTCACATAGTTGCATAATTATTCGACTACTCATTGATCTTCACTTATATCTTTCGGAGTAGTTTGTCATTTGCTCTAGTGCTTCAGTTATATCTTTTAGAGCATGGTGTTAGTTTTATTTTGAAGAAATAGATGAACTCTCATGCTTCACTTAGATTATTTTGAGAGTCTTAAATAGCATGGTAATTTGCTTAAAATCCTAATATGCTAGGTATTCAAGAATAATAAAATTCTCTTATGAGTGTGTTGAATACTATGAGAAGTTTGATACTTGATAATTGTCTTGAGATATGGAGATGGTGATATTAGAGTCATGCTAGTTGAGTAGTTGTGAATTTGAGAGATACTTGTGTTGAAGTTTGTGATTCCCGTAGCATGCACATATGGTGAACCGTTATGTGATGAAGTCGGAGCATGATTTATTTATTGATTGTCCTCCTTATGAGTGGCGGTCGGGGACGAGCGATGATCTTTTCCTACCAATCTATCCCCCTAGGCGCATGCGCGTAGTACTTTGTTTCGATAACTAATAGCTTTTTGCAATAAGTATATGAGTTCTTTATGACTAATGTTGAGTCCATGGATTATACGCACTCTCACCCTTCCACCATTGCTAGCCTTTCTAGTACCGCGCAACTTTCGCCGGTACCATAAACCCACCATATACCTTCCTCAAAACAGCCACCATACCTACCTATTATGGCATTTCCATAGCCATTCCGAGATATATTGCCATGCAACTTTCCACCGTTCCATTTATTATGACACACTCCATCATTGTCATATTGCTTAGCATGATGATGTAGTTGACATAGTATTTGTGGCAAAGCCACCGTTTATAATTCTTTCATACATGTCACTCATGCATCATTGCACATCCCGGTACACCGCCGGAGGCATTCATATAGAGTCATACTTTGTTCTAGTATCGAGTTGTAATCATTGAGTTGTAAATAGATAGAAGTGTGATTGTCACACCCTAGCTAGTCATGCATTAGAATGTGTGCATCATGTTTAAAATTCCATTTAACTTGAAATGGGGATCTGTGAAACCCTCAGAATCATTTTGAAAATGACCCAAATAAAAATTTCTCCAAAAGGGTCCAAGAAAATGCTCATGTTGATCTCTGAAAATATTGGACAGAGATAATAATCAAACCAATATTTTTAGTGACTCATGGACATTTATTTTGGGCATTTGGAATTAATGCATAAATATTTGCATTGGAAATATATTTCTATATATATGAAATATGGTCCAAATATTATGCCAATTCTAAAGGAGCTCTGGAATAATATATCTAGCCCCTGCAAAAATTGGCATAAGTTAAATAAATGATTTAATATATTATTTAAATCAAAACAAATGTCAGAAATTAGAAAACAGAAAAAATAAAAGGGAGAAGCTTACCTGGGCTCCTCCCTGTGCAGCCCATCCAGCTGGCCGGCCCAGCCAGCAGGCGGCCCAGCCCACCTCCCTCCTCTGTCGTCTTCGTCCCGACAGAGGGAGGGGAGTGTGGCCGGCGCGCGCGCGCGCCACCGCGCCACGCCACCTCTCTCCCTGCTTGCCTGCCCTCCCCTCCTCGCTCGTTGCCCTGGACGACGCCACGCCTCCCCCCCTGCTCTCTCTCACTCTCCCCCGGCTCTCCCCTCCTCTCCCTCGCTCTCTCCCTCACACGGCCGAACACCACCGTCGCCGCCGTTCGCCATAGCAGCCATCTCCGGCCACCCCTCGCTCCCCCGACTAGCTCAGAAGCTCCGCCACAAACCCCTCTTCTTCCCCACCGCTCCACGGGCCCCCGGAAGCCCTGCATCGCCGTCACGCCGCCGTTCCCCTCTTCGGGCTCCGACCACCGTCGCCGACGAATTCGCCGTCTCCAGCGCGTCCCCGAGCCCGCTTCGACGCCCACTGCAACCGCGGTGAGCCCCCAAGTCGTTTCCCCCTTCTTCCCGGGTCTCTTTCGACCTCTAGGCCCTAGCCCCACCTTGGCCGAGAGCTCCACGCCGCCGGCGATGTCGCCGTCGTGGCCACGGTCACCGTAGCGCCCAACCGAGCACACTATCATGCTCCACGCCTCACTAGGAGCATGCAGCACGCACCAACGCCTCTCCAAACACCCTGCAACGCCGACTCCGACCGCACCCGAACTCTGGCCGCCGCTCACGAGCTCACCGTCGACGGTACCGGCCACCCCAGGCTCGGCCACCACCACCGTTCGACGCGCGGGAGCAAGAGCTCTCCAACGAGCCCAAGAACGGCCTCGCCCGTGCCCTGTAGCGCGATTCCGCATCGCGCCGCCGTCTCGGGCCTCGCCGGCGTCACGTCGCCGGTGGGTTTGACCCACCTTGACCACGGCAGGAACCCCCCTGAGTCCCTGACAGGTGGGCCCAGCCCTGTAGCTAATTAGGATTAGCACTAACCACTGTTAGTTAACCCCCTGACACTGACCAGTGGGCCCCAGCGCCACTAATTAGTAATTAGGATTAATTTAACCCTGTTAACCCCCCCTGTCACTGACGTGTGGGCCCCACACGTCAGGTTTGACCTCAGCCAGCCACGGTTGACCACTGACGTCATGATGACGTCATGCTGGCGCAATAACTATAATTTCTGGATTTAATTTAAATCAGGAAATTCCAGAATATTATTTAAACTTCAAAAATTCATAACTTTTATTCTGTAACTCCAAATTGGACAAATTATATATGAAAAATGATCAGAAAAATCCAATCTATCCATTTGTACTATTTTCATGCATGATCAAACAAGTTAAATTGAAGTTTTAAGCAGAACAAGGAAAAGCACTTTAAAAGGCCATACCTGAATTTGAAATTTGAATCCTTGATTCAAATTTGCTCAAACCCTTCTGGTTTTAGTTGCATTAGCCCAACACACTCATATTGCCATGTTTCATGCATGCATCATATTGTTGCACATTGTTTGGTGATGGTTGTGTATCGGTGTCCTTTGCGACAGGTTCTGCCTCCGAGGAATACCGTGATTACCCTAACGAAGAACCGTATCAGTGCATTGAACCATCAGGCAAGCAACCAACCATTTGATCATATCGATACAATCCCATGTTCTCGCTCCTGCTCTCTTTTACTGCATTAAGACAACGCGATTCAAACTACTGTGTGCTACGGTAGTTGAACCCATTTCCTCTGCATGACCTGTCATTGCCACAGTAACTAGATGAAACCCACTAGCATGTGTAGGAGTTGATTGAGCCATATGTATGTGTTGTTCCTACCTTGCTATGCCTGCTATGCTTAGAGTCGTGTCAGGTCTGGTTCATCTGGGTGATGGGCTAGAGTGAAATGATTATGTCGGTAATGAGAGTGGTGTGGTGAACACGATTTGGTAAAGGTATCGATGAGAGGCCATGTAGGAGTACATGGTGGGTTGTTTCATTGAAGCCGACCTTAAGCACTGAGATCTGTATGTGTGATTTAAGATACAGCTACTGCCATGCATTGGGCCCTGAAATATGACCCCGCTCGACTTCTTATTCACCCTAGCTCTCTGTCCAGGAGTTGCAAGTAGTTTCTGGTGTTTGTAGCCTACTGGAGGCCGTGGACAGCGCTGACCGTAGGGGTGGGCTGTGATGCGGTAGGTACGTGGCCGGGTGTACCGAATACCCGTTAGGTATCTCGGGAACCCTGTTCACATCGTTCGGGGCCGTATGGGAAACCCCGGCCGGACTCCCTGCGGATGGAACCTGAATAGGCGATAAACCTAGACTAGAGGCTTAAGTGTTTAGGTAGGTCGTGGTCTACACCCACGTCGGCTTTCGCTTGAAGTCTGCCGAGCACATGTCGTGTGCAGACGCTAAGTGGTGGAAACATGTATGAAGAAGTACACCCCTGCAGGGTTATCATAATCTATTCGAATAGCCGCGTCCGCGGTAAAGGACTACTTGGTTGCCTATACAGTTCATAGACAAGTAAATGGAAATTGTTAAAAGCCTCAAGATAAGTGTGAGTGCCAAGGATGGCTCTTCCGTAGGAAGACGGAGGTGGATCCTCGGTAGTGTATTGAAGTGGTGAGTAGTGGACTCGTGTGCGCAAAACCATTTCAAGTTGGAGTATCGTAGGATAGCCTAGCCAAGAGTCAAAGCTGGCTTGCTGCAATAACCCCACCAACCCTTCTTGATACTAAGCATGTATGTAGGATCTGATGTAAGTCTTGCTGAGTACCTTTGTACTCATGTTGCTATAATTTACATTTTTACAGAAGACGTTGCAACCCCTTCTGATGGGTTCTATGTAGACGTTGACATCAACGAGTAGGCTAAAGACCCAGGTGGTGACCCTGAGCTTGTGAAGGACCTTGTAGTATAGCTAGGCTTCCCAAGCCTCTTTTATTTTACTAGTTGTCTGTACTCAGACAAGTTACTTCCGCTGCTGGTTTGTATGACTGTATGACTTGTATGTTGGGTCGTGAGACCCGTACCTTTGTGTATGTTATGTATGGCTCCCTGAGCCTTAAATAAAGTAATTGTGTCGTAAAGTCATGTTGTGATGCTTCGTTGTATTTGCACATATCGAGCATATTGTGTGTATGATTGAAATGCTTGGTATGTGTGGGATCTGACTATCTAGTTGTTTATCTTTAGTAGCCTCTCTTACCGGGAAATGTCTCCTAGTGTTACCGCTGAGCCATGGTAGCTTGCTACTGCTCTGGAACACCTAGGCTGGCCGGCATGTCTCCTTCTTCGTTCCTGTGTCTGTCCCTTCGGGGAAATGTCACGCTTTGAGTACCGGAGTCCTGTTAGCCCGCTACAGCCCGGTTTACCGGAGTCCTGCTAGCCCAGTGCTACAGCCCGGACCCACTTGCTGATGACCGACACGTTCGAAGCTGGGTCATGGATGCCTGTCCCTGTAAGTCTGTGCCACTTTGGGTTTACGACTAGTCATATCAGCCCGGGCTCCTTATCATATGGATGCTAGCGACACTATCATATACGTGAGCCAAAAGGCGCAAACGGTCCCGGGCAAAGGTAAGGCGACACCGTGGGGATACCGTGCGTGAGGCCGCAAAGGGATATGAGGTGTTACCGGCTAGATCGATGTGACATCGAGTCGGGGTCCTGACAGTGATGATCATCATTCAATAGAGCATTGTCCCAAAAAAAGAGAAAGACCAAGTAAAAAAAGAAAGGCCAAATAAAAAAAGAAAGGCCAAATATATAAAAAAATAAAAATAAAAAGGGACAATGCTACTATCCTTTTTCCACACTTGTGCTCCAAAGTAGCACCATCATATACGAGTCTCATATATTGTGCTTCAAAGTAGCATCATGTTCTTCATATAGAGAGTCTCATATGTTGTCACTTTCATATACTAGTGGGAATTTTACATTATAGAACTTGGCTTGTATATTCCAATGATGGGCTTCCTCAATAATGCTCTAGGTCTTCGTGAGCAAGCAAGTTGGATGCACACCCACTAGTTTCTTTTATTGAGCTTTCATACATTTATAGCTCTAGTGCATCCGTTGCATGGCAATCCCTACTCACTCACATTGATATCTATTGATGGGCATCTCCATAGCCCATTGATACACCTAGTTGATGTGAGACTATCTTCTCCCTTTTTGTCTTCTCCACAACCACCATTCTATTCCACATATAGTGCTATGTCCATGGCTCACGCTCATGTATTGCGTGAAGATTGAAAAAGTTTGAGAACATCAAAAGTATGAAACAATTGCTTGGCTTGTCATCGGGGTTGTGCATGATTTAAATATGTTGTGTGGTGAAGATGGAGCATAGCCAGACTATATGATTTTGTAGGGATAGCTCTCTTTGGGCATGTTATTTTGAGAAGATATGATTGCTTAGTCAGTATGCTTGAAGTATTATTGTTTTTATGTCAATATTAAACTTTTGTCTTGAATCTTATGGATCTGAATATTCATGACACAATTAAGAAGAATTACATTGAAATTATGCCAACTAGCACTCCGCATCAAAAATTCTTCTTTATCATTTACCTACTCGAGGACGAGCAGGAATTAAGCTTGGGGATGCTTGATACGTCTCCAACGTATCTATAATTTTTGATTGCTCCATGCTATATTATCTACTGTTTTAGGCAATATTGGGCTTTATTACCCACTTTTATATTATTTTTGGGACTAACCTATTAACTGGAGGCCCAGCCCAGATTTGTTGTTTTATGCCTATTTCAGTGTTTTGAAGAAAAGGAATATCAGACGGAGTCAAAATGGAACAAAATCAACTGGAGAAGTTATTTTTGGAAGGAAACACACCTGATGGACTTGGACCCCACGTCAGAACATACAAGAGCTGCCCACAATGGTGGGGGCGCCCACCCCCTAGGGCGCGCCCCCCTATCTCGTGGGGCCCTCGTGGCTCCCCTGATGTACCTCCTGCACCCATATATACCTACGTGACCTAAAACTTCCAGAACGCACAATAGATCGGGAGTTCCGCCGCCAGAAGCCTCCGTAGCCACCGAAAACCAATCTAGACCCGTTCCGGCACCCTGTCGGAGGGGGCAATCCCTCTCCGGTGGCCATCTTCATCATCCCGGTGCTCTCCATGACGAGGAGGGATTAGTTCTCCCTCAGGGCTGAGGGTATGTACCAGTAGCTATGTGTTTGATCTCTCTCTCTCTCTCTCTCTCTCTCTCTCTCTCTCTCTCTCTCTCTTGTTCTTGAGCTGATACGATCTTGATGTATCGCGAGCTTTGCTATTTTATTTGGATCCTATGATGTTTCTTCCCCCCTCTTCTCTCTTGTAATGAATTGAGTTTTCCCCTTGAAGTAATCTTATCGGATTGAGTCTTTAAAGACTTGAGAACACTTGATGTATGTCTTGCCGTGGATATCTGTGGTGACAATGGGATACCACGTGCCACTTGATGTATGTTTTGGTGACCAACTTGCGGGTTTCGTGACATTGGGAACCTATGCATAGGGGTTGGCACACGTTTTCGTCGTGATTCTCCGGTAGAGACTTTGGGGCACTCTTTGAGGTTCTATGTGTTGGTTGAATAGATGAATTGACATTGTGTGTTGCATATCGTATAATCATACCCACGGATACTTGAGGTGACATTGGAGTATCTAGGTGACATTATGGTTTTGGTTGATTTGTATCTTAAGGTGTTATTCTAGTACGAACTCTAGGGTTGTTTGTGACACTTATAGGAATAGCCCAACGGATTGATTGGAAAGAATAACTTTGAGGTGGTTTCGTACCCTACCATAATCTCTTCGTTCGTTCTCCGCTATCAGTGACTTTGGAGTGACTCTTTGTTGCATGTTGAGGGATAGTTTTACGATCCAATTATGTTAGTATTGTTGAGAGGACTTGCACTAGCGAAAGTATGAACCCTAGGCCTTGTTTCCACACATTGCAATACCGTTTACGCTCACTTTTATCACTTGCTACCTTGCTGTTTTTATTATTTCAGATTACAAAAACTATTATCTACTATCCATATTGCACTTGTATCACCATCTCTTCGCCGAACTAGTGCACCTATACAATTTACCATTGTATTGGGTGTGTTGGGGACACAAGAGACTCTTTGTTATTTGGTTGCAGGGTTTCTTGAGAGAGACCATCTTCATCCTACGCCTCCTACGGATTGATAAACCTTAGGTCATCCACTTGAGGGAAATTTGCTACTGTCCTACAAACCTCTGCACTTGGAGGCCCAACAACATCTACAAGAAGAAGGTTGTGTAGTAGACATCAACGAGGAGTCTCAAAATGGTCGAGACATGAAGATTGATATATTGGAAGCCTATGTTTGGATGTCAGAAGTGTTCCGGGTGAAATCGGGATTTTACCGGAGTACCGAGAGGTTACCGGAAGCCCCCGGGGGCTTAATGGGCCTACATAGGCCTTAGTGAAAATAGAGGGAAGCAAGGGGAGTGTGGGGAGCGCCCCCCAAGGCCCAAACCGAATTGGTTTAGGGCAAGGGGGTCGGGCCCCTCTTTCCTTCTTCCCTTCTCTCTTTTCCTTCTCCCGAATCCTATTCCAACTAGGAAAGGGGGGAGTCCTACTCCCGGTGGGAGTAGGACTCCTCCTGGCGTGCCCTCTCCCTGGCCGGCCGCACCCCCCTTGCTCCTTTATATACGGGGGCAGGGGGCACCCCAAAGACACAACAATTGATCAAGTTGATCTTTTGGCCATGTGCGGTGCCCCCCTCCACCATAGTCCACCTCAATAATACTGTAGCGGTGCTTTGGCGAAGCCCTGCATCGGTAGAACATCAACATCGTCACCACACCATCGTGCTGACGAAACTCTCCCTCAACTCTCGGCTAGATCGGAGTTCGAGGGACGTCATCGGGCTGAACGTGTGCTGAACTCGGAGGTGCCGTACGTTCGGTACTTGATCGGTCGGATCGTGAAGACGTACGACTACATCAACCACGTTGTGCTAACGCTTCCGCCTTCGGTCTACGAGGGTACATAGACAACACTCTCCCCTCTTGTTGCTATGCATCACCATGATCTTGCGTGTGCGTAGGAATTTTTTTGAAATTACTACGTTCCCCAACATTCATGCCACACTATAATGTTTGGACCAAGCACGGAGAAAGAGGGGTTATGATGGAAGACAACAAAGAAGAAGAGGATGATGACAACTATCTACCCCCTGAATACAGTGATGCTCCAACAGGGGAAGCTGAAGATCAAGAGGAACCAGACGATGTGCCCGATGATGATCTTCGCCGGGTCATTGTTGATGCAAAGAGACAATGCCAAAGTGAGAGGGAGATGTTGAAATTCGATCGCATGTTAGAGGATCACAAAAAAGGGTTGTACCCAAATTGTGAAGATGGCAACACAAAGCTCGGTACCACACTGGAATTGCTGCAATGGAAGGCATACAATGGTGTATGTCATGGACAACACATAATACCATTTTGCTTAAATCGAGGCATCCATCTAGCTGGATAACCATTGTTCGACCTACTCGCTTTTCGCACTTGTATGTTTGCCTGTTTCCCCTTAAATAGGATCGCACACTGCCCTTCGGTCTTCTCCTTCTCCTTCATTCTCCTTCCTTGTGACGCACCAACCCGCTCAAGCTTCGCCGCCGCGGACCTCCTGTCTCCAGCCCCAACTTCGGCCGCTGCATCGCCCTGAATAGACCAGAAACTTGCGGTGCCATTCTGCTGCCCTGACGATCTCGGTAAGCTTCTTTTCCGTGGTCATAGATCTGTTATTAGGGTTTTGTCGGTGTTCGTCGGAGTTCATGGATGTTCGTCACTGTCCTCCTTTACTTTTGTCCTAGATCCATAGATTAGACCCAAAGAAGCCACGAAATCTTGTGCGGCCGCAATTTCCGTGCCTGTTTAAACATTAGAACATATCCCTACTGCACCAGATTGCTTCTAGGACTCCTCCGTTCTTACTCCATTATTTTGCATATGAATTTATCTCCCTTTTTTGAAAATGGTAGATCCAAATTTATACCCTCAATCTGCGGAACTTGTTTGTCCCGACACTTAGCAAATTACAACCTTGGTAGATCTTGAATGCATCTAATCATGGAGGCTTAAACCGCCGGTTTAGCTGGCTTATCCATATATCATTAGCCCTTGTTTAAGCCGTCGTGATAAACGTGCACTGTAAACCTTAACTTGCAATCCCACCAACTAATTTAAGCCAGTGAATTGTTTTATTTTAGATTGCACTTTCACCATGCCACCAAAGACGATGACAACTTGCAACTGGGTCCCTTCCATAGTCACCAAGAGAACTTTGAAAGATTTTGTCACCGTTGGGTATTTACCTGAAACAAGTGTCATGTCTTATCGTGCTCCTGACCCGGACGAAGAAAGCCCGCAACCAAAGGACGGCGAGATCATTGTCTTCACCGACCATATGAACCAGGGCTTTACGCCGCCTGGCTCAAAATTCTTTAGAGATGTGCTGCATTTCTTCAAGCTTCATCCACATGATATTGGACCCAATTCCATATCCAACATCTGTAACTTTCAAGTTTTTTGTGAAGTTTATCTGCAAGAAGAACCCACTGTTGAATTCTTCAGAGAATACTTTTATTTGAACCGCCAGACTGAATACACCAACGGTCCCAGCTTGGAGCTTGGCAAGATCTCAATTCAGCACCGACGAGATGCCATATTCCCTCTAATAGTTTTACCGAGCCATCCCAAGGACTAGAATCAAACATGGTTCTATTGCCAGGACACCTCACCGTCTGATGAAAAACTGATGCCGGGTTATCGTGCGGAGTGTCTTGACACCACCTACAGCCTCCCTGATAAACTGACTGCCGCCGAACGCAAGAAACTTATGCCAAAGATCAAAAAGGTTCAAGCTTTGCTGGGAAACGTCTTAACTGGCATTGACTTAGTCCGCTGCTGGGTCGCACGGCGGATCATCCCCCTAAGCCACCGACCTGGCTTGATATGTAATTATACCGGAGGAACAGATGACCCTCTGCGCCATGGTCCTCTACGTTTGACCGAAGAGGCCATCATTGAAACGGTGAGCACTCCTGTTAACAGTAAATATGAAGATTGCAGCGTCGTGGGTTTAAATCCTTCTGCAAGCTTAACCCGGCTCCAGAGGTAAATCCTTTTAACTTCTTCTCCCTCAGCAGTTAAGTATTTGAACAAATTTCAACATGTTATCCTTTCCCAGGCCAAATCTGATTTTTGGAAAGCCAAATATGACCACGAGGCTACCAAAAAAGCTAAAGCTGCTATGATAGTCGCCAAGAAGACCAATAGAAAATCTAGGAAGAAACAAAACGCTTCTGAGTTACTCAAGCTGGACGACACCTCTGGGTTGGAGGTAGCTCTTGACTCTCTTGGCCAGTTTTTTAACAACCTTATTTACAATGACTATTATCAAGGTGACACGGGAACCAGCCATGCAGTCGAAGACGAGGTAACTATTATTTCCTCCGACTCAGAACCATTACCAAGACAGAAACCTCGGCGGGTAATCCGGAAAGTAAGGTTTTCACACCCCTTGGCTTATTTAGATCCTCATTTTCTTTTGAAACAACGGGAACATGAGAGCCGCTGCCAGAGCCAGACTGGCAGAGATGACAATTTACTCTCCGGTTTACCGAAGACTCCTCGGAAACGTCAAAATGAGGTTTCTTTCATCCTTGACCTTTTGCCCTTACCAATGAGTTTATTCTATTGCTCTCTTAACTGTAATTGCACTTTTGCAGGAGGTCTCTCGTTCTTTTGGTGATTCTTCACAGACTCAACTACCGGCTTTCAAGACTACCCCTGGGTAAAGATAACTGCCTCTCAGTTTGTTCCTTTATATCTTCGTCACCATGCTGACTCATTACAAATTTTCTTATAGCGGTCAAGCAAAGCCTAAAAAAGCAAAGGTGTCAAAACGGGCTGAGGATCCAAAAACTGTTGAATCTGAGCAGCCGCCTCTTGTACCAGAACAATCTGAAGCACCGGAGGATCCTGTTGTCAATATTCATACGGTTTTTCCTAAGCCGTCTATTGATGAAACCGCTCATGATATCTCAACTGTTGAACCGACAAGCTCAGTTAAGCCGCCAAAGACCCATGGCGATGATATTTTGATTACTGGCTCCAGATTCGTTGAGTCGAGGAACCCAACTGCGCTGGCAAAACACTCCGCCAAGCAAGAAGTTATGGAGAGATAGAAAGTGAGGTTTGACATTTCTCATTATGCTCATCTGAGTATAACTGATGTGCTATCTGGCTATCTCAGTCAAGCGCACTCCAATCGAGACTCGGAAATTGAGATGGTCAAAGAGATTCAGCAAAAATATGAGGTACATTCCCCGGCTTTCATGAATTATATACTCTAGCAGCCCCCAAGTCTCCTGATTATGATAAACTTGAATGATCTATAGACTTGAAACATTTATAAGCTTCCGTTCTAGTCTTCCTTCAAGTCTGGTTTAAAAACTTTAAACCAGATTTTAGTAATAATGTACTTCTGCATGTCTAGCCCCCAAGGACCGGTTTAATCAGCATGACTGAACCGGTCATTATAGAAAAAACAATACTTATCTTCGTATCCCTCACGTATTAGCTGAAACTGTTGACAGCTTAACCGGCTCATAGGAAAAAAATTCGAGCAACATGCATTAGCCCCCAAGTGCCAAGTGTTGTTACTTGTAAAACAATTGAGACTTTTCAGAAGAGAAAAAATTGCTTTGGCAGACATTAGCCCCCAAGTGCCAAGTGTGTTTGCTTGGCAAAGTGCTTGGGACTTTAATTGTTGTAATCTTCTTTTGAACATACTTTGATAAACCTGTGCTGCCTGCAGTCTGCAATAGCTGACTTGGATACACAACTGAATGAGACGAAGACCTAGCTGGCGGCTCAGGAAATGGAGACCCAAAAGGTTGAATCCAAATTGCAGGCTAGTGTGTCTGAAACAAAGAGACTGAAGACCAACCTCAGTGCAGAAAAGGATGCTTGGGCTAATGAAAAAACTGCCTTGATCCATCGTGCCGAAAAAGTTGAGGCGGCTCTAGAAAAAGTTATCGCTGAACTCACCGGCTTAAAGAACCGCGTGTCTCAGATGGTCTCCGCCATCTTTTGTAAGTCATGTTGTTAATTATTCAAAATGAATCCTTGTCATCATAACATAAGCCGCCGCTTAACTCATTGTATAATCTGCACAGGTCCCAGGAGCAGCAATTTGAGCCAAGATCCATTGATAAAGCTGAAGGCGGTTTACACCCTCGTGGAGCAATTGTACACCGGTGCTCAACGGATTCTTGCTACTATCTCCCCAGTGAACCAAGAGCCAAACTTATTGAGCGGCGTCTTGAAAAAGTTGTTCGTCTTCCCTGCTAGGTTCCAAGAAATCAAGCGATCCTGCGCTAGAGCCGGAGCTGTGTCGACTTTAAGCCGCTCTAAAGCCTGGATGCCAGAGCTAGACCCAGCTGATATAATGAAAGGATATCCTAGTCTCAAGGAAGATGGAACACCTTTTGACCAACAAGATTTTTCTGCCTGCGTGAAGGAAATTCGCCCCTGTGCTACAATCCTTGTCAATGAGACCGAACTTGACAAATATCAGTCGGGTTTTGATATTGAAAATAAGAGACTAGCAACTCCTGCATACAAAGTGAGGATTTAATCCCACCAAACCGTAAGCACACCTTTGCCCCTGAGATTGACTCGTCTGGTCTGATAGATGACAAGACTGAATCGCCCTACATGGTTTTGACTGGACCGAATCCAATTTCCAGACGGTGGAAGAAGATGAACCGGCGAGGGATGAGCCACAACCATCAAGTTAGCCAGGCCACTATTTATGAACTGTCTTAACTTATCACCTGTTGTACGCGAGACAAATAGTTTTATCCTTTTTTGGGCTCCAAACGCTTGTAATATGCTAGCATTGAAACTTCTTGTTCTGCTATGCCATCATGCATATTGTGCTACATGCAACACCTTTGTCTGTCATATGAAGATATGCTTTACATCCCTTACAATATCAGTAGTGTTGGATCTGTTCCTGCATTCAATATATTAAAATTGTCCTGGCGGTTTATCGCCAGATGGGTCATAACGCCCAATACACAACCATGGAGACCAACATAACTGTATAAGTAAGGCTGAATGTAATAATTATTAAGGCTGGATGTAAGAATTATTAAGGCTGGAAAACCTCTGATTGAAGACACACAAATTAGCCTATTATGAATTTTAACTTTGAAACATAACGACAATATCATACCTGTGATCTTGAATTTAAACTGTCGGTTTACGTAACTCGAACAGTAAGGGTGATAACCCAATCTTTGTAGAAGCCAACACTTCCATAATTATGATGACTGTCATACACTGGCGATTTACCGTCAAAAAACCAAGCCGGGTTAAATTGAAACCATACTTATACTTAGATCTAGACGAAAACTGCAGAACAAAGATTTTCTTCCAAAAACGCAAGTCAAACATACAGAAAAAATTTGGAGGCTTCCGATTCGAATACGATCAGTAAACCGGACCAAAGGGGTTAAGCTAGGATTCGAATACGATCATGCAGCCCCCAGTGGCTTTGGCATTGCGCCGATCAAGAGGGTACCAACAGCTATGTTCTCTTTGGTTCGAATACGACCTATGTTTGAACGTGTAACACCCTCGATGCGGCTATATCTCCCACGTGTCGGAGCACGACTTAGAGGCATAACCGCATTGAAGGCAATGTCGCAAGAGAGGTAATCTTCACACAACCCATGTAATGAATAAGGAAAGGGATACATAGTAGGCTTACAATCGCCACTTCACATAATACAAGAATAAAGCATTACATCATCCGGATACAATCAAGGTGCGACTGCGGAACCAAAATAAAAGAAGACTACCCCTAATGCTACAGATCCCCGATCGCCCCAACTGGGCTCCACTACTGATCAACTGGAAACGAAACAACTCAACGCACACGGTCTTCATCGAGCTCCTCCTTGAGCTCGGTTGCGTCACCTGCACGGTATCATCTGCACCTGCAAACTGGTTTTGGAAGTAATCTGTGAGTCACGGGGACTCAACAATCTAACACCCTCGCGATCAAGACTATTTAAGCTTATAGGAAGGGTAAAAGGTATGAGGTGGAGCTGCAGCAAGCACTAGCATATATGGTGGCTAACATACACAAATGAGAGCGAGAAGAGAAGGCAAAGCACGTTCGAGAATCTATGATCAAGAAGTGATCCAAGTCTACTTACGTTCAAGCATAACTCCAACACCGTGTTCACTTCCCGGACCCCGCCGAGAAGAGACCATCATGGCTACATACGCGGTTGATGCGTTTTAATTAAGATAAGTTTCAGGTTTTCTACAACCGGAAATTAACCAATTCCCATCTGCCCATAACCGTGGGCACGACTTTCGAAAATTCAAAACCCTGCAGGGGTGTCCCAACTTAGCCCATCACAAGCTCTCACGGTCAACGAAGGATATTCCTTCTCCCAGGACGGTCTGATCAGACTCGGAATCCAGGTTACAAGACATCTCGACAATGGTAAAACTAAACCAGCAAAGCCACCCGAATGTGCTAACAAATCCCGATAGGAGCTGCACATATCTCGTTCTCAGGGCACACTCGGATGAGACATCCTACGAGTAAAACCAACCCTCAAATTGCCTCGAGGTGGCCCCGCAGTCTACTCAGTTCGGACCAACACTTAGAGAAGCACTGGCCCGGTGGGGGGGGGTTAAATAAAGATGACCCTTGAGTCTGCAGAACCCAAGGGAAGGTGGTAGGTTGTTAGTGCAAATGGTAAAACCAAGGTTGGGCCTTGCTGGAGGAGTTTTATTCAAGGCGAACTGTCAAGGGGTTCCCATTATAACCCAGCCGTGTAAGGAACGCAAAATCAAGGAACATAACACCGGTATGACAGAAACTAGGGCAGCAAGAGTGGAACAAAACACCAGGCATAAGGCCGAGCCTTCCACCCTTTACCAAGTATATAGATGAATTAATTAAATACGATATATTGTGATATCCCAACAATATCCATGTTCCAACATGGAACAAACTCCAATCTTCACCTGCAACTAACAACGCTATAAGAGGGGCTGAGCAAAGCGGTAACATAGCCAAACAACGGTTTGCTAGGACAAGGTGGGTTAGAGGCTTGGCTTAGCAATATGGGAGGCATGATATAGCAAGTGGTAGGTATCGCAACATAGGCATAGCAAAAGAGAGAGCAAACTAGCAAGCAAAGATAGAAGTGATTTCGAGGGTATGGTCATCTTGCCTGCAAAGTTCCCCGAGAAGATGAAAGCTTGATCCTCGTAAACGAACTCAATAGTTCCTCGAACACGAACTTGTTTCCCGGCTCTACCCAAAGCAAGAACACAAGCAAAGGGAGACACAATCAACCATGTGCAATGCACAAGCAACATGATGCAAAACATGGCATGATATGTGGGGTGCGGTATGCGGTGCATATGCATGCTTCGGAAAGGAAAGATTGAACCTGTCCTCAACTTCGAAAACCAAGAGTGCCACTAGAAATATGAGTTGATTTTAGTCGAAATCGATATAAATATCACCGGAATCGGATGCACGGTTTCCAAATGACAAGCAAAACAAATATGGCACCGATCTGCGATTAACAGCACGAAGCCATCTAAATGCATCAAGAACAACAAGCTACATCACTCTAACATAGCAACAAAATACATAGCAGGGATCCACTCAAGATGCTTGACAAAAGATGAACACTGAGCTACGTCTAATTCACTCAATAGCAGGTTCAAACAAGCATGGCAAAAATGCAAAAGATATCAGGTTACAGACTTAGTGAAAATAACAAGTCACGAATTTGACATCAGGAAGCAATGTTTAGAGTAAGGTAACGACATGCTACAGGAACATATCATGGCAAAGCAAGGCATGGCATGAAGCTACTCAAAGCCTACAACAAAAGTCCCTTACTGACCATAAGCCAAAAGGGATCAGAAAATACAATGGAAACCATGTGAACATAGCAATTATCGTTAACAGATTCAGACTTAGTAGAAAACTGGAACATGGCAAAACAGATATTAAGTAGGCATGTTTACGAGCTCGATGCACTCACCACAAGGCATTGCATGACAAACTAAGCATACACCCAGCAAGTAGACATGGCATAGAAGCTAAACATGGCAAGAACAACCTCATAGCACGCATGGATCAACTACAACAACCTCATAGCAATTATCGTTAACAAAGTCCCTTACTGACCATAAGCCAAAACAATCTGCCAGGAACATTTTATAGCAAAAGTAGAGCTCGATTGAGTCAAGCTAGGGTGCTCCATAATTGCAAACAAAAACATGGATGGAAAGAGAACAACAATATCTACAAAACATCCTTACTGATCATGCTCAAAAGAGGCATGGATCACACTGTAGCAACATGAATACATGACATAAAAATATTAATAGGGCAAAAACTTAGAATATTTCTAAGTCCTTGAAATCAGCAACATTAAGAGAGCTACTTTGCATGCTTGTGCTAGTCACCACGAAGATCACAAAAATACATGGCATACACCCCTGTAAAGATGGCATGGCATACTACAAAACACATGTAGGGCTCAAGTTCATAGGAGGCACACATCAATCATGGCAAAAATGACAAAAGTCCAATTACTGATAAGAAGCAGACACTAACATCACATAGCACTCTTGCAACCGCATTTAGGGCATCAAGATGAACTCAAAAGAACATGATGCAATGAGATGAAATGAAGTGCTCGTCGAGACGAACAATTTGATATGCTACACATCCAGAACGGAGCCACGGATGCAAAGTTATGATGCGATGAACAGGGGCATAAAATTACTGAGATCTGGGGACTTGGAGAAATTTTACCCCGCGGGAAAAGTCAACGGGCGGACAAGGAGAAGCAGGACGAAGAGATCCAGGCGCGGGGCGCGGCGTTTGGATGAGATCCCGGTGGATCTCGTCCCGATCCACCGGATCTCGCCGGAGAAGACGACGACGGCCGGAGGGAGGGCGCGGTCGCCGGGGTGCG